>NC_091362.1:5841983-5966983 GCF_038502225.1 Cherax quadricarinatus | reverse complement strand
TAACTCAGGTATACTCACAGGACCCATAACTCAGGTATACTCACAGGACCCATAACTCAGGTATACTCACAGGACCCATAACTCAGGTATATTCACAGGACCCATAACTCAGGTATACTCACAGGACCCATAACTCAGGTATACTCACAGGACCCATAACTCAGGTATACTCACAGGACCCATAACTCAGGTATACTCACAGGACCCATAACTCAGGTATATTCACAGGACCCATAACTCAGGTATACTCACAGGACCCATAACTCAGGTATACTCACAGGACACGTAACTCAGGTATACTCACAGGACCCATAACTCAGGTATACTCACAGGACCCATAACTCAGGTATACTCACAGGACCCATAACTCAGGTATACTCACAGGACCCATAACTCAGGTATACTCACAGGACCCATAACTCAGGTATATTCACAGGACCCATAACTCAGGTATACTCACAGGACCCATAACTCAGGTATACTCACAGGACCCATAACTCAGGTATACTCACAGGACCCATAACTCAGGTATACTCACAGGACCCATAACTCAGGTATATTCACAGGACCCATAACTCAGGTATACTCACAGGATACATAACTCAGGTATATTCACAGGATACATAACTCAGGTATACTCACAGGACCCATAACTCAGGTATACTCACAGGACCCATAACTCAGGTATACTCACAGGATACATAACTCAGGTATACTCACAGGATACATAACTCAGGTATACTCACAGGACCCATAACTCAGGTATACTCACAGGACCCATAACTCAGGTATATTCACAGGATACATAACTCAGGTATACTCACAGGACCCATAACTCAGGTATACTCACAGGACCCATAACTCAGGTATACTCACAGGACCCATAACTCAGGTATACTCACAGGACCCATAACTCAGGTATACTCACAGGACCCATAACTCAGGTATACTCACAGGACCCATAACTCAGGTATACTCACAGGACCCATAACTCAGGTATACTCACAGGACCCATAACTCAGGTATACTCACAGGACCCGTAACTCAGGTATACTCACAGGACCCATAACTCAGGTATACTCACAGGACCCATAACTCAGGTATACTCACAGGACCCATAACTCAGGTATACTCACAGGACCCATAACTCAGGTATACTCACAGGACCCATAACTCAGGTATATTCACAGGACCCATAACTCAGGTATACTCACAGGACCCATAACTCAGGTATACTCACAGGACCCATAACTCAGGTATACTCACAGGACCCATAACTCAGGTATACTCACAGGACCCATAACTCAGGTATATTCACAGGACCCATAACTCAGGTATACTCACAGGACCCATAACTCAGGTATACTCACAGGACCCGTAACTCAGGTATACTCACAGGACCCATAACTCAGGTATACTCACAGGACCCATAACTCAGGTATACTCACAGGACCCATAACTCAGGTATACTCACAGGACCCATAACTCAGGTATACTCACAGGACCCATAACTCAGGTATATTCACAGGACCCATAACTCAGGTATACTCACAGGACCCATAACTCAGGTATACTCACAGGACCCATAACTCAGGTATACTCACAGGACCCATAACTCAGGTATACTCACAGGACCCATAACTCAGGTATATTCACAGGACCCATAACTCAGGTATACTCACAGGATACATAACTCAGGTATATTCACAGGATACATAACTCAGGTATACTCACAGGACCCATAACTCAGGTATACTCACAGGACCCATAACTCAGGTATACTCACAGGATACATAACTCAGGTATACTCACAGGATACATAACTCAGGTATACTCACAGGACCCATAACTCAGGTATACTCACAGGACCCATAACTCAGGTATATTCACAGGATACATAACTCAGGTATACTCACAGGACCCATAACTCAGGTATACTCACAGGACCCATAACTCAGGTATATTCACAGGACCCATAACTCAGGTATACTCACAGGATACATAACTCAGGTATACTCACAGGACCCATAACTCAGGTATACTCACAGGACCCATAACTCAGGTATATTCACAGGATACATAACTCAGGTATACTCACAGGACCCATAACTCAGGTATACTCACAGGACCCATAACTCAGGTATATTCACAGGATACATAACTCAGGTATACTCACAGGATACATAACTCAGGTATACTCACAGGACCCATAACTCAGGTATACTCACAGGACTCATAACTCAGGTATACTCACAGGACCCATAACTCAGGTATACTCACAGGACCCATAACTCAGGTATACTCACAGGACCCATAACTCAGGTATATTCACAGGACCCATAACTCAGGTATACTCACAGGATACATAACTCAGGTATACTCACAGGACCCATAACTCAGGTATACTCACAGGACCCATAACTCAGGTATATTCACAGGATACATAACTCAGGTATACTCACAGGACCCATAACTCAGGTATACTCACAGGACCCATAACTCAGGTATATTCACAGGATACATAACTCAGGTATACTCACATGATACATAACTCAGGTATACTCACATGATACATAACTCAGGTATACTCACAGGACCCATATCTCAGGTATACTCACAGGACCCATAACTCAGGTATACTCACAGGACCCATAACTCAGGTATATTCACAAGATACATAACTCAAGTATACTCACAGGATACATAACTCAGGTATACTCACAGGACCCATAACTCAGGTATACTCGCAGGATACATAACTCAGGTATACTCGCAGGATACATAACTTAAGTATACTCACATGATACATAACTCAGGTATACTCACAGGACCCATAACTCAGGTATACTCACAGGACCCATAACTCAGGTATACTCACAGGACCCATAACTCAGGTATATTCACAAGATACATAACTCAAGTATACTCACAGGATACATAACTCAGGTATACTCACAGGACCCATAACTCAGGTATACTCGCAGGATACATAACTTAAGTATACTCACATGATACATAACTCAGGTATACTCACAGGACCCATAACTCAGGTATACTCACAGGACCCATAACTCAGGTATATTCACAGGATACATAACTCAGGTATACTCACATGATACATAACTCAGGAATACTCACAGGACCCATAACTCAGGTATACTCACAGGACCCATAACTCAGGTATACTCACAGGACCCATAACTCAGGTATATTCACAAGATACATAACTCAAGTATACTCACAGGATACATAACTCAGGTATACTCACAGGACCCATAACTCAAGTATACTCGCAGGATACATAACTCAGGTATACTCGCAGGATACATAACTTAAGTATACTCACATGATACATAACTCAGGTATACTCACAGGACCCATAACTCAGGTATACTCACAGGACCCATAACTCAGGTATATTCACAGGATACATAACTCAGGTATACTCACAGGACCCATAACTCAGGTATACTCACAGGACCCATAACTCAGGTATATTCACAAGATACATAACTCAAGTATACTCACAGGATACATAACTCAGGTATACTCACAGGACCCATAACTCAGGTATACTCGCAGGATACATAACTCACGTATACTCGCAGGATACATAACTTAAGTATACTCACATGATACATAACTCAGGTATACTCACAGGACCCATAACTCAGGTATACTCACAGGACCCATAACTCAGGTATATTCACAGGATACATAACTCAGGTATACTCACATGATACATAACTCAGGTATACTCACAGGACCCATAACTCAGGTATACTCACAGGACCCATAACTCAGGTATACTCACAGGACCCATAACTCAGGTATATTCACAAGATACATAAATCAAGTATACTCACAGGATACATAACTCAGGTATACTCACAGGACCCATAACTCAAGTATACTCGCAGGATACATAACTCAGGTATACTCGCAGGATACATAACTTAAGTATACTCACATGATACATAACTCAGGTATACTCACAGGACCCATAACTCAGGTATACTCACAGGACCCATAACTCAGGTATATTCACAGGATACATAACTCAGGTATACTCACAGGACCCATAACTCAGGTATACTCACAGGACCCATAACTCAGGTATATTCACAGGATACATAACTCAGGTATACTCACATGATACATAACTCAGGTATACTCACAGGACCCATAACTCAGGTATACTCACAGGACCCATAACTCAGGTATACTCACAGGACCCATAACTCAGGTATATTCACAAGATACATAACTGAAGTATACTCACAGGATACATAACTCAGGTATACTCACAGGACCCATAACTCAGGTATACTCGCAGGATACATAACTCAGGTATACTCGCAGGATACATAACTTAAGTATACTCACATGATACGTAACTCAGGTATACTCACATGATACATAACTTAGGCACCGCATGTGTATACCTGGAGTATACCTGGCGAGGGTAATATGTTGTTCAAAATTCACATTCCTTTGTAAGAGAACAATTCTGGGCTGGTAACTTGGAGATGGCGAGAGGCACTGATATATAAATACGAAATAATGTTGAACAGAATCAATGTTGCACTGAACTGTACACGACGTCCTTGGTATGTTTCACTAGTGTTGTACTGACCTTCACACGACGTCCTTGGTATGTTTCACTAGTGTTGTACTGACCTTCACACGACGTCCTTGGTATGTTTCAGTAGTGTTGTACTGACCTTCACACGACGTCCTTGGTATGTTTCACTAGTGTTGTACTGACCTTCACACGACGTCCTTGGTATGTTTCACTAGTGTTGTACTGACCTTCACACGACGTCCTTGGTATGTTTCACTAGTGTTGTACTGACCTTCACACGACGTCCTTGGTATGTTTCAGTAGTGTTGTACTGACCTTCACACGACGTCCTTGGTATGTTTCACTAGTGTTGTACTGACCTTCACACGACGTCCTTGGTATGTTTCACTAGTGTTGTACTGACCTTCACACGACGTCCTTGGTATGTTTCAGTAGTGTTGTACTGACCTTCACACGACGTCCTTGGTATGTTTCACTAGTGTTGTACTGACCTTCACACGACGTCCTTGGTATGTTTCACTAGTGTTGTACTGACCTTCACACGACGTCCTTGGTATGTTTCAGTAGTGTTGTACTGACCTTCACACGACGTCCTTGGTATGTTTCACTAGTGTTGTACTGACCTTCACACGACGTCCTTGGTATGTTTCACTAGTGTTGTACTGACCTTCACACGACGTCCTTGGTATGTTTCACTAGTGTTGTACTGACCTTCACACGACGTCCTTGGTATGTTTCACTAGTGTTGTACTGACCTTCACACGACGTCCTTGGTATGTTTCACTAGTGTTGTACTGACCTTCACATGACGTCCTTGATATGTTTCACTAGTGTTGTACTGACCTTCACACGACGTCCTTGGTATGTTTCACTAGTGTTGTACTGACCTTCACACGACGTCCTTGGTATGTTTCACTAGTGTTGTACTGACCTTCACACGACGTCCTTGGTATGTTTCACTAGTGTTGTACTGACCTTCACACGATGTCATTGATTTCAGGACTTGACGTGCTGTTGGAGTGTGAACAAGGTAACATTTACGAAGGGATCCAGGGAAACCGGCAGACCGGACTTGAGTCCTGGAGGTGGGAAGTACAGTGTCAGTACTCTGAAGGAGGGGTGTTGATAAGTTGCAGTTTTATAACTGTAGTGTAGGCACGCCTCTGGCAAGACAGTGATGGAGTGAATCATGATGAAAATGATTCTTCTTCTTCGGGTGACCCTACCTTGGTGGGAAACGGCCGATGTGTTAATTTAAAAAAAAATATTTTTTATACAAGTACATGCACAAGGTATACAGACCTAGCTGACATCAATGACATACTACTATATAGAAAGCCGCTTGTTATTCAGAGCATTTCGGGTAAATTAGGTCAATTTTGTCCCAGGATGAGACCCACACCAGTCAATTAACACTCTGGTACCTATTTTACTGAGAGGTGAACATGGACAGCAGGTGTCTTATGTAAACATGTCCTAATGTTTTCTAGCCGTACCTTGTCAGGTGCTGGGACCTTGTCAGGTACTGGGACCTTGTCAAGTACTGGGACCTTGTCAAGTACTGGGACCTTGTCAGGTGTTGGGACCTTGTCAAGTACTGGGACCTTGTCAGGTGCTGGGACCTTGTCAAGTACTGGGACCTTGTCAAGTACTGGGACCTTGTCAAGTACTGGGACCTTGTCAAGTACTGGGACCTTGTCAAGTACTGGGACCTTGTCAAGTACTGGGACCTTGTCAAGTACTGGGACCTTGTCAAGTACTGGGACCTTGTCAAGTACTGGGACCTTGTCAAGTACTGGGACCTTGTCAAGTACTGGGACCTTGTCAAGTACTGGGACCTTGTCAAGTACTGGGACCTTGTCAGGTGCTGGGACCTTGTCAAGTACTGGGACCTTGTCAAGTATTGGGACCTTGTCAAGTACTGGGACCTTGTCAAGTACTGGGACCTTGTCAAGTACTGGGACCTTGTCAAGTACTGGGACCTTGTCAAGTACTGGGACCTTGTCAAGTACTGGGACCTTGTCAAGTACTGGGACCTTGTCAAGTACTGGGACCTTGTCAAGTACTGGGACCTTGTCAAGTATTGGGACCTTGTCAAGTACTGGGACCTTGTCAGGTGCTGGGACCTTGTCAAGTATTGGGACCTTGTCAAGTACTGGGACCTTGTCAAGTACTGGGACCTTGTCAAGTACTGGGACCTTGTCAAGTACTGGGACCTTGTCAAGTACTGGGACCTTGTCAAGTACTGGGACCTTGTCAAGTACTGGGACCTTGTCAAGTACTGGGACCTTGTCAAGTATTGGGACCTTGTCAAGTACTGGGACCTTGTCAGGTGCTGGGACCTTGTCAAGTATTGGGACCTTGTCAAGTACTGGGACCTTGTCAAGTACTGGGACCTTGTCAAGTACTGGGACCTTGTCAAGTACTGGGACCTTGTCAAGTACTGGGACCTTGTCAGGTGCTGGGACCTTGTCAAGTACTGGAACCTTGTCAAGTATTGGGACCTTGTCAAGTACTGGGACCTTGTCAAGTACTTGGATCTTGTCAAGTACTGGGACCTTGTCAAGTACTGGGACCTTGTCAAGTACTGGGACCTTGTCAAGTACTGGGACCTTGTCAAGTACTGGGACCTTGTCAGGTGCTGGGACCTTGTCAAGTACTGGAACCTTGTCAAGTATTGGGACCTTGTCAAGTACTGGGACCTTGTCAAGTACTTGGACCTTGTCAAGTACTGGGACCTTGTCAAGTACTGGGACCTTGTCAAGTACTGGGACCTTGTCAAGTACTGGGACCTTGTCAAGTACTGGGACCTTGTCAAGTACTGGGACCTTGTCAAGTATTGGGACCTTGTCAAGTACTGGGACCTTGTCAGGTGCTGGGACCTTGTCAAGTATTGGGACCTTGTCAAGTACTGGGACTTTGTCAAGTACTGGGACCTTGTCAAGTACTGGGACCTTGTCAAGTACTGGGACCTTGTCAAGTACTGGGACCTTGTCAAGTACTGGGACCTTGTCAAGTACTGGGACCTTGTCAAGTACTGGGACCTTGTCAAGTACTGGGACCTTGTCAAGTACTGGGACCTTGTCAAGTATTGGGACCTTGTCAAGTACTGGGACCTTGTCAGGTGCTGGGACCTTGTCAAGTATTGGGACCTTGTCAAGTACTGGGACCTTGTCAAGTACTGGGACCTTGTCAAGTACTGGGACCTTGTCAAGTACTGGGACCTTGTCAAGTACTGGGACCTTGTCAGGTGCTGGGACCTTGTCAAGTACTGGAACCTTGTCAAGTATTGGGACCTTGTCAAGTACTGGGACCTTGTCAAGTACTTGGACCTTGTCAAGTACTGGGACCTTGTCAAGTACTGGGACCTTGTCAAGTACTGGGACCTTGTCAAGTATTGGGACCTTGTCAAGTACTGGGACCTTGTCAGGTGCTGGGACCTTGTCAAGTAATGGGACCTTGTCAGGTACTGGGACCTTGTCAGGTACTGGGACCTTGTCAGGTACTGGGACCTTGTCAAGTACTGGGACCTTGTCGTGTACTGGTACCTTGTCAGGTACTGGGACCTTGTCAGGTACTGGGACCTTGTCAGGTACTGGGACCTTGTCAAGTACTGGGACCTTGTCAAGTACTGGGACCTTGTCAGGTACTGGGACCTTGTCAGGTACTGGGACCTTGTCAAGTACTGGGACCTTGTCAAGTACTGGGAAAATCACCCAAAGTGGAGAAACGTGGTTAATAAAAAAAAAATCTGTTTCTTCTGACCCATATTCCTGCTTCATATTTTCCATTTTCTTCCATCTCTCTGCATTTTACACCCACTGAACACCTGACATGATAATAAAAATGTCCTGTTGAAGTCTTTTAACTCTTTAAGACTTTTTTTATATAATTTTCAGAATGTTTACAAATATTTCCCGCAACTTTCCTGGTTACCATGCACATAACTTGTTTAAATGTTCTTATTATGTGTAACTTATTTATTTCTATCATTCTGTCCCTCTCCATTACTCACTGTCCCGGTCCCTGCAGGAAGCGGTGGTAAGTTGGAGATGGATAGAGTGGGGAGTAGAAGGACGAGAGTAGAGTGATGTGGGTTAGAAGTGCTCCCTAATGAAGGTGTATGGGATAGACCGATATAGGATAGACCGATGAAAGATAGAGCTGTAGAGAGTTCTCCGCTGCAGGATGGGACAGAGAAGAGAGTGCTTTCCGATGCACGACAGAACAGAGGGAGAGTGTTTTTTTGTTGTAGGGAGAGGGAAGATAGGGAGAGAAGGAGGGGAGGGGACAAAGAGGAGCGTGCTCCCTGTTGCAGAAGGAAAGGGTGTCAAGGTGCTCCTTTCTACAACAGTAGAAGGGTGAAGAGGGCGCTCCTTGTTGCCGGACTGGGTGAAGACGTCCTTTCCAACGAGAGAAAAGAGAAGATGAAACAGGGCCGATAGTAGACCAGAGTCATTAAGAGAGAAATTAGAGAAGAAAAAATGAAGAGAGAAATTATAGAAATATAAAGGGAGAGAGAAACTCAAGAATTAGGAGACATGGTCGACAAGAATGAGATACTTATAACATCCCATAATAGACACTAGTACAACAGGTTTGGTAAACCATAACTCAGGTTTTAGAAATCTGGCAAGCTGATAAATGAGACACTTATGCAACATTTGGGTATCTTTATTCAGGAAGCGTTTCTCCATCCAGTGACTTCATTAGTCCAGTACAGAGAAGAACGGTAGAAGATGAAGAGTTTGAGGTAATCAATCCCTCAATCTGGTATCGATGTGTTTGGTCAATCTTGTTAAAAGTACTGCAGAAAAGTGAGGTGAAGCAGTGGTAGCGGCATCACCAGGAAAAAAATTCACATCTTGGAATCATGATGCAGAAAATTCTTCAAGGCTAATCTAAACCTACAGGTATGATCTACTTCTACTAGTTGATTTTTCTACTGGTAACTCCATCTACCACTGCTTCACCTCGTGTGTCTCCAGTATATATGCCCCTTCTCTGCGCATATGCTGTACTTTTATCAAGACTGATGGACTGAACACATCGACTCCAGGCTGAGGGACTGATTACCCCAAACTCCTCATCTTTCACCGTTCTTCTTTATACTAGACTGAAGAAGCCACTGGATGGGGAAACTTTCTACAATAAATATTCTCAAATGTTGCACAATGTCTCATTCATAACATCGTTCATCGTAAAGGAAGGGAGAAAACAAGACATACACAATACTTAAGGAGATCAAGAGAATATGGAAACACGGGAGGAATAAGTGACGAAAAATGCTGTACTGCCACAATCTTCTCGTTAAAGATAAACCTTGACAGCATGTACAACTGGACAGGAAGAGTGTTAAACAAATAGGAGAGAGCAGTGCTAGCTGGACCACTAGCACAACAACTGGACAGGAAGAGTGTTAAACAAATAGGAGAGAGCAGTGCTAGCTGGACCACTAGCACAACAACTGGACAGGAAGAGTGTTAAACAAATAGGAGAGAGCAGTGCTAGCTGGACCACTAGCACAACAACTGGACAGGAAGAGTGTTAAACAAATAGGAGAGAGCAGTGCTAGCTGGACCACTAGCACACACAGCTGTGTTTGAAGAAACTGTGTTAACTGAATGTAAGTTCTTGGCTCGTTTTGAAGACGGACAGTGATAAGGAAATGTGTAGAACTTTTTTACACATACTTCCTCACAGTTTTTACACAGGACGATATTAGCGATATTCCAGAAATAATAAATTATGTAGAACAGGATGATAATAAACTGTGCACGATTAGGGTCACAAGTGACATGGTCCTTAGGCAAATAGATAAATTAAAACCTAACAAATCCCCAGACCCTTATGAACTGTATGCAAGGGTTCTAAAGGAATGTAAAGAGGAGCTTAGCACACTTTTGGCTAATCTTTTCAACATTTCACTACAAACTGGCATGGTGCCAGATAAGTGGAAAATGGCAAATGTGATACCTATTTTCAAAACAGGTGACAGGTCCTTAGCTTCGAACTATAGACCAATAAGCCTAACCTCCATAGTGGGAAAATTTATGGAATCAATAATTGCCGAGGAAATTCGTAGCCACCTTGAAAAGCATAAATTAACGAACCTCAGCATGGTTTTACAAAGGGGTATTCCTGCCTTACGAATTTATTAACTTTTTTTTTCACTAAGGTATTTGAGGAGGTAGATCATGGTAATGAATATGATATCCAGCCAAGACAGGCCTCGCAGCAATGGCTTCAAGTTAGAAAAATTCAGCTTCAGGATGGATATAAGAAAGCACTGGTTTGGTAATAAAGTTGTGAATGAGTGGAACAAACTCCCGAGTACAGTTATAGAGGCTAAAACGTTGTGTAGTTTTAAAAATAGGTTAGATAAATACATGAGTGAGTGTTTGTGGGTGTGAGTTGAACCTGATTAGCTTGTGCTACTAGGTCAGTTGCCGTGTTCCTTCCTTAAGTGAATGTGACCTGACCTGACTAAGTTGGGTGCATTGGCTTAAGCCAGTAGAAGACTTGGACCTACCTCGCATGGGCCAGTAGGCCTGCTGCAGTGTTCCTTCTTTCTTATGTTCTTATGTTAGTTCTGCTCCGGCGATAGTTTTGCGTTGTGTAAGTGGAACAAAACCTGGTATAACCTAATATAACCCAAAATAACTTGATATAACCTAACTTAGTAATCTTTGTTTACGTTCGCTATGACCTGACATGCACACTGCCGGAGGGAGGGAGTGATTCACGTCTGCATGCCAGGGTTCACAGAGGCTGAGAGGGAAACTATTCTTATGCTTTGCATGGGACAGGATTTTTTATTTACAACTCACATCCATGAGTGTCACACATTGAAGACACGGTAAATCCCCATGCGGATATCAACTAAGGTTTCCAATGGGCCACAGAAAACAATGTGAAGTTCAATGAGGATAAATTTCAGTTACTCCGTTATGGAAAACTGGCCAGTGTAAGGTGTAGGTGTTAGCAGGTGTTGTGGTGTGATCCATCTACAGCAATTAAATGGTAATGGTAATACAAATTGCTTTTGTGTACCCAACAAGCCTAATATTATACAGCCCATATTATTTTATAATTTACCGTTACTGGTATTAATGTTTAATATTTTAATTATTAATTTAATGTCAAGTCTAGCTTTTTGTGAGAGTGATGAAGAAGTGGACATCGAGGGAATTACAGTTCGGCGACCTACTGTGACTTAAGTCCCACTTATCTCACCCAAATTACTTGCCTGTAATAATTCAGGCAAGTAAACCTCATGCAGATAATTTTCTCACATAATAATAATAATAATTCACAATACCTTAATCTAAATGTGTAATTATATATAATAATAAAACAATGATTCATTTTCCATTATAACTTTGAACATATAATGAATTCTATGGAACCTTATAATAAGGGTGACTAGTCACAAGACCACGGCCCTTCTTTATCTCATAATACTTCCATGTAATTTACTCGTATGCCTTAACTGCAGCGTTTCCTGTAGTTCTTTGACAATACAAAACTCAAAATTTAAAAGGCGACACTTATTTGAAAATATTGCTTTCTAATATAAATTTAAATTTTCTTGTCTGTTGTATTGCCCTTCACAAGTACAAAGTGTTATAGAGTGTAGGTTTGCAATGGAACATTTATACAGTTTTTTGCAGGATTTTTACACGTACAGCGGATTAGTTTAGAGCAGTTCATGGAGACCACGAAGATTCGTCTAGTTTAGTATCCAGTCATCTTCTGTAGTTCGTACATTGGACTAAGTGCGGCCAGCAGTAACAGTCTGGTTGATTAAGCCCTGATCTACCGAGAGGCCTGGTCAAGGACTAAGCCGCGGGGGCGTTGACCCTGGGAACGACCTTCAGGTAGAACCCCAACCAGCGGGTTATGGTACCTATGAAGTTGACTTTAATCACAAATAAAACCCACTTGGTAGGCAGCTCGTCTGATGTGCTGTTTGAATGCATCCTGTGATGGAGGAATGCTCTCTTAAATTCTTGGACAGACAGTTTCTGCCTTGCTGTGTTAACCCTGGTGTCTGCACATATCCTGGAGTACAACCAGAAAGACAAATTGTTCTGTTAGATGATACATGTCATCAGTGATATCTTAGGGGTTTGTAGACAATGTTAACACTGAAGTAACGATGTTAGACACTTTCCAGAGTGTCCATGTAGACTTTTAATCCATTCCTGCGAATGCTCATGTGTCATAACATGCCAGTGCTTCTGCACTTGGGAAACAGTAACTACAACAATAACTGTCTCCTCTTCTTATAAGAATATTTGTATGGCCTTGTATAGCTGTATGTATGACATGAAATATCGTCCTAGTATCAGATTGTTCACGAGAACGAAGCTCATACTTTGAATCATTGTCACTTTATGAGCATGGAAGTGTATCGTACCAAACTTGCACACGAAAATCACTCCCTATGATAGCAAAAGACTCGACAGGAGATGCAACATTCCCTCAATGAAAAGCAGGGGCGCCACTAGTATACCGAGAGACAACACAATAAATATCAGGGGCCCAAGACTGTTCAATTGCCTCCCAGCATACATAAGGGGGATTACCAATAAACCCCTGGCTGTCTTCAAGAAGGCGCTGGACAAACACCTAAAGTCAGTACATGACCAGCCGGGCTGTGGTTCGTATGTCAGTTTGCGTGCGGCCAGCAATGACAGCCTGGTTAATCTGACCCTGATCCACCACGAGGCCTGGTCGCAGACCGGGCCGCGGGGGCGTTGACCCCCCGAAACCCTCTCCAGGTATACTCCAGGTACTGCAGTATACAACCTTTTCTACCAGTTCTGTTTCAGACTGTCTCTTGGGTATAAAACAGAACTACTCAATCCTCTTTTCACTGTTTTGAAGGAAGGCAGCCCAGTTCTTAGGAGTTTTGAGACTCTCTGACCGCGGGTTCAAATCCCGCCCGTGGTATGGTTTATTTGCAATCGTGTCATTACGATTTCGTGAGTCGAGTCGAGTAATGGTTGTGTTTTTCAATACGCTTCATCCAGAACACTTTCTCTTGATTAGTCCTTCAGACCTTCAGATCTGTACAGATTCCAAATTATATTTAACCTGTTTACATTCTGAAGGAGTGATGTTATGCATGGTAAAAAATCCTGAAAGTCATTTTGCTGCGGCACGCTTTATGTTGACAAGACCCCTCAAGGAAGGCTCCTTGATGTTGGTGAGGGGCTCTTGATTTAGGGAATTGGATCTGTGCTCCAGTTCCCCGAATTAAGCCTGAATGCCTTCCACATCCCCTCCCCCCAGGCGCTGTATAATCCTCCGGGTTTAGCGCTTCCCCCTTGATTATAATAATAATATGTTGACAAGAACAGCTTCATCCAACATTTGGATAATGTTACGTATTTAAATTGGCGCCTAGGGGTTAAAGCCTGGTCTAGGGGCATATAAAATGGTAAAAGAATATACCACCCTAAGACCAGGAAGGTAAATTCAACAAAAGTGCCAAACTGATGGTCAATATCCCTATAGTTGATATTACAAACACAGGAAAAGAATGGCCTGTGAGACCTGGTCATAATGCGAACTGGAACAAAGAAAACTCAGCAGCAGACTAGTATATTTTGCCTTCACCCACTATATACAGATATGTACACTATGTACATTGTACATAATGTATATATCACTGGAAGCAGGAGCCGTCTGCACTCAATATACCAAGAAGTAATCAATGTGCTGAACGTGCAATCAGAGTTATGCAACACATGAATGCTGCCTTTATTGTGCTTCTAGGTTATCTATCGTGTTTCTGATATCAAGTTCGAATAAATGTGATAGATAGATAAAGTTTATTACTATTATTAGTGTAATTACACAACATTGTATTCGTGCCACTGCTAGTATCCAGCTATCAAGACAACTAATCAGATATTGAATGTCCTTCTACTGGCCCCTCCCCTCTCTCTCTCGTATAGCTCCTCCCACTTCGAGCCCCTCTTATATTATGTTTGCTTTCCATTTTGAATTTTTATTCACACAAAAAAGAGAAGATTTACTGTTATGCAGACTACTGCATTATTGAAATTTTTTTTATAAATAATATTAGCCCATTTGCCCATTTGTGAAAGCATATTAAACCTTCCAGTTGAGGTGTATTGGACGCGTGACATGATTTGTTTACTCTTGAACATCAGCAAAAATCGAACATTTCCGCTACTTTGAACTCAATTTCAAAATACTTTTAATCTGTAAATTATTCAAAATTCTCTCTATTTCTGTAATATATCTTTCATTCTATCAAATAATACCAAGAAAACGAGAATATAATCATAAATACCACACGAAAATACATGACAAAGTCGCTGTAAGTGTATTTTGGGGCGTCTGAAAGGGTTTAATCAAATTTACATTATTCTTTATGGGAAAAATTCGTTCGGTTCTCTAACAGCTTCTGGAACGAATTAAACTCGAGTAAAGAGGTTCCACTGTATGTACATACCTTACGTTGCAGTACCTGATCGGCCGGGCTGTGGTTCGTACGTCGGTTTGCGTGCGGCCAACAGTAACAGCGTGGTTGATCGGGCCCTGATCCACCATGAGGCCTGGTCACAGACCGGGCTGCGGGGGCGTTGACCCCCGAAACCCCCTCGAGGTGTACGATAGGTACACATGTTATGATGTCAGGAATTAATTTCAACATAAAATATTCATTTTACTAAATATGAGGGAGGCAGGGGGAGGCAGGGGGAGGCAGGGGAGGCAGGGGGTGGCAGGGGAGGCAGGGGAGGCAGGGGGAGGCAGGGGAGGCAGGGGTGGCAGGGGAGGCAGGGGAGGCAGGGGGCGGCCGGGGGCGGCCGGGGGTGGCAGGGAAGGCAGGGGAGGCAGGGGGAGGCAGGGGAGGCAGGGGGAGGCAGGGGGAGGCAGGGGGTGGCAGGGAAGGCAGGGGAGGCAGGGGGTGGCAGGGGGAGGCAGGGGAGGCAGGGGAGGCAGGGGGTGGCAGGGGACGCAGGGGAGGCAGGGGAGGCAGGGGTGGCAGGGGAGGCAGGGGAGGCAGGGGAGGCAGGAGGCAGGGGTGGCAGGGGAGGCAGGGGGGTGGCAGGGGGAGGCAGGGGAGGCAGGGGAGGCAGGGGAGGCAGGGGGTGGCAGGGGAGGCAGGGGAGGCAGGGGAAGCAGGGGTGGCAGGGGAGGCAGGGGAGGCAGGGGAGGCAGGGGGAGGCAGGGGAGGAAGGGGAAGCAGGGGGAGGCAGGGGAGGCAGGGGAGGCAGGGGAGGCAGGGGAGGCAGGGGAGGCAGGTGGAGGCAGGGGAGGCAGGGGAGGCAGGGGGAGGCAGGCAGGGGAGGCAGGGGAGGCAGGGGTGGCAGGGGAGGCAGGGGAGGCAGGGGAGGCAGGGGGAGGCAGGGGGTGGCAGGGGAGGCAGGGGAGGCAGGGGGAGGCAGGGGAGGCAGGGGAGGCAGGGGGTGGCAGGGGAGGCAGGGGAGGCAGGGGAGGCAGGGGGAGGCAGGGGAGGCAGGGGAAGCAGGGGGAGGCAGGGGAGGCAGGGGGAGGCAGGGGAGGCAGGGGAGGCAGGGGAGGCAGGTGGAGGCAGGGGGAGGCAGGGGGAGGCAGGGGAGGCAGGGGTGGCAGGGGAGGCAGGGGAGGCAGGGGAGACAGGAAAGGCAGGGGGAGGCAGGGGAGGCAGGGGAGGCAGGGGAGGCAGGGGAGGCAAGGGTGGCAGGGGAGGCAGGGGAGGCAGGGGAGGCAGGGGAGGCAGGGGAGGCAGGGAAGGCAGGGGGAGGCAGGGGAGGCACGGGGAGGCAGGGGGAGGCAGGGGGAAGCAGGGAGGCAGGGAGGCAGGGGGTGGCAGGGGAGGCAGGGGAAGCAGGAGAAGCAGGGGAGACAGGGGAGGCAGGGGAGGCAGGGGGTGGCAGGGGGACAGAGGAAAGCAGGGGGGCAGAGGGAGGCAGGGGACAAGGAGAGGGAAAGAAAGGAGATTTCCCATGGCAGGGGGTGT
This sequence comes from Cherax quadricarinatus, assembly GCF_038502225.1. Classification (NCBI taxonomy): domain Eukaryota; kingdom Metazoa; phylum Arthropoda; class Malacostraca; order Decapoda; family Parastacidae; genus Cherax; species Cherax quadricarinatus. Next base: position 5,950,415 of record NC_091362.1, on the reverse strand, counting down.
GGCAGGGAGGTGCTTCCCTCTGCAGGAGGAAGAAGGAGGTGGTCCCTGCTGTAGGTGGGGGAAGTTCTGAAGTTCTTTCTTCAGGAGTGAAATGAATCACTGTTGCAGGAGAGAGGTGTTCCCTCCTGTTGGAGGGAGAGGGGCTCACTGCTGGAGGAGGGGGGAGGTGCTCCCTGCTGGAGGAGGGGTAGGGGTAGTGCTCCCTGCTGGAGAAGGGGTCGGGGAGATGCTCTCTGCTGGAGGAAGGGAAGATGTTCCCTGCTGGAGGAGGAGTAGGAGAGGTACTTCCTGCTGGAGGAGGGGTAGGGGGTGGTGCTCCCTGCTGGAAGACGGGTAGGGGAGGTGCTCAATGCCGCAGGAAAGGGAGACGTTCCCTGCTAGAAGAGGGGTAGGGGAGATATTCCCTGCTAGAGGAAGGGTAGCGGAGATGATCCCTGATGGACTAGGGGCAGGGAGGTGCTCCCTGCTGAGGAGGGGTAGGGGAGATGCTCCGGGCTGGAGAGAGGAGGGGATGCCCCGCCCCTGGAGGAAGTAGGTAGGGATGGTGCCCCTGCTGGAGGAGGGGTAGGGGGAGATGCTCCCTGCTGGAGGAAGGAGAGATGTTCCCTGCTAGAAGAGGGGTAGGGGAGATATTCCCTGCTAGAGAAGGGGTAGAGGAGATGATCCCTGCTGGAGGAAGGGTAGGGAGGCTCCCTGCTGAGGAGAGGAGGGGTTGCTCCCTGTTGGAGGAGAGGTAGGGAGATGCTCCCAGCTGGAGGAGGGGTAGGGATGGCTGCACTGGAAATATAAACACATATGCAGTATAATGTGATCCTTTATTGACTACATGTTTCGCCCACACAGTGGGCTTTTTCAAGTCACAAAGCCCACTGTGTGGGCGAAACGTAGTCAATAAAGGATCACATACTTATATGTGTTTATATTCCATTGTAATCAGTATTTTATACCATTTATTTCCGGAGGTGCTCACTGCTGGAGGGGTGGTGGGGAGGTGCCCTCCTGGAGGGGGTGAGGGGAGGTGCTCCTGCTGGAGGAGGGGTGGGGAGGTGCTCCTGCTGGAGGAGGGTGGGGAGGTGCTTCCTGCTGGAGGTTTATGAGCGGGCTGCTCCCGCTTCTCTGAATATAGAGGTGACCTCCCTCCTCACGGCTCCTTGCATTATTAATCCACACTTGGTGGAGGAGGTGGGAAGGTGGAGGAGGTGGGGAAGGTGGAGGAGGTGGGAAGGTGAAGGAGGTGGGGAAGGTGGGGAAGGTGGAGGAGGTGGGGAAGGTGGGGAAGGTGGGAAAGGTGGAGAAGGTGGGGAAGGTGGAGGAGGTGGGGAAGGTGGAGGAGGTGGGGAAGGTGGAGGAGGTGGGGAAGGTGGGGAAGGTGGGTAAGGTGGAGTAGGTGTGGAAGGTGGGGAAGGTGGGGAAGGTGGAGGAGGTGGGGAAGGTGGAGGAGGTGGGGAAGGTGGAGGAGGTGGGGAAGGTGGAGGAGGTGGGGAAGGTGGAGGAGGTGGGAAGGTGGGGACGGTGGGGAAGGTGGGGTAGGTGGGGAAGGTGGGGAAGGTGGGGAAGGTGGTGTAGGTGGTGAAGGTGGAGGAGGTGGGGAAGGTGGAGGAGGTGGGGAAGGTGGGGAAGGTGGAGGAGGTGGGGAAGGTGGGGAAGGTGGAGGAGGTGGGGAAGGTGGAGGAGGTGGGAAGGTGGAGGAGGGTGGGGAAGATGGAGGAGGTGGGGAAGGTGGAGGAGGTGGGAAGGTGGAGGAGGTGGGGAAGGTGGAGGAGGTGGGGAAGGTGGAGGAGGTGGGGAAGGTGGGGAAGGTGGGGAAGGTGGAGGAGGTGGGGAAGGTGGTGCAGGTGGAGAAGGTGGGAAGGTGGAGGAGGTGGGGGAAGGCGGAGGAGGTGGGGAAGGTGGAGGAGGTGGGGAAGGCGGAGGAGGTGGGGAAGGTGGAGGAGGTGGGGAAGATGGGGAAGGTGGAGGAGGTGGGGAAGGTGGGGAAGGTGGAGGAGGTGGGGAAGGTGGAGGAGGTGGGGAAGGTGGGGACGGTGGTGGAGGTGGGGAAGGTGGAGGAGGTGGGGAAGGTGGATGAGGTGGGGAAGGTGGAGGAGGTGGGGAAGGTGGAGGAGGTAGGGGGAAGGTGCAGGAGGTGGGAAGGTGGGGGGAAGGTGGAGGAGGTGGGGGAAGGTGAAGAAGGTGGGGAAGGTGGAGGAGGTGGGGAAGGTGGAGAAGGTGGGGAAGGTGGAGAAGGTGGTGAAGGTCGAGAAGGTGGGGAAGTTGGAGAAGGTGGGGAAGGTGGAGGAGGTGGGGAAGATGGAGGAGGTGGGGAAGGTGGAGAAAGTGGAGAAGGTGGGGAAGGTGGAGGAGGTAGGGAAGGTGGTGGGGTTGTAGAAGGTTGAGAAGGTGAGGTAGGTGGAGAAGGTGGGAAGGTGGAGGAGGTGGGGAAGGTGGAGAAAGTGGGGATGGTGGAGGAGGTGGGGAAGATGGAGAAGGTGGGAAGGTGGAGGAGGTGGGGAAGGTGGAGGAGGTGGGGTAGGTGGAGGAGGGTGGGATAGGTGGAGAGGGTTGGGAAGGCGGAGAAGGTGGGGAAAGGTGGGGAAGGTGGGGAGAAGGTGGGGAAAGATGGAGAAAGGAGGTGGGGAAGGTGGAGGAGGTGGGGAAGGTGAAGGAGGTGGGGGTAGGTGGAGGAGGTGGGGAAGGTGAAGGAGGTGGGGAAGGTGAAGGTGGGAAAGGTGGAAAAGGTGGGGAAGGTCGAGAAGGTGGAGAAGGTGGAGAAGGTGGGGAAGGTGGAGGAGGTGGGGAAGGTGGAGGTGGGGGTAGGTGGGGAGGAGGTGGGGAAGGTGGAGAAGGTGGGGAGGAGGTCGGGAAGGTGGTGGGGGTGGGGAAGGTGGAGAAGGTGGGGTATGTGGAGAAGGTGGAGAAGATGGGAGGTGGGGAAGGTGGAGGAGGTGGGGAAGGTGGAGAAAGTGGGGATAGCGGAGGAGCTGGGGTAGGTGTAGAAGGTGGGGAAAGTGGAGAAGGAGGGAAAGGTGGAGAAGGTGGGAAGGTGGAGAAGGTGGGGAAAGTGGAGAAAGTGGGGAAGGTGGAGGAAGTGGGGAAGGTGGTGGGGTTGTAGAAGGTTGAGAAGGTGCGGTAGGTGGAGAAGGTGGGGAAGGTGGAGGAGGTGGGGAAGGTGGAGAAAGTGGGGATGGTGGAGGAGGTGGGGAAGATGGAGAAGGTGGGGAAGGTGGAGGAGGTGGGGAAGGTGGAGGAGGTGGGGTAGGTGGAGGAGGTGGGATAGGTGGAGAGGGTTGGGAAGGCGGAGAAGGTGGGGAAGGTTGAGAAGGTGGGGAAGATGGAGAAGGTGGGGAAGGTGGAGGAGGTGGGGAAGGTGGAGGAGGTGGGGAAGGTGGAGTAGGTGGGGAAAGTGGAGAAGGTGGAGAATGTAGGGAAGGTGGAGGAGGTGGGGATGGTGGAGGAGGTAGGGAAGACAAGAGTGTGGAAGATAGGGCTGAGGATAGATGAAGGGCAAATGGAAGAGGTGGATGATGGAATGGGTTTAGAAGAGGGGGAAAAGGGAGGGGAGTAGAAAGTGGAGGGGAGTAGGAAGTGGAAGGGAGGAGGAAGTGGAGGGGAGGAGGAAGTGGAGGGGATGAGGAAGTGGACGGGGTGAGGAAGTGGAGGGGAGGAGGAAGTGGAGGGGGATACGGAAGTGGAGGAGAGGAGGAAATTTCTCTGATGATCAACAGTGTGTATGGAACAATGCTCTTCTCCAGACTGAGGGACTGACCACCTCAAAACTTTAAGGGTGATGGACTGATTACATCGTCTTCAAGTCTCTTCTGCTTCTATCAACTTTTCTGTACTTGACTGAAGAAGCCTACTGTGTAGGCGAAACCTAACTGTTGCATATGTGTCTTACCTAACAACATCTCTACATCAACAGACACTTTCTATTCGAGTCATAACCTGCGCTACAGTTTACGTGTCCTATGACCAAACTTGTTGACACTTCTCCCAGCATCCTGGAATGGTTAACATAATTTGTAGATGAATGGTTCAGAGAACCGACATGTTGATAAATTAGACACATGTGCAACTCTTGGGTATCTTTATTGAGGAAACGTTTCGCCACACAGTGGCTTCATCAGTCCATACATAGGAGAAACTTGAAGAACAGGAGGAGAATGAGGTAATCAGTCCCTCAACCTTGAGTCGATGTGTTCAGTCCATCAATCTTGAGTAGAATACGGCCGATGAGCGGAGAAGCAGCTTATAAACCGTATGGCAGGAGAGGTGTAGCAGTCATAGGTAGTGTCACATTTGTTGCACATGTGTCTAATTTATCAACATGTCGGTTCTCTGAACCATTCATCTACAAACCTGTCAGACACTGCAACTTCTTGGGATCTTAATACTTAGGAATTCTTCGCTTGCCTAATTCTTGTGCACAACCTACTTCCACATTGAACAAATGTGACACTACCTATGACTGCTACACCTCTCCTGCCATACGGTTTATAAGCTGCTTCTCCGCTCATCGGCCGTATTCTACTCAAGATTGATGGACTGAACACATCGACTCAAGGTTGAGGGACTGATTACCTCATTCTCCTCCTGTTCTTCAAGTTTCTCCTATGTATGGACTGATGAAGCCACTGTGTGGCGAAACGTTTCCTCAATAAAGATACCCAAGAGTTGCACATGTGTCTAATTTATTAACATAATTTCCAAAATATTCTCTGATGGTGCTTCTAATGTTAAACAAATGGCAACAAATTCGACGATGTTGGTCATTTTAGGTGCAAACTTTGAAGTTTTTATTCCCGTTAAATCACGTTTAATAATTTTAACATAGTACCTATAGTACCTATTAAGTACCTGCTAAGTATGTGATGAATGGTTTGAAAAACCGACAAGTTGAAGATTGAGACACTTATGCAACATATGGGAATCTTTATTCAGGAAACGTTTCGACTCCAGGCTGAGGGACTGATTACCTCAAATTCCTCCTCTCCTTACGCCTTTCTACTTTGTATTGGACTGGTGAAGCCACTGTGTGGCGAAACGTTTCCTGAATAAAGATTCCCATATGTTGCATAAGTGTCTCAATCTTCACCTACTAAGTATCGTTGGCGTACTGGCAAATTTCTTGACGTAGTAAAATAATTAAAAAAGGCTTTGAATCGTTGAAATTAGTCCCATCCTGGAGACTGAATTCTAGTAGCCATTTGCTTGACCATTTCTACAACCTGTTCAAGTCTTCTTGTAGCCTCTGTTTATCCTTGTTGGATATTATCCCTTTCAGTTGTTTCACATCATCTCCAGAAAGTGATGAGGGGGGATTTAATTTTCTCCAGTATGGTATTTAAGTAAATAAAAGAAGCAGCAATGGTATGTCTCCTTAGTAAACCCCATTGTTCGTCCTCGTCCGCTCTGATACTGATCATCTTTACATCTCTCTATGTTTTCTGTTAATCATGAAAGCTTGTGTTAGTTTGAGTATTTTTCTGAGTTTCTTTTTCCTGTCTTTTCCAGTTTGTAACTCGTTCGTCGGTGTGTGTTGTCAGGCTGAATGTTTTACTTTACAGTTTAGGAAAAGACTTTATACTTTCTCTAACACAGATTTTTTTTCAAGAATGAATAAGGTTACTCTAACAGGTTTATTTCGTTTTAAGGATTCTAATACTCTCTTTGTTATCTTTTCTGGTACCTTTGCTAACGTGACTTTCTAGAGATGAAAGTAGCCTCCCATTTTCTTTCTCTAAGAGCTTCGGTATAGGATCATACAGTTCTTCAACTTTTAGCAATAATCACCAGATATTCCTTCTAATCTAATTGTTTCTACTACATTTTTAAAGGAACCCCTTCACTTCTTTAACTGTAGTGTTAATTACTTCTAGTCTTCACTGCTTCCTCAACGATGTTCTCTTTCAACCCTCCGAACACTTCAATATACTTCTCTTGTCATCCTTTGTCAGGGTATTCCCTACTTCTTGAATCTTTTTACTTGATCCCTTACATAGTCGTTCAGACGTGTGTGTGTGTGTGTGTGTGTGTGTGTGTGTGTGTGTGTGTGTGTGTGTGTGTGTGTGTGTGTGTGTGTGTGTGTGTGTGTGTGTGTACTCACCTATTTGTGGTAGGAGAGGTCGAGTCACAGCTCCTAGCCTCGCCTCTTCGCTGGTCGCTACTAGGTCCACTCTCTCCCTGCTCCATGAGCTATATCATACCTCTTCTTAAAGCTATGTATGGATCCTGCCTCCACTACAACACTCTCTAGATTGTTCCACTTCCTGCTAACTCTATGACTAAAAAAAATGTGTGCTAACATCCCTGTGACTCATCTGAGTTTTTAACTTCAAGTTGTGACCCCTTGTTGTTGTGTCTCATCTTTGAACATTCTGTCCATATCCATCTCCATCTTGTCACTTCCCCTTGGTATTTTATATGTCGTTATCATGTTTTCCTTATCCCTCCTGTCCAGTGTCGTCAGGTCGATTTCCCTAACCTCTCCTCATAGGACATACTCCTCTTGTCCTGGACTAGTCTTGTTGCAAACCTTTACACTTTCTTTAATTTCTTGACGTGCCTGACCAGGTGTGGGTTCCATACTGTTACTGCATACTCCAATATGGGCCTGAAGTACACGACGTGCAGCGTCGTGATTGACTCCTTACTTAAGTGTACTCACCTAGCTGTACTCACCTAATTGTGGTTCCGGGGGTCGAGTCACAGCTCCTGGCCCCGCCTCTTCACTGGTCGCTACTAGGTTACTCTTCCTGCTCCATGAGCTTCATCATACCTCTTCTTAAAGCTATGTATGGATCCTGCCTCCACTACATCACTTCCAAAACTGTTCCACTTCCTGGCAACTCTGTGACTGAAGAAATACTTCCTAACATCCCTGTGATTCATCTGAGTTTTCAACTTCCAACTGTGACTCCTTGTTGCTGTGTTCCATGTCTGGAACATCCTGTCTCTGTCCACCTTACCGATTCCTCTCAGTATTTTATATGTCGTTATCATATCCCCCCTATCTCTCTCGTCCTCCAGTGTCGTAAGGTCGATTTCCCTTCACCTCTCCTCGTAGGACATGCCCCTTAGCTCCGGGACTAGTCTTGTTGCAAAGCTTTGCACTTTCTCTAGTTTCCTTACGTGCTTGGCTAGGTGTGGGTTCGAAACTGGTGCTGCAAACTCCAATATAGGCCTGACGTACACGGTGTACAGGGTCCTGAACGATTCCTTATTGGGATGTCGGAATGTTGTTCTTAGGTTTGCTAGGCACCCGTATGCTGCAGCAGTTATATGGTTGATGTGCGCCTCAGGAGATGTGCTAGGTGTTATATTTATCCCAAGATCCTTTTCCTTGAATGATGTTTGTAGTCTCATCAATTTCACATCATCTGCAATCAGGGACACTTCTGAGTCTATTCCTTCTGTCATATTGTTCACAAATACGAGAAACAGCACTGGTCCTAGGACTGACCCCTGTGGAACCCCGCTCGTTACAGGCGCCCACTTTGACACCTCGCCTCGTTCCATGACTCGCTGTTTTCTTCCTGACCTACTGGGGTTCTATGACAGAGTGACTGCTGTCACTCTGTCATAGAACCCCAGTAGGTTTGTTTTTATATGGGATTACATATTTTTTGTTACAAAAGCAATATAATGCTCGTGGTGCCTCGTCTTCAGTGTTTGATGTGTCAAATAATTGACTCACAAATATGGCCTCTTGTTCTCTAGAAGTCATTAAAGAATCCTTTCGTATATCATCATGATATCTGTTGTTATCATACCAGCAGCCATTACCGCCAGCTCGGTGACCCCAAGGTGTTTCATCCAGCAAGATAGCGAGGCAGGGCAGGTCGAGCATACATCTAATTTGAGACTTTTATGCACTATTTCACGTCGCTGGAGCTAGGGGGCTCCTCCCCACGCCCAGCAAGACTGATGGTGTGCCTGCTGCCTTACAATATTGAGGCGACCTCCTCATTAGCAGGAGTCCCTGAACCTTCTTGTAGCTTCCCCGCACCTTGTAGCATCCCTGGTTCTTGTAGCACCCCTGGTCCTCGTAGTATCCCTGGTCTTTGTAGCATCCCTGGTCTTTGCAGCATCTCAGGTCCTTGTAGCATCCCTGGCCCTCGTAGCATTCCTGGTCCTTGTAGCATCCCTGGTCCTTGTAGCATCCCTGGTCCTTGTAACATCCCTAGTCCTCGTAGCACCTCTGGTCCTTGTAGTATCCCTAGTCTTTGCAGCATCCCAGGTCCTTGTAGCATCCCTGGTCCTTGTAGTTTCCCTAGTCTTTGTAGCGTTCCTGGTCCTTGTAGTATCCCTGGTCCTTGTAGTATCCCTAGTCTATGTAGCATTCCTGGTTTTCGTAGCATCTCTGGTCTTTATAACTTCCCTTCCTGTTTTTCTTAATCTTCATCTTATCCTCCTATTATTCCTCCTCTTCCTCCTATTTATTATATTCATTTTTCTCTTTCTTCTCCTCGTCATACTCCTATTTCTCCTGCTCATCTATATCTTCTTTCTTTTCCTACTCTTTCTCCTTAGCGTCTTTCTATTTCTTCTCCCTGTCATCCTACTTCGCCTCTTGCTTCTGCACCTCCTTCTTCTCCTCCTCTTTCTCGCCTCTGCCTCACCTCCTCCCAGACTTCTGCACCCAACACTCATCTTGCTCCAGGAGAATGATCACGTTGTCAAGTCCCGGCCATTACTCCTGAAACAGGTATTTTCTCGGCCTCTTTCCCTTCCAGACTTGTCCTTTTCTTCAGTGATTCTTCCCTAATCCTCCTCTCTCGACCTTCTCCCTCGTTCTCCTTTGTCCCCCTCCCTTGTCTTCCTCTCTCCTTTACAAAAGAAGCAGCAAAGTGATTAAATAACTTATAAATCAGTAGCACTTATATAGAAGTCTTTGAAAGGTGGTGCGACGTAAAATTATTAATTTATGGAAAAAGGTGAGTGCATAACTCAAGTCAAAATGGATAAAGAGCAGGAAAGATTATGCTTATCACAAATAGTAGATCATTGTAACAAAAAAACACGACGATTTCGGAAGCAAGCCAAAATGCTGATATTGTCTACACGGGCTTTGGAAAGGTACTCGATAAGTGTGACTTTGATAGCTCATAAAACGAGTTTCAAGACAAGATAGCTATCAAAGCAGGGAAATGTTCTGAGATCGTCTACCGCTTGCTTACTGTCGCAGCGTTTAAAATAGCATTGGAAAGCTTACCCACCTTCCTCCAAAAGTTTGTATGTATTCTCTTGAGCAGAGAAGATACCTGATAATATACTATATTCTGAAGACACTCGAAGACCATGTCCCAAATCTACAAATTAAAATAGCAACACACTATTACCTGGAGTTTACCTGGAGAGAGTTCCGGGGTTCAACGCCCCCGCGGCCCGGTCTGTGACCAGGCCTCCTGGTGGATCAGAGCCTGATCAACCAGGCTGTTACTGCTGGCTGCACGCAAACCAACGTACGAGCCACAGCCCGGCTGGTCAGGTACCGACTTTAGGTGCTTGTCCAGTGCCAGCTTGAAGACTGCCAGGGGTCTGTTGGTAATCTCCCTTATGTATGCTGGGAGGCAGTTGAACAGTCTCGGGCCCCTGACACTTATTGTATGGTCTCTTAACGTGCTAGTGACACCCCTGCTTTTCATTGGGGGGATGTTGCATCGTCTGCTAATATATAATCAGAGGTATGGAATGAAACTTAAAATTATCCTCATAAAGGGGCGCCAGAAATACAATAAGAGAATGTTATGTCAACATTTGTGTCCCAAGACTTGAGAAATGTTGCCAGAAAAATAATAAGTCTTCAAGAGGAAACAAAATCACTACCTCCGCCAAGTGTGAGATCAGTCAAGACTGGCTAAGTATCGTTGAGTGGTCGTGGCCTGGTTGGTAGGGTCCTCAGTTCACACACAAAGGGTCCGGGATTCACCCCTGGCACGGGTAAAAATTTTGAACATATTTCCTTACACCTCCTGTCCCTGTTCACCTAACGGTAAGTAGGGATCTGGGCGTTAGCTGACTGCTGTAGGTGGCATCCTGGGGGACAAGATTAACCTAAGTTGCAAGAAACGCTCTGCGTAACCAAAACTATCTATACAATATGTCAGTGATTCAACTAGGTATATAATAGTTGAATCAAGCACGCGTAGAAATATTAATTATAATTATTCCTGAGGTCCTGCATGCAACAATTTGTAAGTGTTGTAGTAAGGGAGGGATAACCAGCAGTTTGTGTGGTAGTGAGGGAAGGATAAACGGCAGTTTGTAAGTGTGGTATACCTGGATTATACCAGGAGAGGGTTTTAGGGGTCAGAGCCCCAGCGGCTTGGTCTGAGATCAAGCCGCTGGGAGGCAGTTGAACAGTCTTGGACCCTTGACACTTGTGTTCTCTCTCAGTGTACTCGCGGCGTCCCTGCTTTTCGTTCGGGGAATGTTGCATCTCCTGCCGAGTCTTTTGCTTTCATTGGGAGTGATTTTCGTGTGCAAGTTTGGTGCTAATTCCTCTAAGATTTTCAAAGAGTATATTATCATGTATCTCTCTCGCTTGCGTTAGAGGGAATACAAATCAAGGGACTTGAACCGTTTCCAGTAATTTAAGTGCCTTATCCTACTTATGTGTGCCGTGAAAGTTCTTTGTACACTCTCCAGGTCAGCAATTTCGCCTGCCTTGACGTCCCCTCAAGGAAGGTTCCTTGATGTTGGTGAGGGGCTCTTGATTTAGGGAATTGGATCTGTGCTCCAGTTCCCCGAATTAAGCCTGAATGCCTTCCACATCCCCCCCCCCAGGCGCTGTATAATCCTCTGGGTTTAGCGCTTCCCCCTTGATTATAATAATAATAATCGCCTGCCTTGAAAGGTGAAGTTAGTGTACAGCAGTATTCCAGCCTAGAGAGAACAAGCGATTTAAAGAGAATCATCATGGGTTTGGCATCCCTAGTTTTGAAGGTTCACATTATCCATCCTATCATTTTCTAGCGGATGAGTTAGATACATTGTTGTGGTCTTTGAAGACAAAGTCCTCTGACATTATCACTCCCAGGTCCTTCACGTTACTTTTCGCTCTATTGTATAGTTAGAATTTGTTGTACATCCTGATACAGTTTTAATTTCCTCAAGTTTTCCATGTCTGAGTAGTTGAAATTTCTCTTCATTGAACTTCATATTGTTTTGAGTGGCCCATTTGAAGATTTGGTCTTGCGGTGTCTTCGATGGAGGTCACTGTCATGGCAATTCGGGTGCCATCCGCAAAGGAAGACACAGAGCTATGGTTTACATCTGTCTATATGAGGATGAGGAATAGAACAGGAGCGAGTACTGTGCCTTGTGGAACAGAACTTTTCACCGTAGCTGCCTCAGACTTTATTCTGTTTACTATTACTCTTTGTGTTCTATTTGTCAGGAAGTTATAGATCCATCTACCAACTTTTCCTGTTATTCCTTTATAACGCATTTTGTACGCATTTTGTAACGCATTTTGGTCACACTTGTCGAAAGCTTTTGCAAAGTCTGTGTATTCTATATCTGTATTTTGTTTATCCTCTACAGCATCCAGGGTCTTGTCATAGTGGTCCAGTAGCTGGGACAGGCAGGGGCGACCTGCTCTAAACCCATGGTACCCTGGGTTGTGTAATTGATGGGTATCTAGGTGGTTGGCAATCTTGCTTCTTAGAACCCTTTCAAAGATTTTTATGATATGGGACGTTAGTATTCTCGGTCTGCAGTTCTTTGCAATTGCTTTACTGCCACCTTTGTAGAGTGGGGCTATGTCTGTTGTTTTTAGTGGGTGTGGGATGACCCCTGTGTCCATGCTCCCTCTCCACAGAATGCTGAAGGCACGTGACAGTGGCTTCTTGCAGTTCTTGATGAACACTGAGTTCCATGAGTCTGGGTCTTGGGCAGAGTGCATGGGTATATCATTTATTGCCTTTTCAAAGTCTTCTGGTGTTAGGATAATATCCAAGATTTTTGAGATGGCCAAAATTTGGGTCTCGTCGACTCTTAGTCTAGTAGCGGCTCGCTGAATACTGATTCGTATTGGGACTTTAGTATCTCACTCATTTCTTGGCTGTCATCTGTGTATGTCCCATCTCGCCTAAGGAGGTGCCCAATACTGGATGTTGTTTTTTCCTTAGATTTGCTCTAATATCTGTTGTTCTTAAGTGGAGGCCAATGACTGTGCCTTTGCGCCAGATGTGTTTTCAGTTGGTGGTGTAGAAGGCAACCATCTACTCAGAAAGTGAAGGAAACGGAATATATAAAGACAGATCCGACTTATTGTAAATAATACATGCTGTTGTTTATTAAGCAGTCTTTCAGCGTCATGTGGCAAGCAAGGATTTCACTCAGGGAGGTGCTTAAAAATCACAAAATTCTAAAAATACAAGAAATCGTTTTAAAACTATATTTTTTTCAGCATGTTTCTTTAGATTTTGCCACCGAAGTGGCTAGTTTATTGTGCACCCCATATCCATCCTGTGGACGGTAGCGCAAGAACATATGGATACACAAAAGGCCCAGGAACTAGGCCCCAAAGGGTTAACAGGAATACATATGGATTTATATCTACATATCTATAGTTCACTTATCTGTTACAAGCATATTTAGGAAATTTGCTTAGTATATCTGGTATCTTATTTTCATTAATAAGATATCTTGACATGTCACATAGGTTATTATACTGTCTGTCTCTGTATTCCTCAATAAGTGGACAATTAAGCACATAGTGTTCAAGAGAGTGACCATATGCCTGATCACATAATTTACATTTAGTTTGATCATCATCTGTGTGTCTCCCAAACTGCCAGAAGTACTTGTAACCAAGCCTAAGCCTGGCCACTACAACATCAGTCAGTCTGTTCACATTGCAAGTTGCTCCATAAACATACTTATCTACGTTCATATTATCATAGTGGGTTCTGAACCATCTTAAACAGTATATTTATGGTGGTCACTAGTGGTCACTGCTCAAACTAAAACAGTGAAAGTTAACCTTTAATTGAAAAGATAAAATAAATATTTGTATCTGAGTGCCCTTTCGCCCCCCTTAGATCCTCTCTAAGAGACTGTTCCCTTCCCGTGATTGTGTCACTGTATCCCTTCCCCATGGTTGTGTCACTGGAACCCCTTCCCATGGATGTGTAACTGTAGGCCCCCTCCCCATAGTTGTGTCACTGTAACCCCCTTCCCAAGGATGTTTCATTGTAATCCCCGCCACATGGTTGTGGCACTGTAGCTCCCTCCCAGTGATTGTGTTACTATATCCCCTTCCCCATGGTTGTGTCACTGTATCCCCTTCCCCATGGTTGTGTCACTGTAGCCCCCTCTCTGTGGTTGTGTCACTGTAGCCCTCTCCCCATGGTTGTGTCATTGTCGCTCCCTCCCCATGATTGTGTCACTGTAGCCTCCTCCAAATGGTTGTGTCACTGTAGCCCCTCTCTCCATAATTGGGTCACTGTAGACCCTCTCTCCATAATTGGGTCACTGTAGCCCCTCGCCAAGGATACGTGACTGTAGTCCCCTCCCTATGGTTGTGTCACTGTAGCCCCCTCCCCATAGTTGTGTCACTTTAGTCCCCTCCCCATGGTTGTGTCACTGAAGGCCCTTCCCATGGTTGTGTCACTGTAGGCCCTTCCCATCGTTGTATGATTCTAGTCCCCTCTCCAAAGTTGTGTCACTATAGCTCCCCCCACGGTTGTGTCACTGTAGCCTCCTCCCCTTGGTTGTGTCACTGTAACCCCTCTCCAAGGATGCGTCACTGTAGTCCCCTTCCCGTGGTTATGTCACTGTAACTCTTTCCCCATGGTTGTATCACTGTAGCCCCCTCCTCGTGGTTTTGTCACTATAGCCCCCTCCCCATGGTTGTATCACTGTAGCTTCCTCTCCATCGTTTTGTCACTGTAGCCCCCTCCCTGTGACTGTGCCACTGTAGCCCCCCATGGCTGTGTCACTGTAGTCCTCTTCCAGTGACTGCAACCCCCTTTCCCGTGGCTGTCACTGTAACTCCCTCTCCGTGACTGTGTCTATATAGCCCCCTCCCCGTTTCTTGTCACTGTAGCCCCCGTGACTATCACAGTAGCTCCCTCCACGTGACTGTGTCACTGTTCTATTCCCCGTGACTGTACTCACCTAACTGTGGTTCCAGGTGTCGAACCACAGCTCCTGGGCCCGCCTCTTTACTTGGCGCTACTAGGTCACTCTCTCCTTGTTCCTTGAGCTTTATCATACCACTTCTTAAAGCTATGTATAGATCCTGCCTCAACTACATCACCTCCCAGACTATTCCACTTCCTGATGACTGTGTGACTTAAAAAATACTTCCTAACATCCCTGTGATTCGTCTGAGTCTTCAACTTCCAATTGCGACCCCTTGTTTCTGTGTCCCATATCTGGAACATCCTGTCTCCATCTACCTTGTCGATTCCTCGCAGTATTTTATATGTCGTTATCATTTCTCCCGTAACTCTCCTGTCATCCAGTGTCGTCAGGTCGATTCCCCTTAACTTCTCCTCGTAGGACATAACCCTTAGCTCCAGGACTAGTCTTGTTGCAAACCTCTGCACTTTCTCTAATTTCCTGACGTGCTTGGCAAAGTGTGAGTTCCAAACTAGTGCTGCATACTTCAGTATGGGCCTAACGTTACTGTTTCCTCCCAGTGACTGTGTCACTGTAGCCGCACTCCCCGTGACTGTGTCACTGTAGCCCCACTCCCCGTGACTGTGTCACTGTAGCCCCACTCCCCATGACTGTGTCACTGTTTTCTTCTCAGTGTATCACTGTAGCCCCTCCCCGTGACTGTGTCACGGCTTCCTTCCCTGTGACTGTGTTACTATAGCCCCACTCCCCGTGACTGTGTCACTGTTCCCCTCCCCGTGACTGTGTCACTGTAGCCCCACTCCCCGTGATTGTGTCACTGCCCTTCACCGTCCTAGGACTGGCTCCCCACCCCACAATCTCGTCTCATTTCATCTCTGTTATATCTCCATTACTTTTCCAAATTTCAATTAACTGGCTCTTTATCATCTTTGTGTGATGCCTTCCACTCACTCCAATTCATTCTATCCCTCTCTTCTCTCTCTCTCTCTCTCTCTTCTTTCCCTGCTTTCCCTCTCATTGTTTCATCGACTTTATTTAGTATTTTTTGTTTGGGTTTCCCCTCCAGCCAAGATGAACTGATCCATTTTCTTTTGTTGCTTTGTGTTTTCAGAACGATATCTTACTGATGCAAATTGGAAAGTTTACCTGGAAGATTTTATTCAGATAATTAACCCGGAGGGCTAGTAACCCAGGATAACCCAACAAAGCCATTGTTATCAGATAAGGTGTCACGTAAGCTCGGCTGGTAGCGTACTCAGCTCAGACATTGTGGCCCGTGGTTCGATCCTCGGTACAGGTGGAAACTGTTTCCCTAAGACACCTGCTGTCCCTTCTTCACCTAGCAGTAAGTAGGTACGTGGGTGTTAGTCGACTTGTGTGGGTTGCATCCTGGGGACAATATTCCCTAATTTACTCAATATTTTATATAATTTGTTTTATGTGTCATTTTTACATAATTTCTTATCTGCCACATTTTATTTTTATATTAATGTAATATTATCGATAAGGTAACGAAAGGAAACTAGTGGAAATAAGTCACTTCGTCTGACTTTTTGGGTTATCCTAGGTTCTCTACACATATGCTGCTATGTATGATAATTTACGTAACTGTATTTGTGTATACCTGAATAAACTTACTTAAATACTCTGCATAACTAGTGGTTTTCTATATAGTATGTCGTTGATGTCAGCTGTGGTCTGTATAAGTTGTATCATGTACTTGTAGAAATAAAGATATTATTATTATTATTATTATTATTATTATTATTATTATTATTATTATTATTATTAGAGTTATACTGTTATCTGGACTCTAATTTGTGTGTTATAACTAGTAATAAGTCAAAATAACTATTTTCTGAAGTAACGCCTCAGTGGCCTTCTCTACCCACGGTTCGAATCCCCAGTCTCATGCCCATACACTCAGTCATTCGCTTTTATCAACCTACGGTGTAGAGGCGGTTTTTGTTGTCCCATATACGTGCCCGTGAGTGCCCCTCGCTTCACTGAAACAGCATGTTTGACTGGGGTGCCACAGATGCCAGCTACAGGCAAAAGGGGGGGGTTGGCCTGTACATTGCAGAGTCACTTGTTTGCACAGAACTGCTTAATGCCTCAAATGACGTAGTGGAAGTTTTAGCAGTAAAGGTCGAGAACCAAAACCTAGTCATTGTGGTAGTCTACAAGCCTCCGGATGCAACATCCCAGCAATTCCAGGAACAGCTGTTAAAAATTGACCACTGTCTGGAAAATCTTCCAGCTCCTGCACCCAACATCTTGCTCCTGGGGGATTTCAACTTAAGGCACCTAAAATGGAGGAATATAGCAAATAATATTGTTGCAGTAATAACACCAGGAGGCAGCTCTGATGAAAACTCACACTCACACGAGCTTTTAAATCTCTGCACAAAATTCAATTTAAACCAGCAAATAATAGAGCCTACTAGACTGGAGAATACACTAGACCTCATCTTCACTAACAATGATGATCTGATAAGAAATGTCACCATATCAAAAACAATATACTCAGATCACAACATAATTGAGGTTCAGACATGTATGCGTGGAGCCTCAGACCGACAAAATGAGACTAGTCACGAGGGAGCATTCACCAAATTCAACTTCAATAACAAAAACATAAAGTGGGACCAAGTAAACCAAGTCCTAACCGATATAAGCTGGGAAGATATACTAAGCAACACAGACCCAAACTTATGCCTAGAACAGATTAACTCGGTGGCACTCGATGTATGCACAAGGCTTATTCCTCTAAGAAAAAGGAGGAGTAGATGTAAAATAGAAAGAGACAGGCGCTCCCTTTACAGGCGACGGAAAAGAATAACAGAGCGGCTAAAAGAGGTCAATATATCAGAAATGCGCAGGGAGACACTGGTCAGAGAAATAGCAAGCATCGAACTTAAGCTAAAAGAATCCTTTAGGAGTCAGGAATCGCGGGAAGAACTAAAAGCCATAAATGAAATCGAAAGAAACCCAAAGTATTTCTTCTCCTATGCCAAATCAAAATCGAGAACAACGTCCAGTATTGGGCCCCTACTTAAACAAGATGGGTCCTACACAGATGACAGCAAGGAAATGAGTGAGCTACTCAAGTCCCAATATGACTCAGTTTTTAGCAAGCCGCTAACCAGACTGAGAGTCGAAGATCAAAATGAATTTTTTATGAGAGAGCCACAAAATTTGATTAACACAAGCCTATCCGATGTTATCCTGACGCCAAATGACTTCGAACAGGCGATAAATGACATGCCCATGCACTCTGCCCCAGGGCCAGACTCATGGAACTCTGTGTTCATCAAGAACTGCAAGAAGCCCCTATCACGAGCCTTTTCCATCCTATGGAGAGGGAGCATGGACACGGGGGTCGTCCCTCAGTTACTAAAAACAACAGACATAGCCCCACTCCACAAAGGGGGCAGTAAAGCAACAGCAAAGAACTACAGACCAATAGCACTAACATCCCATATCATAAAAATCTTTGAAAGGGTCCTAAGAAGCAAGATCACCACCCATCTAGAAACCCATCAGTTACACAACCCAGGGCAACATGGGTTTAGAACAGGTCGCTCCTGTCTGTCTCAACTACTGGATCACTACGACAAGGTCCTAAATGCACTAGAAGACAAAAAGAATGCAGATGTAATATATACAGACTTTGCAAAAGCCTTCGACAAGTGTGACCATGGCGTAATAGCGCACAAAATGCGCGCTAAAGGAATAACAGGAAAAGTTGGTCGATGGATCTATAATTTCCTCACTAACAGAACACAGAGAGTAGTCGTCAACAGAGTAAAGTCCGAGGCAGCTACGGTGAAAAGCTCTGTTCCACAAGGCACAGTACTAGCTCCCATCTTGTTCCTCATCCTCATATCCGACATAGACAAGGATGTCAGCCACAGCACCGTGTCTTCCTTTGCAGATGACACCCGAATCTGCATGACAGTGTCTTCCATTGCAGACACTGCAAGGCTCCAGGCGGACATCAACCAAATCTTTCAGTGGGCTGCAGAAAACAATATGAAGTTCAACGATGAGAAATTTCAATTACTCAGATATGGTAAACATGAGGAAATTAAATCTTCATCAGAGTACAAAACAAATTCTGGCCACAAAATAGAGCGAAACACCAACGTCAAAGACCTGGGAGTGATTATGTCGGAGGATCTCACCTTCAAGGACCATAACATTGTATCAATCGCATCTGCTAGAAAAATGACAGGATGGATAATGAGAACCTTCAAAACTAGGGAGGCCAAGCCCATGATGACACTCTTCAGGTCACTTGTTCTATCTAGGCTGGAATATTGCTGCACTCTAACAGCACCTTTCAAGGCAGGTGAAATTGCCGACCTAGAAAATGTACAGAGAACTTTCACGGCGCGCATAACGGAGATAAAACACCTCAATTACTGGGAGCGCTTGAGGTTTCTAAACCTGTATTCCCTGGAACGCAGGAGGGAGAGATACATGATTATATACACCTGGAAAATCCTAGAGGGACTAGTACCGAACTTGCACACGAAAATCACTCACTACGAAAGCAAAAGACTTGGCAGACGATGCACCATCCCCCCAATGAAAAGCAGGGGTGTCACTAGCACGTTAAGAGACCATACAATAAGTGTCAGGGGACCGAGACTGTTCAACTGCCTCCCAGCACACATAAGGGGGATTACCAACAGACCCCTGGCAGTCTTCAAGCTGGCACTGGACAAGCACCTAAAGGCAGTTCCTGATCAGCCGGGCTGTGGCTCGTACGTTGGTTTGCGTGCAGCCAGCAGCAACAGCCTGGTTGATCAGGCGCTGATCCACCAGGAGGCCTGGTCACAGACCGGGCCGCGGGGGCGTTGACCCCCGAAACTCTCTCCAGGTAAACTCCAGGTACACAGTGTCAGGTGGTAGCGCACCCATCTCACACATTGGGTGTCTGGGGGTTCGATCCCCGGTGCGGATGAAACCATTGGGCATGTTTCTTTACACCTGCCGCCCCTGTTCACCTAGCAGTAGGTAGGTACCTGGGTATTAGTCGACTGTTGTGGGTGGCATCCTGGGGAGGGGGTAGTATAACTCAGATAGGCCTAGGCTCTGAAATGAGCCGAGGCAGGATAACAACTCTTAGCTTGTAAAATTGGTTTGTGTAAAAAAATCAGAGGAGACTAGGTTAATAAACTACTGTAAATTTATTTAGGTACAATTAGACACAAGTGCAGCTACACAGATTTTTAGGTGATTACAACTGTCTTACACAGTAGCATTTACAATAAGATCACAGTAAACAGGTGATATCACAACATGCAAAACAGTAACTGTGAAACTAATAGTGAACCACGAAGATGTCGTGATGTCTCACATTATCAGGGAAGGCACCTGGAAGTTCACTATTCTGTTCAAAGTGGTTGTTCATCATAGCAACATACGTGTAAATTATTTGTAATTTCTTGTAATGTCTTATTATCAACAGCCTATTAGATCCAGTAGGCATCAGTCATTATAACAATAATAAAATAAAACTAAATAACTCAACTGCCTGAAAATAATTTACAATAAAAACAGATATAAATGGAATAAAGTAAGTAATTCAAAACACTAGAAAAAAATTAACGAACAGTAATAGGCACACGAATGTTAACTATACAAGAAATCGCTTTCCATCCTTTCTGTAAATAACGAATTATCACTTAAATTTTTTTCTGTGTGACATAATTTATGTCTGTATAAATAACTCATTTACGACTGTAACCAGATATAAACATGTAAATAGTTTATTACCACTGTAACTTGTTTAGCTATCAAAACTTTGGGGTCCAGTCCTGGACCCATTATGTACCTGTGTAATCTTTTGACTACAGCCCACAAGATGGCTCTGGGGTGCATAATAAAAATGTTAAACTGACTCCCTTTTTGTAGCTTCATTCATTAGGAACCTTTTAGTTCTCCTCTTGAATTAGCTCATGATAGGACTGGTTTTGACTTCTTCAGGTAATCTGTGTCACTCCTTTATTCCTGCATAATTGAAGGTGTTTGAAGGTTGACTGGCTACTGTAGGTACTACAAAACTGTGTTCACTTCCCCTATTACCATACTAGTTTTGGTCCCTAACTTTGACAAACTTGGCAGCAAGATATTCCGAACACTGCTTGTGAGAAATTTTATAAACGTGATTTAGCTTATTCATATAGGTTATCATGCCTACATGCTCTCTTGGACTCAGGTCCAGGATGAATCTCACAAAGTTCATCATCACGTATACTAGCAAACCAGTGCTGGGCTCAGCACGAGAAAAATATTTAATCCTGATCGAAACGTCTTCTTCATAGCCAATTGTATATACTGTAACAGTTACAGCAAGAGGGACTCATGATAATGATTGTCTAATTTAACATCTTTATTATGCACCCCATACCTATCCTGTGGGCGAGGCGGAGGATAGACACTATTTACAGTGAGAAACTCTACTGTGACGTATCTCCTGTAGACCAGGTATGTTCAGTCAATTACATTATTGAGTGAAGAAGCCAGTTATGCAGGCGAAGTTTCTCAGTAAAATTCCTCTCCGCAAATTATGTCTGTCTTCTCCACCAGGCTGTGTCACCCCGCCGGCCTTCAAGTCTGTGTTATGAAGCTTTTGACCAATGACGATTAAACTAACTTCTGTTTATAAATAAGCTTCTCTATCAGATGCATTTTTTGTAAATGCAATTGAAACGTACATCAGAATTTAATTACGGCTTGAAAAAGACTCATAGAACTTGTTACTGAATTCTGAATGCACTTTTTTTTCAATGGAATTTGTTAAAAACTGAGACTATTAAGAATTGGTTTATGAGAGAGCTTATTGTATAGCTCGAGTCACAATGTCCACCATGGGATGGCGTTTCAGACACCTTGTGCTTAGTGTAGGCACGAATGACACTGAATAAAACGTTTTAGTGGTTGTCAAGTTTTATTGATATAGAGATACTAAACCTCTAGTGGTGATAGTGCGTGGGGAAAGGAAGGTGACGAGGTTTGATGCGAGGAAAGGGAGGTTAGCGTTAGTTCTCTTAAATAAGGAGTCCTTCAGGAGCATCAAGGTACACATACAAACTTCTTCCCGCCCTAAAATGGAAAAAACTGAAGAACAGTACCAGACTTGCTGGGTATGTATGTGTGTGTCAGAGTAATACAGTTGAAGAAAAGACAAGTATGTAGAGCATACTTTTATTGTGGCAACGTTTCATTCTACGTAGAAGGAGGAAACAGAAGTCTTGTAATGGACTGAAGAAGTCACTGGCTGGCGAAACGTTTCCGTAATAAAGATTCTAAAATGTTGCACAAGTGTCTCATTCTTCAACTCGTCGTTTTTTTTAAACCATTTACATCAAGTCTTAATAAAGCTGTACATACGGCGAAATATTGCAACAACACAAGGTCGCTGTGGCCTCAGTACTGCAGCCAGTGTAACACTGTGGACTGTGAAACTTGTATAGGAGAATATAAAGCTTTATTTATATTGCCCTAAGAAACCCATTTGTGAGGACGAGTTTTATACAAGTAGATAGAATATAACGAGGAGTACATTGCTGTCCTTGTATCCAATAATAGATCTGGTGTCAGAAAGCAACACTGAGTTCATCAAAGGGCTCACCATGAAAGGAATCAGAGACCAGTATCAGGGAAAAAGACAAGGAGGGTAACACTTAATTAAAGAAGTCCCTTGGTCGATGTCCTGGATCATTTTATGCACCGAGTATTTACTTCAGTCGCCCCATTATACCTAGCTGCGGTTTGGAATTTAAGTATAAACAGAGAACACAGAAAGAAACAATGAATAGGAATATAAAAAAGAACAGGGATACAAATATGACTGGGATATAAAGTAAACCGAAAAGGATATAAACAAAGAACAGGTACGTTAACGGGGCTGCAGTGACAATGGCGAGTCACAAGGCTGCCACAATGCTGAAATCAACACATTAGCATGTCAGACCAAAAAGTACAGATCAAATTGGACTTTGCCAAAGTATTAGTCAGTAAGGGTGCTGCATTTCTAGACACTTCCCTTCCCTCTATCCCTTCATCCAAGTGTGTTTTAGTGGTACTTCTAAACTCCTGTTAGTAAGTTCATTCACGTATACACAAATACAGTTACATAGATTATCATACATAGCAGCATATGCGTAAAGTACCTAGGATAACCCAAAAAGACAGACAGAGTGACTTATTTCCACTGGGGTCCTGTAAAACACTTATGCCAAGAGCATTTGGTGTTTCCAGGCGGTCACCCATCCAAGTACTAACCAAGTACTAACACGTAGTATTCAATTCAATTCAATTCAATTCAAAGTTTATTCTCTATAAGGATTACAATGCTGAGTTTACAGAAATTCGGTTATTGTTTGGTTTACATGTAGTAAAATTGTGATTACAGAGTGTACCACTAGAACGCTTAGCATGGCTAGGCATTTCGGGCATACTTAGTTTTATTCTTAATTGTAAAATATTACAAATTATGAGGTAAGTTGGTATTATGGCTAAGTGACTAAATACTAGTTTGTGAGTTTAGCAATATGAATGCTTTTGTTTTGGCACAGTACATAGTTTCAGTATTGGAGTATCACAGGATTCATTATTTTAAGACTGAGATTAATGGCCGTTGACACACAGTGTGGCCGTTGACACGCAGTATGGCTGTTGACACGCAGTATGGCTGTTGACACGCAGTATGGCTGTTGACACGCAGTATGGCTGTTGACACGCAGTATGGCTGTTGACACGCAGTATGGCTGTTGACACGCAGTATGGCTGTTGACACGCAGTATGGCTGTTGACACGCAGTATGGCTGTTGACACGCAGTATGGCTGTTGACACGCAGTATGGCTGTTGACACGCAGTATGGCTGTTGACACGCAGTATGGCTGTTGACACGCAGTATGGCTGTTGACACGCAGTATGGCTGTTGACACGCAGTATGGCTGTTGACACGCAGTATGGCTGTTGACACGCAGTATGGCTGTTGACACGCAGTATGGCTGTTGACACGCAGTATGGCTGTTGACACGCAGTATGGCTGTTGACACGCAGTATGGCTGTTGACACGCAGTATGGCTGTTGACACGCAGTATGGCTGTTGACACGCAGTATGGCTGTTGACACGCAGTATGGCTGTTGACACGCAGTATGGCTGTTGACACGCAGTATGGCTGTTGACAGCCACATCATAAAACTGACTCATGTGAAGGTTTGAAACAGAGGGACCTTTCGCCCCTATTATTTTCTGTCTGGTCATCAAAGGAGTCACTGAAACTTTGTCCGGTGAGTTCAGTATCTGGTTTCTGGATGATGGTGCTCTAGCTGGCACTACAGAATCTCTCCTAGAGGACATCAGAAAAATAAAAGATATGGGAGAGAAACTAGCCTGTCTTTAAACCTCACCAAATGCAAAATAGTTTTTACAAACTGACAGATTATTGGAGATATTAGTGCTGCTTTGCTAGGAGCAAGAGCCATTGATCCAGCACATCACTCCTTGGTGCTTCTCTCAGGTCCAGTGCTATTGATCTGATTTTAGCAAAAACAATCTCAGACCACAGGACGATGGAAGGCAGGATGAAAGACAGTGATACACGTGATACCTTCTACATACTCACCAGGTGCCTGTCACTCCCAAAACTTACCTACGTCTTGAGATGCTCCCCAGCCTTTGACAGTCCAAAATTCAAGGAATATGACTCCCTCCTAAAGACCATGATAAAGAGTATACTGAATCTTTCGCTTGAAAATGGACAGTAGTTGCAAGTCTAATCTCCAGTCAGCTTGGGGGGCTAGAAGTCCATAAATCCTTCCAGATTACCTTACCAGCTCTTTTATCAATTTCCATACCACTGGATGAGCTAATAAAGCAAATTCTTCCAAACGACATTATTGACTTAGCAGGAATACAGGATCCAAGTTGTACCAGGGCCATTAAGGAGTGGAAGACTCTCACTGCTCCAGCGCCAAAGTCCATTGCAGCACTGGTCTACAAACAGTTCAGATGGGATCGCCTCCATTGCTGAAAATGTGCATAACAACATTTTTAGAGCTGCAACATCCAACAGGGCGATTGCCCATTTCCAAGCTGTGAGTGCACTTCACTCTGAAGACTTCCAACAGTTCCTATTTCGGCAATGGGAACACACCTCGACCCACAGATCCTCCATAAGAAAATATTAATTAACATAAAAGAGATTTTTGGTAAGGAATTACATCACTTAATAATAATGCAAATAAAAATTTTAATTCTGCAACCAATATTAATATACAGTTAAGGAACAACATAATTAGTACGTTATGTTCTTATGACATTCCTCAGGTCACGTGCGTCACACCTCACTCTCCGCCTATATATAATGTCTTCCTACCTCTGTATGTTAGAAGTGATCAAGGTCCCAGGACCGAAACGTTTTCTAATAAATATGTTATAGTGTTTGCTTGCGTGTCTTTCTAAACCAACTTGTCGGTATTTATTACCAAGGTTTATACCAGTACGTTAAGTACTTCAACGTCAAAGAACAGGTCAACGTATTACGTCAACGTAATAGAAGAGGCTTGATCTTACCATATAATATTGTTTGTTTCCTTGCGACACTCTTGATCCTTCACTAATGGTGGTGCAAAGTGGAGCTCTGCTGTTATCCCTGCTCATCTTCCACATAATGATTAAAGAAAAAATCCTCTATTGATACATGTAATGGCAGACCATGGAAGTCATTTAGCGGTCCAAATGTGGCCTGAGGGCCACAACTCGGTCAGCCCTCAGATTTTAGGTGTTTTTTCCAGGATCTAGCACTACCAGCTGATTAGATGGCATACCACGAGGGCAAGAAAGACAATGAACAGAGGTATCTAAGCTCTCAGGGCACGCTTCTTCCCTCTTGAGCCCTTGGTGAAGTGCTCGTTTCTCTCCTTCCCTCCGGCTGAGCCGCCCTCACCCCCCACCGTCCTACCCCGTTAAGCACTCGCTTTGATCTTGGTAATTTCCTTTGAAGCACATCCGTGTCTTTCACTTTGATGTCGCCTGAGCAGGTAGTGTTTACTCATGCTCCCCACGCTCACCTCTCCCTCATGAATGACTCTGATGAGCAGAAATAGTAAGATTTTTTTTTCCCCCAGATTAAATGACCTGACATCGATCGAGGAAAATGCTTTCAGAAAGTAACAACGTTCACAAGCACGACCAGGAGCGTTAACTTGTGTGCGCGCGCACACACATACATACACACACACACACACACACACACACAAACACACACACACACACCAGATAACATCTCCCCATGGGTATTGAGAGAGGGAGCAGAGGCGCTATGTGTACCCCTAACAACAATATTCAATACATCTATTGAAACAGGGAGATTGCCTGAGGCATGGAAGACAGCAAATGTAGTCCCAATCTTTAAAAAAGGAGACAGATATGAAGCATTAAACTACAGACCAGTGTCACTGACGTGTATAGTATGCATAATCATGGAGAAGATTATCAGAAGAAGAGTGGTGGAACACCTAGAAAGGAATGATCTCATCAACAGCAGCCAACATGGTTTCAGGGATGGGAAATCCTGTGTCACAAACCTACTGGAGTTCTATGACATGGTGACAGCAGTAAGACAAGAGAGAGAGAGGGGTGGGTGGATTGCATATTCTTGGACTGCAAGAAGGCGTTTGACACAGTTCCACACAAGAGATTGGTGCAAAAACTGGAGGACCAAGCAGGGATAACAGGGAAGGCACTACAATGGATCAGGGAATACTTGTCAGGAAGACAACAGCGAGTCATGGTACGTGGTGAGGTGTCAGAGTGGGCACCTGTGACCAGCGGGGTCCCACAGGGGTCAGTCCTAGGACCAGTGCTGTTTCTGGTATTCGTGAACGACATGACGGAAGGAATAGACTCTGAGGTGTCCCTGTTTGCAGATGACGTGAAGTTGATGAGAAGAATTCACTCGATCGAAGACCAGGCAGAACTACAAAGGGATCTGGACAGGCTGCAGACCTGGTCCAGCAATTGACTCCTGGAGTTCAATCCCACCAAGTGCAAAGTCATGAAGATTGGGGAAGGGCAAAGAAGACCTTAGACGGAGTACAGACTAGGGGGCCAGAGACTACAAACCTCACTCAAGGAAAAAGATCTTGGGGTGAGTATAACACCAGGCACATCTCCTGAAGCGCACATCAACCAAATAACTGCTGCAGCATATGGGCGCCTAGCAAACCTCAGAACAGCATTCCGACATCTTAATAAGGAATCGTTCAGGACCCTGTACACCGTGTACGTTAGGCCCATATTGGAGTATGCGGCACCAGTTTGGAACCCACACCTAGCCAAGCACGTAAAGAAACTAGAGAAAGTGCAAAGGTTTGCAACAAGACTAGTCCCAGAGCTAAGAGGTATGTCCTACGAGGAGAGGTTAAGGGAAATCAACCTGACGACACTGGAGGACAGGAGAGATAGGGGGGACATGATAACGACATACAAAATACTGAGAGGAATTGACAAGGTGGACAAAGACAGGATGTTCCAGAGATTGGACACAGTAACAAGGGGACATAGTTGGAAGTTGAAGACACAGATGAATCACAGGGATGTTAGGAAGTATTTCTTCAGCCACAGAGTAGTCAGTAAGTGGAATAGTTTGGGAAGCGATGTAGTGGAGGCAGGATCCATACATAGCTTTAAGCAGAGGTATGATAAAGCTCACGGCTCAGGGAGAGTGACCTAGTAGCGATCAGTGAAGAGGCGGGGCCAGGAGCTCGGACTCGACCCCCGCAACCTCAACTAGGTGAGTACAACTAGGTGAGTACACACACACACACACACACACACACACACACAGACACACACACACACACACACACTGCATTCAAAGAAAATTATTGTACCGGGTTAGGGAAAACTTGAGTAGCAGAGAAATGAGAATCGGCCATATAAAAACAAGGGAATCTGAGGGGGAAGAAATATGATGTGGGTACAAAGAGAAGACAAACTGACGGTAGCTGGATTTAGATACAAGATAGAAGAGTAAGAAGGAAAGTTTTGTGAGTTTCTCAAGAAAATTGAGGAAAGGGAACAGAAAGCATCCGTGGAAAATATAGAAAGTGAGAGAAGGGCTACAGCTGCTGAGACAAACGTGCAAAACCTAGAAGAGGACCTGAAGTATGGAGCAAAATAGTATAACACACCGACATAAGAACATAAGAAAGAAGGAGCACTAAATGTAATATATACAGACTTTGCAAAAGCCTTCGGCAAGTGTGACCATGGCGTAATAGCGCACAAAATGCGTGCTAAAGGAATAACAGGAAAAGTCGGTCGATGGATCTATAATTTCCTCACTAACAGAACACAGAGAGTAGTAGTCAACAGAGTAAAGTCCGAGGCAGGCACGGTGAAAAGCTCTGTTCCACAAGGCACAGTACTCGCTCCCATCTTGTTCCTCATCCTCATATCTGACATAGACAAGGATGTCAACCACAGCACCGTGTCCTCCTTTGCAGATGACACCCGAATCTGCATGACAGTGTCTTCCATTGCAGACACTGCAAGGCTCCAGGCGGACATCAACCAAATCTTTCAGTGGGCTGCAGAAAACAATATGAAGTTCAACGATGAGAAATTTCAATTACTCAGATATGGTAAACAAGAGGAAATTAAATCTTCATCAGAGTACAAAACAAATTCTGGCCACAAAATAGAGCGAAACACCAACGTCAAAGACCTAGGAGTGATCATGTCGGAGGATCTCACCTTCAAGGACCATAACATTGTATCGATCGCATCTGCTAGAAAAATGACAGGATGGATAATGAGAACCTTCAAAACGAGGGATGCCAAGCCCATGATGACACTCTTCAGGTCACTTGTTCTATCTAGGCTGGAATATTGCTGCACACTAACAGCACCTTTCAAGGCAGGTGAAATTGCTGACCTAGAAAATGTACAGAGAACCTTCATGGCGCGCATAACGGAGATAAAACACCTCAATTACTGGGAGCGCTTGAGGTTCCTGAACCTGTATTCCCTGGAATGCAGGCGGGAGAGATACATGATTATATACACCTGGAAAATCCTAGAGGGACTAGTACCGAACTTGCACACGAAAATCACTCACTACGAAAGCAAAAGACTTGGCAGACGATGCAACATCCCCCCAATGAAAAGCAGGGGTGTCACTAGCACGTTAAGAGACCATACAATAAGTGTCAGGGGCCCGAGACTGTTCAACTGCCTCCCAGCATACATAAGGGGGATTACCAACAGACCCCTGG
Organism: Cherax quadricarinatus; assembly: GCF_038502225.1. NCBI lineage: Eukaryota > Metazoa > Arthropoda > Malacostraca > Decapoda > Parastacidae > Cherax > Cherax quadricarinatus. The sequence continues at coordinate 5,922,037 of NC_091362.1, read as the reverse complement.
CAGTCTTCAAGCTGGCACTGGACAAGCACCTAAAGTCGGTTCCTGATCAGCCGGGCTGTGGCTCGTACGTTGGTTTGCGTGCAGCCAGCAGTAACAGCCTGGTTGATCAGGCTCTGATCCACCAGGAGGCCTGGTCACAGACCGGGCCGCGGGGGCGTTGACACCCGGAACTCTCTCCAGGTAAACTCCAGGTAAAGAAGGCCTACTGGCTTATACTAGGCTGTTACTGGTGGCCTCATGCAAACCGACGTACGAACCACAGCCCAGCTGTTCAGGTATTGACTTTAGGTGCCTGTCCAGCTCCGTGAAGACAGCCAGGGGTCTATTGGTAATCCCCCTTATGTATGCTGGGAGGCAGCTGAACAGTCTTGGGCCCCTGACACTTATTGTGTTGTCTCTTAGCGTGCTCGTGGCGCTTCTGGTTTTCATTGGGGGTATGTTGCATCTCCTGCCCAGTCTTTTGCTTTCTTAGAAAGTGATTTTCATGTGCAAATTTGGAACCAGTCCCTCAAGGATTTTCCAAATGTATCATGTATCTTTCTTCCTGCATTCCAAGGAATACATATGAAGGCACTTCAACCTTTCACAGTAATTTAGGTGTTTTATCGTACTTATGTGTTCTGTTAAAGTCCTCCGTACACTCTCCAGGTCAGCAATTTCGCCAGCCTTGAAGGGGGCCGATAGTGCACGGCAATATTCCAGCCTAGAGAGAACATGCGATTTGAAGAGAACCATCGAGGCTTGGCGTCCCTAGTTTTGAAGGTTCTTATTATCCATCCTGTCATTTTCCTAGCAGATGCGGTAGATACATTGTTGTGATAATTGAAAGTGAGATCCTCTGACATTATTACTCCAGGTCCTTCACATTAGATTTCCGCTCTATTGTGTGGTTGGTTTGGGCATCAATTGTGTGGGGGCATCAATGGTGTGGGGCATCAGTGGTGTGGGGGCATCAATGGTGTGGGAGGCATAAATGGTGTGGGAGACATCAGTGGCGTAGAAGACATCAATGGTGTGGGAAACATTAATGAAGTCAAAGGCATCAATTTTGTGGGGGCACCAATGGTGTGGAGGTATCAATGGTGTGGATGACATCAATGGTGTGGGTGACATTAGTGGTGTAGAGGCACCAGTGTTGAGAGCACCAATGGTGTGGAGGCATTAATGGTGTGGGAACATCATTGTTGAAAGGGACATCAATGGTATGATAGCATCAGCGGTGTGTGAGGCATCAATGTCGTGGGGGCGTCAATGGTGTGGGAGGCATCAATGGTGTTGGAAGCATCAATGGCGGGAGAAGCATTAATGGTATGAGAGGCATCAATGGTCTGGGGGCATCATTGGTACGAATGCATCAACATAACCTCACTGGTAACTCTGGATATAACTAAGTTACACCGGATAGTCTTAATCCGTATTGTGTAATCGAGTGAGCTGCTTATAATCGGGTCAGAGAGTTGATTCGGCTTCCTAGGCATCAAACAGCGAGCTGGACAAATTGCATTGTTCAGGTCGTTTTTCTTGTGTAGCGTCGTATCTCCTCCGTCTGTATTACCCAGCGTATAGTTCGCAACCATTTTCCGAACAAGGACTTTCTATTTTTTTATTCGAAATGTGTGTTGAAGAAAGAATGGCATGAAGAAACGTTTCTCTAAGGTTGAAGTGGAGGAAAGACGTGACTGGGTTATTAATCCCGGTGGGTTATTGTCCCGGGATAACCTAGAGAGACTTATTCTCACTGGGTTCCTTGCTAAGTCCTACCATAGAATGCTAACCCTAACAATCGGCTAACTCCTAGATATTAGGTGCCCAGTAGCTCGATTGATAGGGCACTCAGCTCGCACACTGAGGTCTGCGGGTCGATCCCCGGTGCAGGTGGAAACATTAGGACGTATTTTCTTAAGACACCTGCAGTCCTTGTTCACCTAGGTACCTGGGTATTAATCGACTGGTGTGGGTTGCATCCTGGGACAAAACTAACCTAATCTGTCCGAAATTCTCTGCATAACAAGAGGCTTTCTATACAGTAGTATGTCACTGATGTCAGCTATGGGCTGTATACCTTGTACATATAGAAATAATTAAATCTATCTGTTGCTTGATAACAGGGGCAGGAAGAGTTAAAACACTTGCTCGTACCTTCCATCTCATGCGAGGTTCAACCCCGTGTCTCTCCATTGCCAGCTTAATGCACTATACATTGCGCTACAAAGCACAGTTTTATGCTGTAGTAGAAGTAGTAGTAATAGTGGTAGTAGCAATAGTAGTGATAGCATTGGTAATAGTAGTAATAATAGTAAACTTTATTTTCCCATATGCAGTTATTTAGCTGAGTTGAGTTAAATATTTACTACAAAGGTTAAATTCAACTCACTACAAACCTCACTAGTCAGCTGAACTAACTACCTTCTTGTACTTTTAAACTGTCTTATCACTACCACGTTGAATATATTTTGGGTACGTCACAGCATCCTTTGATACTGAAATTGTGCTCTCGACTCCATCTCACATCAATGAAAGAGTAGAGTTGGCAGTGGTAGTGGTTGGTTAGGTCATCCCTGCTTCCCAGGTTAGAGTCCTCAGTAATGTTGATGCATGTACTCACCTAATTGTACTCGCCTAATTGTGGTTGCAGGGGTCGATACTCAGCTCCTGGCCCCACGTCTTCAGTGAACTCTTCACTCAACTTCAAAAGAGTGACCCCTTGTTTCCGTGTCCCCTCTCTGGAACATCCTGTCTCTGTCCACCTTGTCTATTCCACGAAGTATTTTGTACGTCGTTATCATGTCTCCCCTAACACTCCTGTCCTCCAGTGTCGTCAGGCCGATTTCCCTCAACCTTTCTTCGTAGGACATTCCCCTTAGCTTTGGAACTAACCTTGTCGCAAACCTTCGCACTTTCTCTAATTTCTTAACGTGTTTGACCCGGTGTGGGTTCCAAACTGGTGCTGCATACTCCAGTATTGGCCTGTACAGTGTCTTGAAAGATTCCTTACTTAAGTATCGGAACGCTAATCTCAGGTTTAACAGGCGCCCATATGCTGCAGCAGTTATCTGGTTCATTTGTGATTCCGGAGACGTGCTCGTTGTTATACTCACCCCAAGATTTTTCTCCTCTGCGGTCTACTTTGCGCTTCTCCGATCTTCATGACTTTGCATTTGACAGGATTAAATTCGAGAAGCCAGTTGCTGGACCAGGTGTCCAGCCTGTCCAGGTCTCTTTAAGTCCTGTCTGATCCTCATCTGATTTAATTCTCCTCATTAACTTCACATCATCTGCGAACAGAGACACCTCTGAGTCTATCCCTTCCATCATGTCATTCACATATACCAGAAATAGCCCTGGTTCTATAACCGATCCCTGTGGGACCCCACTCGTCACAGGTTCCCACTGTGATACCTCTTCACGTACCATGACTCGTTGCCTCCCTGTCAGGTATTCTTTGATCCTTTGCAGTGCCCTTCCCGTTATACGCGCCTGATCCTCTAGTTTCTTCACTAATCTCTTGTGAGGAACTGTGTCGAAGGCCTTCTTGCAGTCCATGAAAATGCAATCAGCTCACTCCTCTCTCTCGTATCTTACTTCTGTTACTTTATCATAAAACTCCAGAAGGTTTGTGACACAGGATTTGCCTTCCATGAATCCGTACTGGTTGTCGTTTATACTCTTGTTCTGTTCCAGGTGCTCCACCACTCTCCTTCTGATAATCTTCTCCATGACTTTGCATACTATACACATCAGTGACACTGGTCTGTCTCCTTTTTTAAAAATGGGAACTACATTTGCCGTCTTCCATACCTCGGGTGGTTGCCCAATTTCAAGGGATGTGTTGAAGATTGTGGTTAGTGGCACACACAGCATTTCTGCTCCCTCTCTAAGGACCAACAGGGAGATGTTTTCCAGTCCCATTGCCTTTGAGGTATCAAGGTCACTTAGTAGCTACTTCACTTCCTCCTCAGTTGTGGGTATGTCATCTAACACTTGTTGGTGTATTCCTTGTTGGTGTCCCCCTCTGTTCTGTTTCCCCAGAGTCCTTCCTGTCTCCACTGTAAATACTTTTTTTAAATCTCGTGTTGAGCTCCTCGCATACCTCTCATTCGTTTTTTTTTGTGAGTTCCCCATCTTCTTTCCTCAGCCTGTTCACCTGGTCTTTAACTGTTGTCTTTCTTCTAATGTGGCTATACAGCAGTTTCGGGTCAGACTTGACTTTTGATGCTATGTCGTTTTCGTACTGTCGCTGGGCCTGCCTCCTTATTTGTGCATACTCGTTTCTGGCTCTTCGACTGATCTCCTTATTTTACTGGGTCCTTTGCCTTCTGTACCTTTTCCATTCTCTGATGCACTTAGTAGTTGCCTCCCTACACCTTCGGGTAAACAAAGGATTTACTTTGGTCTTCCCATTATATCTGTTGCCCTTGGGAACAAACCTTTCCTCTGCCTCCTTGCATTTTGTTGTTACATATTCCATCATTTCGTTTACTGACTTTCCTACCAGCTCTCTGTCCCACTGAATTTGTATTGATAAAGCCACTGGATGGCGAAACGTCTACAATAAAGATACCCAGATGTTGCACCTGTGTCTTACCTGGAGTTTACCTGGAGAGAGTTCTGGGGGTCAACGCCCCCGCTGCCCGGTCTGTGACCAGGCCTCCTGGTGGATCAGAGCCTGATCAACCAGGCTGTTGCTGCTGGCTGCACGCAAACCAACGTACGAGCCACAGCCCGGCTGGTCAGGAACCAACTTTAGGTGCTTGTCCAGTGCCAGCTTGAAGACTGCCAGGGGTCTGTTGGTAATCCCCCTTATGGTAATCCCCCTTATGTATGCAGTTGAACAGTCTCGGGCCCCTGACACTTATTGTATGGTCTCTTAACGTGCTAGTGACACCCCTGCTTTCATTGGGGGGATGTTGCATCGTCTGCCAAGACTTTTGCTTTCGTAGTGAGTGATTTTCGTGTGCAAGTTCGGTACTAGTCCCTCTAGGATTTTCCAGGTGTATATAATCATGTATCTCCCGCCTGCATTCCAGGGAATACAGGTTCAGGAGCCTCAAGCGCTCCCAGTAATTGAGGTGTTTTATCTCCGTTATGCGCGCCGTGAAGGTTCTCAGTACATTTTCTAGGTCAGCAATTTCACCTGCCTTGAAAGGTGCTGTTAGTGTGCAGCAATATTCCAGCCTAGATAGAACAAGTGACCTGAAGAGTGTCATCATGGGCTTGGCCTCCCTAGTTTTGAAGGTTCTCATTATCCTGCAGGAAGTTTCTCATACCTCTGTAGTTCCCCCTTAAGCTATTTTTCTATAAGATTAACTCAATTTGTGAATTTTTCGACCAAATTTTTTCGTTCGCGCTGAGCCCGCTCTAGGGGAAGAATTCCTTATAACTCAGATAAGGGATTAAAGTACACTACGAATGTATACATTCATTTTTAATTAGGTAAATGTTGCTCTGAATCCTTGGATCAAGAGCCACTGCTAAACAAAACGAAAATTGCTAGGTTGGCGGGAAGCAGCAGCCAATTAAAGCCATGATTTAACCTATGACGTCACAGACTCGACGGCCAAAACCCAGTAGCCAATCAAGAGTTGTGACGTCACTGTTGAGGATGTATACATCATGGTTGACCAGCCAATGAAAGTGCTCAGAGGCTCCTATGTCACAGTCTGGTGGTGGTGCGTAAACTTGCGCCTCAGTCATGCGCGGGAGAAGATGACGTGAGGGTGCTCGCTCCTCTGGTAAGCATTTTTTCCTTTATATCGCCTAAATTACTGGTTGTTTTCATTAACTAATGCTTTTACATGGTCATATAAACAGTATATATATCTTTTAAAGTAACTGTGCAATTATTGGTTTTTGTTGAATAAATTTGTTGAAACTAAGTTCAGCAGCTAACTTGATATGGTAAGTGCTAACTATATTATATGGTCACTTATGTAACTTGCACTTGTCACCATTTATTACGTCACTACCACTTATAAGTGCTGGTTTATGATGGGCTGAAACATTAACAAGAGGTCGTTTAGTGTAAATTGTCACCACCACTTGTGAGTTGTAACTTGTCACTTTACCACATACAAGAGGAAAGTTTAACTTATGTCACTTGTAAGTGGTAAGTTGTCACTATCACTTAAGTGGTTTAGAGTAACGCCCCTGTAACACTTCTTCTAGTGGCGCAGTAATGTGCGCTGATAAATTAGCGCCAATGTTTATAAAACATGTTAGGACCATTAAGATATTAATCATATAAAATATTTCCTATTCTAGGCTATTTCTACATAAATATATTTATTTTTATTAGGGGGAGATTGCTCCAAATCCTTGGATCAAGAGTCCATCACCTGCCAGGTGTATGCATGTCACCGCTCTGGCCACAGCCAATGAAAACGAGAGTTACTAAGTTGGCGGAAAACAGAAGCCAATTACAGCCTAGATTTAACCTATGACGTCACGGGTTCGAGCGCCAAAACCCAGCAGCCAATCACCAGTCGTGACGTCACTTGACGAGCCAATCAAAGCGCACAGAGACTACTAGTCACAGTGGTGGTGGCGCGGGAGCCCTGCCTCAAGTCATGCGCGGGAGATGGCGTGAGGGCGCGCGCTCCTCTGGTAAGAATTTTTCCCATATTTCTCCTCAATTACTTGTCATTTACTTAGTTTTTACATGGTAATATAAAGTGTGTGTATATCTGAAATAGTAATACTGCAAAATATGGTAAGTAACTTTTAATGTCACCACTTAAGTGGTTGTAAATTGTCATGTACCACTTATATAAGTTGTCACTAGCACTAAATGGTAAATTGTCTACAAATTGTAAGTGGTGGGTAGTAACGTATGTCGTTTTACCACTTTGTCGTTTATGGTTGTAACTTGCCACTTCACTAATATCACTTATAAGTGGTCGTTTATGGTCTTGTAATTTGTCACCACCAATTAAGTGGTAATTTAGTATTGCACCTTGATGGGCAGGATCTTGATCCAAGGAATCTGAACCACTATTTCCAGTAGTGACTTCCATTCCCCAGGCACTGTATGACCCCCCTACGTGTTTAGCGCTTTACCGTAAATGCCACGGCACAGCATGTGCGCTCAGTTGGCGCCATTAACTCGCGTTCTTGGCGCCAATGTGTGAAATCCGCTCTAGGAAGCGCAAAGCCAGGTCACTCAGCCCCCCAAATGATTAATGAGTTTCAAAACTTAACCACGCGTGGGTCAAGTGTGTATATACACTTGAAATGTTTATATATGTACATATACTCGGTGTATATACATTGAGGTTCAGAATATATATAAAATATTTTCTCATTTCTGGACTATTTCTACATATAATTGCTTTTATTGGGGGGGTGCTCCAAATCCTTGGATCAAGAGCTCATCAAAATGTCCTGGCCACAGCCAAATACAAAATTGGCGGGAAGCAGCAGCCAATTAGTCTCGAGTTAACCTATGACGTCACGGGTTCGAGCGCCAAGACCCAGCAGCCAGTCAGTAATCGTGACGTCACTTGGCCAAACATACGTCACTGTCGATCAGCCAATCACTTCAGCGGCTCCTACGTGACTGGTGGTGGTGCGGGAGCCCGCGAAAACTGGCGCCTCAGTCATGCACGGGAGAAAGTGGCCGGGAGGGGGGGGGGGGTGCGCACTCGGGTAAGAATTTTATCCTCATTTCTTCAAAATTACTGGTCGTTTACATTAAATAATGCTTTTACATGGTTATATCAAGTAAATATATCTGAAGTAATAATTTTGTAAAATATGGTAACTTATGTCTACTTAAGTGGTTGTCATTTGTCACGTACCACTTACATAAGTGGTTGTAACTTGCCACTTTACCTCTAATAATTGGTATGTCACTACTAGTTATAAGTAATTGGTTGTAACTTTGTCATTACCACTAATTGTTAAGTGTTAAGTTGTAATTTGTCATTTTACCCCTTACAAGTGATCGTTTATGATCGGTTGTAACTTGTCACTTTACCATTTAAATTTTCTGGACCATGGCCACGGTGGGAGGATCTTGACTTTACCATTTAAATTTTCTGGACCATGGCCACGGTGGGAGGATCTTAAACCAATGAATCTGAGCCACCATTCCCAGTAATGAATATATTCCATTCCCCAGGCTATGGGAGATAATTCCACTCCCCAGGGGCTATGGGGGATATATTCCATTTCCCAGGCTCTACGGGGGATATATTCCATTCCTCGGGGTCTGCGGGGGATATATTCCATTCCCCAGGGGTTGTGGGGATTGATGTAAACTTGAAATATGTGTATATAGCATATCAATGTGTATATATATACTTGTTCTCTGTATGTGTGCATTGAGAGATTCAGTATACAAAATATTTTCTCACTTATTCTGGGATATTTCTACATTATAAATGTTTTATTTGGTTTTTATTAAGGTAAGGTTGCTCCAAATCTACCACTTATATCACTACTATAAATTTTAATTGAAATTATTATTCGCTGAAGTATTAATTTATTATCCAGCGTTTTATATATGGACTTTGTTGCCATGGATACGTGAATATGGTGGATGCCTTGTTGAATTGTTCTAGTAAACTAAGATTTAAATGTCATAGTATATGTAGGTTTTTTGTAATTACTGATTTTAGTGTTTATTTTTTTAAACTGATTTAAAGTTGATATTATAATTTGTTGCAGTTGCCATGTTTTAAGTTGATGCAAGATCATATTTTCCAAAAGCTTTTTTTTTTTTTTTTGGGGGGGGGGGAGGGGTGTTGACCCTTTGAGATCCTAACGGTGTATGACCCTTGTAGGTTTAGCGCTTATTTATGGTTATATTACCCTTGTAGGTTTAGCGCTTCTTTATGGTTATAATGTATGACCCTTGTAGGTTTACCGCTTTATGGTTATGTATGACCCGTTGGGTTTAGTTATTAGTTATGATTATAATTTTTAAAAATTGATTTAGGAACTTCTTAGTAATTTTGAGATGATTTAAAGCTGAACATCTGTTCAATAGTACTGGACTTTGTTTAATATTGACAGGTAAGTAAGTTAAGTAAGTTTATTCAGGTATACACAAATACAGTTACATAGAATTATCATACATAGCAGCATAGGTGTAGAGAACCTAGGATAACCCAAAAAAGTCAGACTGAGTGACTTATTTCCATTGGGGTGGTGCATAGGTTACATGCAGCCTTAATGACCGTGTAGTAAAAAGGCTTTTAACCCAATGCCCTAGTGAGTTTAGTCCTTTTTGATTATTAAACCCAGCAAATCATGACGTTCGTGAAGTAGATAGGCTTCAAGTCCAATAAATTATGACCTTTGTGCAGTAGATAGGCTTTAAACCCAATAAATCATGACCTTCGTGTAGTAGATAGGCTTTAAGCCCAATAAATCCATCATAACCGTGTAATAAGCTTTTAACTCGGGAAATCACTCGTGACCTTTGTGTAGTAGATAGGCTTTAAACCCAATAAATCATGACCTTCGTGTAGTAGATAGGCTTTAAACCCAATAAATCCATCATAACCTTGTAATAAGCTTTTAACTCGGGAAATCACTCATGACCTGTGTGTAGTAGATAGGCTTTAAACCCAATAAATCAATCATGACCTTCGTGTAATAAGCTTTTAACTCGGGAAATCACTCATGACCTTCGTGTAGTAGTAGGCTTTAAACCCAATAAATCATTACTTGATTAGTAGATAGGCTTTAAACCCAATAAATTATTAGTGACCTTTGTGTAGTAGGCTTTAAACCCAATAAATTATTAGTGACCTTTGTGTAGTAGGCTTTAAACCCAATAAATAAATCATGACCTTTGTGTAGTAGATAGGCTTTAAACCCAATAAATAAATCATGACCTTTGTGTAGTAGATAGGCTTTAAACCCAATAAATCATGCCCTTTGTGTAGTAGATAGGCTTTAAACCCAATAAATAAATTATAACCTTTGTGTAGTAGATAGGCTTTAAACCCAATAAATCATGACCTTTGTGTAGTAGATAGGCTTTAAACCCAATAAATCATGACATTTGTGTAGTAGATAGGCTTTAAACCCAATAAATAAATCATGCCCTTTGTGTAGTAGATAGGCTTTAAACCCAATAAATAAATTATAACCTTTGTGTAGTAGATAGGCTTTAAACCCAATAAATAAATTATAACCTTTGTGTAGTAGATAGGCTTTAAACCCAATAAATCATGACCTTTGTGTAGTAGATAGGCTTTAAACCCAATAAATAAATTATAACCTTTGTATAGTAGATAGGCTTTAAACCCATTAAATCATGACCATGTAGTAGATAGGCTTTAAACCCAATCCATCAATGGTGTTTGTAGTACATTCCATTAAAATATAAAATTGTTATACGGTGGACCCCGACTTGCAATATTAATCAGTTCCTGAGAGCACATTGTAAGACGAAATGATCGTAAGTCGAATTAATTATCCCCATAAGAAATGAAGGAAATCAAATTAATCCATTCAAGACAGCCAAAAGTATGAAAAAACAATTTTACCACATGAAATATACATTTTCCTGAACACAAAAGGAGGATACATGCACAATATATATTGTGCTTGTACTAGTGTACTAAATGAAGAATAAATGACACCGATATAAGCTGGGAAGATATACTAAGCAACACAGACCCCAACTTATGCCTAGAACAGATTAACTCGGTGGCACTCGATGTATGCACAAGGCTTATTCCTCTAAGAAAAAGGAGGAGTAGATGTAAAATAGAAAGAGACAGGCGCTCCCTTTACAGGCGACGGAAAAGAATAACAGAGCGGCTAAAAGAGGTCAATATATCTGAAATGCGTAGGGAGACACTGGTCAGAGAAATAGCAAGCATCGAACTTAAGCTAAAAGAATCCTTTAAGAGTCAGGAATCACGGGAAGAACTAAAAGCCATAAATGAAATCGAAAGAAACCCAAAGTATTTCTTCTCCTATGCCAAATCAAAATCGAGAACAACGTCCAGTATTGGGCCCCTACTTAAACAAGATGGGTCCTACACAGATGACAGCAAGGAAATGAGTGAGCTACTCAAGTCCCAATATGACTCAGTTTTTAGCAATCCGCTAACCAGACTGAGAGTCGAAGATCAAAATGAATTTTTTATGAGAGAGCCACAAAATTTGATTAACACAAGCCTATCCGATGTTATCCTGACGCCAAATGACTTTGAACAGGCGATAAATGACATGCCCATGCACTCTGCCCCAGGGCCAGACTCGTGGAACTCTGTGTTCATCAAGAACTGCAAGAAGCCCCTATCACGAGCCTTTTCCATCCTATGGAGAGGGAGCATGGAAACGGGGGTCGTCCCTCAGTTACTAAAAACAACAGACATAGCCCCACTCCACAAAGGGGGCAGTAAAGCAACAGCAAAGAACTACAGACCAATAGCACTAACATCCCATATCATAAAAATCTTTGAAAGGGTCCTAAGAAGCAAGATCACCACCCATCTAGAAACCCATCAGTTACACAACCCAGGGCAACATGGGTTTAGAACAGGTCGCTCCTGTCTGTCTCAACTATTGGATCACTACGACAAGGTCCTAAATGCACTAGAAGACAAAAAGAATGCAGATGTAATATATACAGACTTTGCAAAAGCCTTCGACAAGTGTGACCATGGTGTAATAGCGCACAAAATGCGTGCTAAAGGAATAACAGGAAAAGTCGGTCGATGGATCTATAATTTCCTCACTAACAGAACACAGAGAGTAGTCGTCAACAGAGTAAAGTCCGAGGCAGCTATGGTGAAAAGCTCTGTTCCACAAGGCACAGTACTAGCTCCCATCTTGTTCCTCATCCTCATATCCGACATAGACAAGGATGTCACCCACAGCACCGTGTCTTCCTTTGCAGATGACACCCGAATCTGCATGACAGTGTCTTCCATTGCAGACACTGCAAGGCTCCAGGCGGACATCAACCAAATCTTTCAGTGGGCTGCAGAAAACAATATGAAGTTCAACGATGAGAAATTTCAATTACTCAGATATGGTAAACATGAGGAAATTAAATCTTCATCAGAGTACAAAACAAATTCTGGCCACAAAATAGAGCGAAACACCAACGTCAAAGACCTGGGAGTGATTATGTCGGAGGATCTCACCTTCAAGGACCATAACATTGTATCAATCGCATCTGCTAGAAAAATGACAGGATGGATAATGAGAACCTTCAAAACTAGGGAGGCCAAGCCCATGATGACACTCTTCAGGTCACTTGTTCTATCTAGGCTGGAATATTGCTGCACTCTAACAGCACCTTTCAAGGCAGGTGAAATTGCCGACCTAGAAAATGTACAGAGAACTTTCACGGCGCGCATAACGGAGATAAAACACCTCAATTACTGGGAGCGCTTGAGGTTTCTAAACCTGTATTCCCTGGAACGCAGGAGGGAGAGATACATGATTATATACACCTGGAAAATCCTAGGGGGACTAGTACCGAACTTGCACACGAAAATCACTCACTACGAAAGCAAAAGACTTGGCAGACGATGCACCATCCCCCCAATGAAAAGCAGGGGTGTCACTAGCACATTAAGAGACCATACAATAAGTGTCAGGGGCCCGAGACTGTTCAACTGCCTCCCAGCACACATAAGGGGGATTACCAACAGACCCCTGGCAGTCTTCAAGCTGGCACTGGACAAGCACCTAAAGTCAGTTCCTGATCAGCCGGGCTGTGGCTCGTACGTTGGTTTGCGTGCAGCCAGCAGCAACAGCCTGGTTGATCAGGCGCTGATCCACCAGGAGGCCTGGTCACAGACCGGGCCGCGGGGGCGTTGACCCCCGAAACTCTCTCCAGGTAAACTCCAGGTTATCGATAATGTAGTGATGACTGTCCTGGGAGTGCCTTTTCCTCCTGAGTAATGTAGGTCCTGTTTGGGATTTTCTTCCAGAACAGGCCTTATCACACTGTGTATGCCACTACGATTCTTAAATCTCTCAGACCAACCTTTGCTGGCCTTAAATTCGCCAATATGAGCACTAGTTCCAGGCATCTTTTCTTGTTCACCTGGGTGTTAATCGACTGGTGTTGGTAGCATCCTGGGGGACAAGATTAAGGACCCCAATGGAAATAAGTTAGTCCTCGATGACACACTGACTTTCTTGCATTATCCTGGGTGGCTAACCCTCTGGGGTTAATTGTATTCTCGATAAGCCACACCAATAACAGTCTCTCCACATCTTCGAGTAGTACAGCTGACCGTGGTACGATAGTATTTCTCACCCTGTTAGTATTTCTCACCCTTTTTACCACAGGGGTTGGCACTAGAAGCTTTCTTTGGGCCCATGGTGGCCTTTTTGGCAGTTACAAGCACTAACCGTGTAACCGTGTCTGCCCCGGCTTGTAAACAATGTCACACAAGCTCAGCTGAGGCGTTTAGGCCAGACAGACGTGTGGACGCTACGGGATGAATGATGCAAGTTTTTCAATGCATGTTGGGGTCAAATTTTTATGTTGACAAGCATCATAAGTCGGTTTTAACATACATTACATTGAGGACATCGTAAGTCCGGGGTCCACTGTATGTATATGAAATATTAATAATATTCTCATTGCTAATCTTTAAAATTTTTATATATATTTCTTAGGTTTGACACTTCTTTATATAATAGGTATAATATGTAATAGTAATAGTAAGAATATTACTTTTCTGATTAGTAATATTGTAATTAGTACAGTGGACCCTCGAATTTCATGATTAATTCGTTCCAGAGAGTCTGCTGAAAGTTGAAATTCATGAATGGCGAAACCATTTTCCCGATAAAGAATGAAAATCCAATTAACCTGTTCCAGACACCCAAAAATATTAAAAATACATTTTTTCAAATTAAATAGATTTACATACAGAAAACAATGAGAAATCAAGTACACATATATAAAATATTACACTTACCACTTCTGGGTGGATGGAAGATGGGAGGAAGGGAGAGGAAGAAGGTACACTATTGTTTGGAAGGGGAATCCCCTTCCATAAAGACTTCAGGTACCAAGTCCTTTTCCAGGGTTACTTCACTTTGTTTTTTAATGGCACTGCGACCAGCTTGTCACTGGACCCCTGTTGCTCAAAATATCTGTCCAGAGAGCTCTGTTTCTGGCGTGTCTTTGAAACATCCCTAAAATGGGACACAACATTGTCATTGTACATGTTGCCAACACAGCTTGCAACAGCTTTGTCAGGGTGAAGTTCATCCATAAGGGTTTGCACTTCAATCCACTTTGCACAAATGTCCTTAATCTTTGAAGAAGGCAGCTTCCTCCATCTGTATTCCTCCTCTGAAGAAAATTCCTGAGCTGTGGTCTGTTGGTGTTGCAAATGAAGCTCTTGCAGTTCTGTAGTGGTTAGCTCTTCATCGTGGTCCTCCATCAACTCTTCCACATCCTCGAAACGCACATCCAACCCTATGGAATTCTCCAGTGCCACAATACTTTCCACAACTGGCATAGGCTCCTCAGGGTTACCTGGAGTTTACCTGGAGAGAGTTCCGGGGGTCAACGCCCCCACGGCCCGGTCTGTGACCAGGCCTCCTGGTGGATCAGAGCCTGATCAACCAGGCTGTTACTGCTGGCTGCACGCAAACCAACGTACGAGCCACAGCCCGGCTGGTCAGGAACCTCGAACCTTTCAAAATCCTTCTTGTACACATTCAGGTCACAATTTTCTCCAAGCAGAGTTCAAAGTCCTGCAAGTCACTCCCTCCCAAGCCTTACCCGAAAGGTTTATGCAGTGGAGGATATTGAAGTGATCTTTCCGGAAAACTCTTAGGGTCAATTCAGTGTCTAAGGTCACTTCACAGCACTTTTCAAACAATGCTTTGGTGTACATTTTTTCGAAGTTTGAAATGACCTCCTGGTCCATGGGCTGGAGGAGAGGAGAGTGGTATTAGGGAGCAAAAACTTCACTGTGATGAAACGAAACTCCTGCACCATTTGCTCTTCAAAGTCTGGAGGATGAAATGGAGCATTGTCCATTACCAGGAGGCACTTGAGTTCCAATTTATTTTCCAGGAGGTATTTCTTCACACTGGGGCCAAACACTTCATTGAACCAATCGAGGAAAATGTCCCTCGTGACCCATACCTTACTGTTAGCCTTCCACATCCCTCAAATTAGCCTTGGTGACCCGGTTTTTTTGAAAACACTGGGATTTTCAGAGTGATACACCAGTAAAGGCTTTACTTTGCAATCCCCACTAGCACTACTAGAAAACATGAGAGCTAGCCTGTCTTTCATAGGCTTGTGTCCTGGCAATGCTGTTTCCTCCTTCGTGATGTAGTCCTCTTTGGCATTTTCTTCCAAAATGGGCCTGTTTTGTTCAGTCTCTGTACTCCTTTAATTCCTGAAAATATTTTTCAGCCGCTTTTTTGTCAGAACTGGCAGCCTCGCCATGCCTTACCACACCGTGTATGCCACTATGCTTCTTAAATCTCTCAAACTAGCCTTTGCTGGCCTTAAAATCACAAACAGCACTTGTTGCAGGCATTCTTTTTACGAGATCATCATGCAACTGCCTTACCTTTTCACAAATTATTGACTGCATAACACTATCTCCTGCTAACTGTTTTTGGGTAATCCACACCGACAGTATCCTCTCCACTTCTTCGAGGATTTGAAATCTCTTTTTTGTCAGCATGTCTACCCCTTTTGCAACAACAGCTTCCTTGATTTCCTTTACCTTCGCCATGATCGAAGTGATGGTTGAATGGTGTTTGCCATGCATCCACACAAGCTGTGAAACATGCACTCCACTTTCATATTTTTCAATTTCTTTCTTTCTTTAATTCAGTTGTGTTCCTCAATTTCTTTACCAAAGGGCTGGCATTAGCTTTCTTTGGGCCCATGGTGACTTCTTTAGCAGTTGCAAGCACAAAAAAAACAATGGATTATTATGAAATGTATCATATGAACCCTTGGGGTGATGGTCACTCTGATAAACATTGCCACAGAGTGTGAATGGCGCGGAAGTCTGGCTTTGTGTGCGCGTTGATGCTGGGATGGTGTTCGGACGCATACCAGATGTTTGCCGAATCACAAGGTCAGTCATGAACCGTGAGGCTATATTTTGCCGAAAAAAATTGCTGAAAGTCGGATTTCACGAAAGTTGTGGCTACCGAAAGGCGGGGGTCCACTGTACTAGTATTTTTATTAGTATTATTGACATTATTAGTATTAAAAAATTAATTTGTTGCCAGTAGGCTATAACCTAATACATATATTAAGCCTACCAGTTATTGCCTCGTGAGGTCATTTACAATTGTTAAGATAAGATTTCGTTCAGATTTTTAACCCTAGATGGTTAGCCACCCAGGATAACCCAAGAAAGGCAGTGCATCTTCGAGGACTGTCTTATTTCCATTGTGGTCCTCAATTTTGTCTCCTCAGGATGCGACCCACACCAGTCGACTAACACCCAGGTACCTACTTGCTGGTAGGTGAACAGGACAACAGGTGTAAGAAAACATGTCAATGTTTCTACCCTGCCGGGAATCGAACTTGGGCCCTCCGTGTAAAGCGAGAGCTTTGCCATGGGGGTTACTATTTTTTTTATAGTAAACCAGTAGGTGGCATACAATGGGAGGTAATGATCTATTGCAATGGACTCTTGATTCAGTTCCTTGAATCAAGAGCCCTTCACTAGCATTAAGGAACTCTCCCTTTGACAGGAGTAAATCAGATTTGACTTACAAGATTTTTTTGTTACTAAATTTAAATTTACAGTGGACTCTCGGATTATGACATTAATCTATTCCAGAGAGTGTCTTAAACTGAATCTGTCATAATCTGAATTAATTTCCCCATAAGAAATAATGGAAATCCAGTTAATCTGTTCCAGACACCCAAAAGTATTAAACAAAATAATTTTTTCACATGACATAATAATAATAATAATAATAATTTTATTTCTTTGTAAAGGTTACAGTGTGTAATTACAATTTTGATTTGCAAAGTACAAAGATAGCCACTATCATGCCGAGGCATTTCAGGCAAACTAATCCTAATACATAGTAACTAATTAAAACTAGATAAGATAATAGTACATAGTAATTATTATTTAAAACTAAACACACAATAGTGGTTAGCTGTTTTACAATCTTATTTGGACTTCATAAATCTTATGTATACTTAGTACAAAATCTAATTTACAAGAAATGGTGCAGTTTAAGTTTAATATGTTTATTATGCACCCCATACCCATCCTGTGGGCGCAGGTGGTAATATTCTATGGAATGGCAGAATTAAAAGCCAGGAGGTCAATGATAAATGTTTGGTTGATTTAGTTAATATTGTGAGATAAGATGATTTTTTAGCAGAGTCCTAAATTTATAAGTTGTCTGGGGATCCTTGGCTTGTTCCAGTAGCGATTTCCATATCTTTGGGCCTTTTATGTGCACAGCGTTCTTGCATAGTGAGAGTTTTACTCGAGGGATGTTGAAAAGGGCCTTATGCCTTGTATTGTGACTGTGCATTCTGTTGTAACTGTTGAGGAGTAGTTTTAGGGGAGGGTTTAGAGTGGAGTTTAAAGTTCTGTATATGTAGTAGGCACAATAATAAGAGTGTATGTGTTGTATATTAAGCAAGTTGTCTTGAAAAGTGGTGGGGTGTGCTGTCTAGCACAGGAGCTGGTTATTTATTTATTTATTATTTTATTTATTTAATAATTTGAACATACATACAGAGGTACAAGAAAATACAGGTAAGAGCAGCATGCCAAAGCCACTTGTATGCATAGCATTACGGGCAGGCTTAAAATTAACTTAAAATTAACTAAGCAATGATGTAATCAGTGATAAAACATTATTGTAAACAGATAACAATAAAGCACAAATGAGTATTACAAATGAGTATTACATATGGTTGCATGCATTGCTGTACATTCAGTAGAATGGAGTATTCTGTTAGGTAATGTATTTAAAAAATAATGAAGTTAGATTGGGTCTTAGGTTTAACATTTATGTGATATAATTATGAGAAACGTTTAAAATATACAATTTATAAGGTTCAGTTATTCAGTATTTATTTGGTTTTGGGTGAGTAAGTGATCTTTGAGAAGAGACTTGAATTTATAAACAGGTAGTGTTTCTTTTATATTTACAGGTAATGAATTCCAGATTTTAGGGCCTTTTATGTGCATTGAGTTTTTGCATAGCGTGAGATGGACACGAGGAACATCAAAGAGTGATCTGTGCCTTGTGTTATGGTCATGTGTTCTGTTGAGGTTGGCAAGGAGATGTTTGAGGGGAGGGTTAATATCAGAGTTAAGTGTTCTATGTATGTAATAGGTGCAGTAATAAGTATGAATGTTTTGTATTGTGAGTAGGTTTAGTGTTTTCACCTGCACAGCAGCTTTTTGTTGGATTATTAAGGGTCTAAGGTGGTTGGCTGTGGTTGAGCCCCAGGCACAAATACCATAAGTGAGGTAAGGATATATTAGAGAGTGGTACAAGGTAAGGAGAGTTGTTTGTGATGCATAGTAGCGTATCTTGGAAAGGATTCCTACTGATTTGGAAATTTTCTTGGCTATGTGATGGGTGTGGGACTGAAATTTAAGATTATAGTCAAGGAGAAGACCTAGAAATTTGCCCTCTGTGTGTCTTGATATAGGGAAACCATTTAACAGTATGTTGAGTTGAATATTTGAGGCTCTGTTGCCAAACAGCATGAAGTAAGTTTTTTCTATGTTAAGTGTGAGTTTGTTGGTCAGCATCCAAGCATATATCTTTAGCAGTTCATTGTTTACAGTGTTTTCAAGCACAGCTTGGTCTGAATGGGAGTAGACATATGTAGTGTCATCTGCGAATAGAACTGGTGTAAGGAGTTGGGATGCATTGGGGAGATCATTGATGTAGATGAGAAAGAGTGGGCCTAGGACACTACCTTGGGGTACTCCTACAGCTACAGGTTGGATAGCGGAGTTGACTCCATTTGCATGCACATACTGGTGTCTGTCATTAAGATAGAATTTTAGGTAGTCTAGAGAATGTCCTCTTATGCCATAATGATAGTTTGAGGTGCAAGAGATTGTTGTCAGCTGTGTCAAATGCTTTTCTTAGGTCGATAAAGAGCCCCAGGGGATATTCATTCTTATCGAGAGCTGTATATATTAGGTCAAGCATTTGTATAATAGCATCATTCGTGCTTTTTTTTTTTGATCTAAGTCCAAACTGGCATGGGTTAAGTATGTTGTTGGATGTAAGTTAGGAGTAAAGTTGCTTGTGTATTATTTTTTCAAATATCTTGGATAGTATAGGCAAGTTTGATATGGGTCTGTAATTGTTCAAACCAGTTGGATCTCCACCTTTGTGGATCGGAGTGACCCTTGCTGTCTTGAGTATGGATGGGAAGGTTGAGGAAGCTATAGATTTGTTAAACATTGTTGCAATAATGGTGCAGCTTTTTTATATATGAATGGTGGCAAGTTATCTAGATCACCTGATTTGTTTTTTAATGATTTAATGATGAGTGAGACTTCAGTGGGATTAGTTGGAGCTAGAAATAGAGTACTATTTGGATAGTTGCCAGTGAGGTACTCGCTCGGAAGGGTATTTGAGCTAGGAATTTGGCTCGCTAGCTTTGATCCTATGGTAGAGAAGAAGACATTAAATTTGTCTGCCGTGTCTATGGGTTGCACGTGAGGTTCATCTGGTTTAGTTAAGTCTATCTCTCTAATTCCAGTCGATTTTCTTGAGCCCAAAATTTTGGAGAGGGTTTGCCAGGTACTTTTCATGTCACCTTTCATTTCACTAAATCTATTTTCATAATACATTTGCTTTGATTTATGTATTAGTTTTGCGAGTATTGATGTGTATCTTTTAGTAAATTCTTTAGTAATTAAGCCTAATCTGAACTGCTTTTCAGTTTGGTGTTTTTTATTAATAGATTTGAGGATACTTCTAGTTGGCCATGGGCTGTTTAGCCTCTTTTCTGTGACTTGTTTCATTTTGACTGGGCAATGTTTGTAGAGGTTTAGGGTTTTATGTAAAAAAAAATTGGTATCTTTATCCATATTATTACTGTCATTTAGCTCTCTTTGCCAATCAATGGCACCTAGTGCTAGTTTTAGGTTGTTTATCGATGTCTCGTCATGCAGGCGAAATGAGATCTTTCTTGTTTCTTGAGGCAGTTTAGATAAGTTGGTTATGAGAAAGGTAGGATAGTGGTCTGTGGTGTTATCTGTGATTATACCTGCTTGTAGTGGGGATATTGTGTTGGTCCAGATATGGTTGAGTAACGAGGCACTAGTGTCAGAGATTCTTGTTGGCTTTGCTATAGGGGGTACCAATAAGCTGTTGTTCGTAGCATTTGTGAAATCAACTACTGGAGGGTTGGTTGCTTGGATATGGTTGATGTTGAAATCTGCTAGCATCAGATGGTGTTTATTCAACTCTGACTCATGTTTCTAAGGTTATTGCTAAAAGTGTTAGTGTTTGAGTATGGTAGTCTGTAGACTGCACCAACTGCTATAGGTTTCTTAAGTGCTCTTGATGTGTATTTAGCTATTATATATTCACTGTTTTCATCCCGTACATTAGTTGATTTCACACATTCTGGTTCATCAGAGTAATAGATGGCAGTGCCTCCTCCTGATTGGTCGGGCCTACAGTTATGTATGGCTGTGTAACCAGGTATGGTTACAGATCTTGTCTGAGCCAGGTTTCAGTAAGTATAATGAAAGTTATAGTAGCATTTAGAGACTTAAGTAGTGCAATGAGGTCATCATAGTGTTTACTCAATGATCTAACATTGTAGTTGAAGACTGTAATGTTCTTGCTGACACTGAGAAGGGTATTAACCTGACTAGCAGTGTAGTAATGGCAATTACTGTTTGGACTATGTGTGCTGTCCAATAAGAGGTTGATATCAGGATCGATACGTACATTCATAAGGGGTACGTAGAGAAATAGCCGTTACAATTATTATAGAACAAAAAGACCAAAGCAATGATGTTAAAATATACATTTTCCTACACAGAATCTGTCCAGAGAACTCCGTTTCTGGCGTCTCTCTAAGATTTCCCTAAAATGAGACACAACATAGTTATTGTCGATGTTGCCAGCATGCCCTGCAACATCTGTGTCAGGGTGATGTTCATCCATGAAGGTTTGCACTTCAATCCACTTTGCACAAATGTCCTTAATCTTTGAATAAGGCAACTTCCTCCATCTCTCTTCCTCCTCCTCTGAAGGAAATTCCTGAGCTGTGGTCTGTTGGTGTTGCACCTCAAGCTCTTGCATCTCTACAGTGGTTAGCTCTTCGTCATCTTCCACAAACTCTTCCACATTCTTGGCACTAACCTCCATCCCCATGGACTTCCCCAATGCCATAATAGATTCCACAACTGGCATAGGCTTCTCAGGGTCAGCCCCAAACCTTCAAAATCCCCCTCTTGTACACATTCTGGCCACAATTTTCTCCAAGCAGAGTTCAAAGTCCTGCAAGTCATTCCCTCCCAAGCCTTACCTATAAGGTTTGTGCAACTGAGGATACTGAAATGATCTTTCCAGAACTCTCTTAGGGTCAGTTCAGTATCTGAGGTCACTTCAAAGCACTTTTGAAGCACTGCTTTGGTGTACAGTTTTTTGAAATTTGAAATGACCTGCTGGTCCATGGGCTGGAGGAGAGGAGTGGTGTTAGGAGGCAAAGACTTGACTGATGAAACTAAACTCTGGCACCATTTGCTCTTCCAAGTCTGGAGGATGAGCAGGAGCATTGTCTAATACCAGGAGACACTTGAGTTCCAATTTATTTTCCAGGAGGTATTTTTCAGTGGGGCCAAACACATCATGGAACCAATCATGGAATATGTCCCTCATGACCCATGCCTTACTGTTTACTCTCAACATCACACACAATTTAGTCTTGATGACACTGTTTTTTTTTTGAACACACTGGGAGTTTCTGAGTGATACATGAGTAAAGGCTTCACTTTGCAATCCCCACTAGTATTACTACAAAACATGAGATTAAGCCTGTCTATTATAGGCCTGTGTCCTGGGAGTGCCTTTTCCTCCTGAGTAATGTAGGTCCTGTTTGGCATTTTCTTCCAAAACAGGCCTGTTTCATCACAACTGAACACTTGTTGGGGTTTTAATTGTTCAGCCTCTATGTACCCCTTAAATTCCTGCACATATTTTTCAGCCGCTTTTTTTTGTCAGAACTGGCAGCCTCGCCATGCCATATCACATTGTGTATGCCACTATGATTCTTAAATCTCTCAAACCAGCCTTTGCTGGCCTTAAATTCATCAATATCAGCACTAGTTTCAGGCATTTTCTTAGTGAGATCATTATGCAACTGCCTTGCCTTTTCACATATAATTGACTGCGAAACACTATCTCCTGATAATTGTTTCTCGTTGATCCACACCAACAACAATCTCTCCACATCTTCGAGTATTTGTGATCTCTGTTTTGTGAGCATATTTCCACCTTTTACAACAACAGCTTCCTTGATTGCCTTTTTCTTGGCCAAGATAGTAGTGATGGTTGTATGGGGTTTGTTATACAACCTGGCCAACTTGGAGACATGCACTCCACTTTCATATTTTGCAATGATCTCTTTCTTGAATTCAATAGTATTTCTCACCCTCTTTACCACAGGGCTGGCACTAGCAGCTTTCTTTAGGTTCATGGTGACTTATTTAGCAGTTGCAAGCACTAAAAACAATGGAATAATACAAAATTTATCGCATGTATGCGTGGAATCGTCCTCACTGGCTTGTAAACAACGTCACACGCTGTACATGGAGTGGCGAGCCTCTCAATCCCCACGGACACATTTGGGACGAATGACTTTAATCGAGTTTTGTCGTTAACCGAGCCAATATTTTGACGCAAAAACTTTACTTAATCCGAATTTTACATAATCCGATGATGATGTAATCTGGGGGTCCAGATATAGTACTTGTTTATGAAGTGTTTGCTGAGGTTTAATACCTGCTTATTATAATCAATTATAATAAAAAAGAAGCACTAAACCTACAAGGGTCAGAGAGCTCAGACTACCTGGTTATATATTCACATCGTTGTACAAAATTTTTCATCTTCCCTATAGTGGAGTAGTGGAAACAGATGCTATATTTCATGTGTACACTGAGTTGCAAGGTAATATTTTGTGAAGGTATTCAGGGAAAAAGGTTAGCTGAACTTGAGTCCTGGAGGTGGAAATACAATGCCTACAGTTTAAGAGGTTTGGGATATTTGCCGTTTGGAGTGACATCTGAACTGTCTTATCTGTGCACCTCTGCGAAAACGGTGATACTGTGAATGACGGTGAAAGTGTTTCTTTTTTGGGTCATCTTGCCTCGGTGGGAGATAGCCGGTGTGCGTGTGTATTCTTTCAACAAATCAGTCGTATCCCACCAAGGCGGGGTGGTGCCCCAATAAGAAAAACGAAAGTTCTCTTCTTAAATTCAGTAATGTATACAGAAGGGGTTACTAACCCCTTACTTCCCGCATTTTACTCTCCTCTTAATTAAGACACGCACGGCTTACACACTTCCCTATGAAGATGCGTGTATGTGTGTGTATATAAGTATGTCGTGCCGAATAGGTAAAACTTGCGAGTTTGGCTTAAATAACAACGCTCTTCTTGCCGAATAAGGCAAGCAAAAATTTGTATATTCAATAATTTCACAATCATTCTGAACCTAACAAAAAAAAAGTTTCACTGTTTATTAAATTATTGTAAACTTGCTAAATTGTGCTTGTTATAAGGTTAGGTAAGTTTTCTAAGGTTCTTTTGGTACATAATTAATTTTTACATTAAATTAAAAAAATATTCCTTTAAGCATAAAAGAGAAACTTTAGAAAGGACTTTATATATAAGAGGGTTGTATATAAATGTTAAATTTTAATCTCCCTGACAGTTGTCAAGTATTCTTGACAGTCAACAGGTTGCATGCAAACTTAATTAAATCCTCATGTAGTAGATAGACTTTAAACTTGATGAAGTAACTAGAGTAATTAGTAACTAGAGTAATATGCTGCTCCTTCCTCAAAATTCATACAGTATTTTGTATTTAAAATTCCCTTTTTTTTTTTTTTTTTTTTTTTTTAACATCGGCTGTTTCCCACTGAGGCAGTGACCCAGAAAAGAAGAAATACATGAATCATCATTCACTCCATAGTAGTGATGGTGAATTAAGTCATGATGGTGAAGGTGTTAGGAATCATGATGGTGAGGGTGTTAGGAATCATGATGGTGAGTGTGTTAGGAATCATGATGGTAAGGGTGTTAGCAATATTGATGGACTATTGAGCATGTTAGTTTGTGGTGGAGCCCCTTGATGCTGGTAAGGGGCTCTTGATCTAGGAATTGTATCTGTGCTCCAGTTCCCTGAATTGACTGAATACCTTCCATCCCCCCCCCACACACGCTGTATAATCTTACTTGGAGTTTACCTGGAGAGAGTTCCGGGGGTCAACGCCCCTGCAGCCCGGTCTGTGACCAGGCCTCATGGTGGATCAGAGCCTGATCAACCAGGCTGTTACTGCTGGCTGCACGCAATCCAACGTACGAGCCACTGCCCAGCTGGTCGGGTACCCACTTTAGGTGCTTGTCCAGTGCCTGCTTGAAGACAGCCAGGGGTCTATTGGTAATCCCTCTTATGTATACTGGGAGGCAGTTGAACAGTCTTGGGCCCCTGACACTTATTGTATTGTCTCTTAACGTGCTAGTGACACCCCTGCTTTTCATTGGGGGGATGTTGCATCGTCTGCCGAGTCTTTAGCTTTCGTTGTGAGTGATTTTCGTGTACAAGTTCGGTACTAGTCCCTCTAGGATTTTCCAGGCATATATAATCATCTCTCTCGCCTGCGTTCCAGGGAGTACAGGTTTAGGAACTTCAACCTTTTGCCACCCTTTTCCCAACCTAACCCTTGGGCACGACCTACTTCTACATTGTACAAATGTGACACCACCTACGACTGCTGCACCTCTCCTGCCTACGGTTTATAAGCTACTTTTCCGCACATATGCCGCATTCTATTCAAGATTGATGGACTGACCATATCGACTCGAGGTTGAGGGACTGATTACCTCATTCTCATCCTGTTCTTCACGTTTCTCCTTTGTATGGACTGATGAAGCCACTGTGTGACGAAACGTTTCCTCAATAAAGATACCCCCAAAGTCGGTACCTGATCAGCCGGGCTGTGGCTTGTACGTTGGATTGCGTGCAGCCAGCAGTAACAGCCTTGTAGATCAGGCTCTGATCCACCAAGAGGCCTGGTCACAGACCGGGCCACAGGGGCGTTGACCCCCGGAACTCTCTCCAGGTAAACTCCAGGTAAACCCAAGAGTTGCACATGTCTAATTTATCAACTGTGTCGGTTCTCTGAACCATTCATCTACAATCCTGTGCTACTTATGTATTTCCAGTATTTACTTTTTGGTAGGCTTCATATTAGTCAAGTGAAATGGGCATTTTATCATTCCAGAAATCTGAACTTCACAACCCCAGCAAGATATTTGAACTTCACAACCCCAGTAAGATATTTGAACTTCTCAACCCCAGCAAGATATTTGAACTTCACAACCCCAGTAAGATATTTGAACTTCTCAACCTCAGCAAGATATTTGAACTTCTCAACCCCTGGATGATTTCAGCAGTAACCTCATAACACTTATTTTGGGCAAGTAGTTAGTTAAACCAAGACAACTAACATGAAGTAAGTTAATATTTCTTCATGTATTCCTTGCTGTGTACTTTACCTTCTGTTATATTTATTTTATGTAAAACTGGTGTTTATAAGATTTATATTTTGGGAACATGTTTGTGTGTGAGTGTTGCTCATACCTGCGTGCTGCTCATACCAGGATGCTACCCCTGGGTGCTGCACATACCCGGGTGCTACACCTGGGTGCTGCTCATACCTGGGCTGTTTATACCTGGGTGCTGCTCATATCCAGGTGCTACACCTGGGTGCTGCTCACACCTGGGTAGCACTTGGGCTATCAGCCTGGGTAGCACTGGGGCACTATCAGCCTGGGTAGTGCTTGGGCTATTATCAGCCTGGGTAGAACTTGGGCTATCAGCCTGGGTAGCACTGGGGCACTATCAGCCTGGGTAGTGCTTGGGCTATTATCAGCCTGGGTAGCACTTGGGCTATTATCAGCCTGGGTAGCACTTGGGCTATTATCAGCCTGGGTAGCACTTGGGCTATTATCAGCCTGGGTAGCACTTGGGCTATTATCAGCCTGGGTAGCACTTGGGCTATTATCAGCCTGGGTAGCACTTGGGCTATTATCAGCCTGGGTAGCACTTGGGCTATTATCAGCCTGGGTAGCACTTGGGCTATTATCAGCCTGGGTAGCACTTGGGCTATTATCAGCCTGGGTAGCACTTGGGCTATTATCAGCCTGGGTAGCACTTGGGCTATTATCAGCCTGGGTAGCACTTGGGCTATTATCAGCCTGGGTAGCACTTGGGCTTTCAGCCTGGGTAGCACTGGGGCACTATCAGCCTGGGTAGCACTGGGGCACTATCAGCCTGGGTAGCACTGGGGCACTATCAGCCTGAGGCTACTGTCACCCTAGGTAGTACTGTCCTGCTAAATGTATGAAACTGCCTCTTGCAATTATTGAAACTGCCAACCATATTGTTTTAAACCATTTTATACTGCCAAGTGTTTTATACCTTCTAATGTTTTATACCTTCTAATGTTTTATACCTTCTAATGTTTTATATCTAATGTTTTATATCTTCTGATGTTTTATATCTTCTAATGTTTTATATCTAATGTTTTATACCTTCTAATGTTTTATATCTAATGTTTTATATCTTTTAATATTTTATATCTAATGTTTTATACCTTTTTATATCTAATGTTTTATACCTTCTAATGTTTTATGCCTTCTAATGTTTTATATCTTCTCTTTTATATCTTCTAATATTTTATATCTAATAATGTTTTATATCTAATGTTTTATATTTTAATGTTTTATATCTGTTTTATACCTTCTAATGTTTTATATCTTCTGATTGCTTTATACCTTCTAATGTTTTATATCTTCTGATTGCTTTATACCTTCTAATGTTTTATATCTTCTGATTGCTTTATACCTTCTAATGTTTTATATCTTCTGATTGCTTTATACCTTCTAATGTTTTATATCTTCTGATTGCTTTATACCTTCTAATGTTTTATATCTTCTGATTGCTTTATACCTTCTAATGTTTTATATCTTCTGATTGCTTTATACCTTCTAATGTTTTATATTTGTTTTATACCATCTAATGTTTTATATTTTAATGTTTTATTTCTAATGTTTTATACCCAATGTTTTATACATTCTAATGTTTATATTTTCTGTTTCATATATGTTCAAATGTTTCATATATTTTATGTTTTATATTTATAATTTGTTTTATATTTATATTTCCTAATGTTTCATATTTATGTTTTTTTTTGTTTTATCTTACAATGTTTTATACCTGTTTTAGATTTTAATGTTTTATAGATTCTAATGTTTTATGTCTTACATTTATATCCTAATGTTTTACATATTTATTTTCTCATGTTTTATATCCTATTATATATTTTCTAATGTTTTATATCTTCTGTTTTATACCTAATGTTTTATATCTAATGTTATTTACCTTATGTTTACCTAATGTTTTATATGTGCTTTTAAATTTTTTTATGGACTTGCATTGGTGTATTAATGCAGTTTAATGTTTGTTGTTGTATATTCTTTTTCAAAAATTTACGTTGCTCTGTAATTAACCTGGCACTTAAAAACCACCAATCAACACTGCAGTAACCACCACTACCACAATCACCAACAATCTGTAACACTTCGATACAACAACAATCACCGTGTTTTTTTTTCCCATTAGATTGTTTTATACAGATGTGTTTCTCAGGTAATCAACTTGACAGGTAACTTGTGTCCACACATTTCAACGGCAACTTGACAGACGTAACTCCAGGTAAGTTTTTTTAAACTCAAATACAGAATTTTAGAAGTAATGTCAATGTACATGGTGCATGAGGCTACCGAAACTAGGTATTTTTTTTATATGCAGTGATGGAGCAATTGACTCGCTGATCTCTTATTTTTAGTACGTTTAGCTTCCTGTTCAAAATTCGTACATCTTGTAACTTTAATGGTAATTCCTAAATTATTGTATCAGTTTGTGTTTAAAATATTTAATGTGGGAAGTGGTGAAGGCTCGATACTCTTGTCTATCATGAGGTGGAAGAGTTGCCTAATTGTATAAAGACGTACATCTAACACTGATACATTTTTCATGGAGTTCAGTTTTATGGGCTGGAATGTTCAACACGCTTATTAAATTTTTGCAATTGCTAAGCTGCAGTGCAAGATTGTATGGAATACAAAAATATTTTGTAGTGTTTTGTACAAGGTTACTTGCTGAAAAGCCAGGAATGCAGTATAATGTAAAGACAGAGGCATACCAGTTTGTCATAAAAGAATTGTGAAATCATTGAATGCACTTTGTAAGTTCTGAAACCAAAGTTGTAATCTACATCATTGTTGTTACAAATACTGGGCTGCCTGAAAAGACTGGGAATTTTCAGGAGAGGTTTTTGACTTTGATAATATCAAATGTTAATTATTTTAACTGGCAATGATCATATTTTATTTGTGGTAGATTTTTTTTTAATCTTAAGTTGCCAAGGATACTGATTTATGATAAAAGAAATTTAATGTTTCTTTTGAAACTAGTAATAAACCTAGTCTAAATTTTTGAAACCAGGAACGACCATGGTCTATTGTAAAACTAGGACTGAACCTAGTCTATTGTAAAATTACGAGTGAGTCTTTGTCTGTTAGTGAAACTAGCAGTGAACCTAGTCTGCTAGTTTTGTAACTGGGGTGAACTTGGTGTATTAGTTGTGAAATGGAGTGAACCTTGTCTCCTAGTTTTGTAACTAGAAGTGAACCTAGTCTATTGTGAAACTAGGAATTAACTTCGTCTTATTTGCCAAACTAGTACAAATGTATGTAGTATGTTAGGAAACTAGGAATGTACCTAGTATGTTAAACTAGGAATGGAGCTAGAATGTTATGCAATTAGGAATGGTGTTGGAGGATGGACCCTAGTCCACAGGTTTTGGAGGGTGGATCCTAGTCCACTGGTGTTGCAGGGTGGATCCTAGTCCACTTTTTTTGGAGGGTGGATCCTAGTCAACTGGTTTTGGATGATGGAGCCTAGTCAACTGGTTTTGGAGGGTGGATCCTAGTCCACTGGTGTTAGAGGGTGGATACTAGTCCACTAGTGTTGAAGGGTGGACCCTAGTCCACTGGTTTTGGGGGGCTTATCCTAGTTCCCTTGTGGAGAATGGACCCTAGTCCACTGGTGTTGGATGATGGACCTAGTCCACTGGTGTTGGAGGGTGGATCCTAGTCCACTGGTGTTGGAGGGTGGACCTAGTCCACTGGTGTTGGAGGGTGGATCCTAGTCCACTGGTGTTGGAGGGTGGACCTAGTCCACTGGTGCTGGAGGGTGGATCCTAGTCCACTGGTGTTGGAGAGTGGACCCTAGTCCACTGGTGTTGGAGGGTGGACCCTAGTCCACTGGTGTTCGAGAATGGATCCTAGTCCACAGGTGTTGGAGGATGGAACTTAGTCCACTTTGGAGGGTGGTTGTTGGAGGATGGTAACTGGTGTTGGAGAGTGGGCCCTAGTCCACTGGTGTTGAACCCTAGTCCACTGGTGTTGTAGGATGGACGCTAGTCCATTGGTCTTTGATGGTGAATCTTAGAGCTCTGGTGTTGGAGGGTGGACCCTAGTTCACTCGTGTTGGAGGGTGGAAATTAGTCCACTGGTGTTGGAGGGTGGAAACTAGTCCACTGGTGTTGGAGGGTGGATTCTATAGAGTCCACTGGTGTTGGAGGGTGGACCCTAGGCCACTGGTTTTGGGGGGTGGATTCTAGTCCACTGGTGTTGGACGATGTACCCTAGTCCCCTTATGGAGGGTGGTCCCTAGTCCACACGTTTTTGAGGGTGGATCCTTGTCCACTGGTGTTGGAGAGTGGAACCTAGTCTAGTTGTGTCGGAGGATGGACCCTAGTCTATTGGTGTTGGAGAATGGACTCTAGTCCATTGGTGTTGGAGGATGGACCCTAGTCCACAGCTGTTGGAGCGTGGACCCAAGTCCAAAGTTGTCCGAGCGTTAACCCAAATCCACGGCTTTCCGACCGTGGACCTAAGTCCACAGCTATCCTAGCTAGGGCCCAAGTCCACAGCTATCCTAGCGAGGGCGCAAGTCCAAAGCTATCCTAGCGAGGGCGCAAGTCCAAAGCTGTCCTAGCGAGGGCGGAAGTCCGTAGCTATCCTTGATTGTGCGCAAGTCCATACCTGTTCGGTCCTGGACAGAAGTCCACAGCTGTCCGAGTGTAGACCCAAGTCCACAGCTGTCCGAGCGTGGACCCAAGTCTACGACTGTCCGAGCGTGGACCCAAGTCCACAGCTGTCCGATCGTGGACCCAAGTCCACAGGTGTCCGAGCGTGGACCCAAGTCTACGACTGTCCGAGCGTGGACCTAAGTCCACAGCTATCCTAGCGAGGGCCCAAGTACACAGCTATCCTAGCGAGGGCGCAAGTCCAAAGCTATCCTAGCGAAGGCGCAAGTCCAAAGCTGTCCTAGCGAGGGCGCATGTCCATAGCTGTTCGGTCGTTGACCCAAGTCCACGGCTGTCCGAGAGTGGACCCAAGTCCACAGCTTTCCGAGCGTGGACCCAAATCCACGGCTGTCCGAGTGTGGACCTAAGTCCACAGCTATCCTAGCGAGGGCCCAAGTCCACAGCTATCCTAGCGAGGGCGCAAGTCCAAAGCTATCCTAGCGAGGGCGCAAGTCCTCAGCTATCCTAGCGAGGGCGCAAGTCCAAAGCTGTCCTAGCGAGGGCGCAAGACCGTAGCTATCCTAGCGAGGGCGCAAGTCCATTGCTGTTCGGTCGTGAACCCAAGTCCACAGCTGTCCCAGCGTGGACCCAAGTCCACAGCTGTCCGAGCGTGGATCCAAATCCACAGCTGTCCGATCGTGGACCCAAGTCCACAGCTGTCCGAGCGTGGATCCAAATCCACAGCTGTCCGATCGTGGACCCAAGTCCACAGGTGTCCAAGCGTGGACCAAAATCTTCGGCTGTTCGAGCGTGGACCTGAGTCCACAGCTATCCTAGCGGGGGCCCAAGTCCACAGCTATCCTAGCGAGGGCTCAAGTCCTCAGCTATCCTAGCGAGGGCGCAAGTCCAAAGCTGTCCTAGCGAGGGCGCAAGTCCATAGCTATCCTAGCGAGGACCCAAGTCCATAGCTGTTCGGTCGTGGACCCAAATCCACGGCTGTCCGAGAGTGGACCCAAGTCCACAGATTTCCGAACGTGGACCCAAATCCACCGCTGTCCGAGAGTGGACCCAAGTCCACAGCTGTCCGAGCGTGGACCCAAATCCACGGCTGTCCGAGCGTGAACCTAAGTCCAAAGCTATCCTAGCGAGGGCCCAAATCCACAGCTGTCCGAGCGTGGACCCAAGTCCACAGCTTTCCGAGCGTGGGCCCAAGTCCACTGCTGTCCGATCGTGGACCCAAGTCCACAGGTGTCCAAGCTTGGACCAAAATCTACGGCTGTTCGAGCGTGGACCTGAGTCCACAGCTATCCTAGCGGGGGCCCCAAGTCCAAAGTTATCCTAGCGAGGGCGCAAGTCCTCAGCTATCCTAGTGAGGGCACAAGTCCAAAGCTGTCCTAGCGAGGGCGCAAGTCCTTAGCTATCCTAGCGAGGACCCAAGTCCTTAGCTGTTCGGTCGTGGACCCAAATCCACGGCTGTCCGAGAGTGGACCCAAGTCCACAGATTTCCGAACGTGGACCCAAATCCACAGCTGTCCGAGCGTGGACACAAGTCCACAGCTGTCCGAGCGTGGACCCAAGTCCACGGCTTTCCGAGCGTGGACCCAAATCCACCGCTGTCCGAGAGTGGACCCAAGTCCACAGCTGTCCGGGCGTGGACCCAAATCCACGGCTGTCCGAGCGTGAACCTAAGTCCAAAGCTATCCTAGCGAGGGCGCAAGTCCACAGCTATCCTAGCGAGGGCGCAAGTCCAAAGCTATCCTAGCAAGGGCGCAAGTCCACAGCTATCTTAGCGAGGGCGCAAGTCCAAAGCTTTCCTAGCGAGGGCGCATGTCCATAGCTGTTCGGTCGTTGACCCAAGTCCACAGCTGTCTGAGCGTGGACCCAAATCCACGGCTGTCCGAGTGTGGACCTAAGTCCACAGCTATCCTAGCGAGGGCCCAAGTCCACAGCTATCCTAGCGAGGGCGCAAGTCCAAAGCTATCCTAGCGAGGGCGCAAGTCCTCAGCTATCTTAGCGAGGGCGCAAGTCCAAAGCTGTCCTAGCGAGGGCGCAAGACTGTAGCTATCCTAGCGAGGGCGCAAGTCCATAGCTGTTCGGTCGTGAACCCAAGTCCACAGCTGTCCCAGCGTGGACCCAAGTCCACAGCTGTCCGTGCGTGGGCCCAAATCCACAGCTTTCCGAGCGTGGACCCAAGTCCACTGCTGTCCGATCGTGGACCCAAGTCCACAGGTGTCCAAGCTTGGACCAAAATCTACGGCTGTTCGAGCGTGGACCTGAGTCCACAGCTATCCTAGCGGGGGCCCCAAGTCCACAGCTATCCTAGCGAGGGCTCAAGTCCAAAGTTTTCCTAGCGAGGGCGCAAGTCCTCAGCTATCCTAGCGAGGGCGCAAGTCCTTAGCTATCCTAGCGAGGACCCAAGTCCTTAGCTGTTCAGTCGTGGACCCAAATCCACGGCTGTCCGAGAGTGGACCCAAGTCCACAGATTTCCGAACGTGGACCCAAATCCACAGCTGTCCGAGCGTGGACGCAAGTCCACAGCTGTCCGAGCGTGGACCCAAGTCCACGGCTTTCCGAGTGTGGACCCAAATCCACCGCTGTCCGAGAGTGGACCCAAGTCCACAGCTGTCCGGGCGTGGACCCAAATCCACGGCTGTCCAAGCGTGAACCTAAGTCCAAAGCTATCCTAGCGAGGACGCAAGTCCAAAGCTATCCTAGCAAGGGCGCAAGTCCACAGCTATCTTAGCGAGGGCGCAAGTCCAAAGCTTTCCTAGCGAGGGCGCATGTCCATAGCTGTTCGGTCGTTGACCCAAGTCCACAGCTGTCTGAGCGTGGACCCAAATCCACGGCTGTCCGAGTGTGGACCTAAGTCCACAGCTATCCTAGCGAGGGCCCAAGTCCACAGCTATCCTAGCGAGGGCGCAAGTCCTCAGCTATCTTAGCGAGGGCGCAAGTCCAAAGCTGTCCTAGCGAGGGCGCAAGACCGTAGCTATCCTAGCGAGGGCGCAAGTCCATAGCTGTTCGGTCGTGAACCCAAGTCCACAGCTGTCCCAGCGTGGACCCAAGTCCACAGCTGTCCGTGCGTGGGCCCAAATCCACAGCTGTCCGAGCGTGGACCCAAGTCCACAGCTTTCCGAGCGTGGACCCAAGTCCACTGCTGTCCGATCGTGGACCCAAGTCCACAGGTGTCCAAGCTTGGACCATAATCTACGGCTGTTCGAGCATGGACCTGAGTCCACAGCTATCCTAGCGGGGGCCCCAAGTCCACAGCTATCCTAGCGAGGGCTCAAGTCCAAAGTTATAAGAACATAAGAACATAAAAATGTAGGAACACTGCAGAAGGCCTACTGGCCCATACGAGGCAGGTCCTTATCAAAACGACATCTTAAAGCTACCCAAGGTCCTAACCTCTATCACCCCACTGGGAAGACTGTTCCACGCATCTACAACTCTGTTAGAAAACCAGTACTTACCTATGTCCTTTCTAAATCTAAATTTATCTAACTTAAATCCATTATTCCTGGTTCTTACCTGGTTCGACACCCTCAGTACTTTATTAATGTCTCCCTTGTTTATGCCCGTCATCCACTTATACACTTCAGTGATATCTCCCCTCATTCTACGCCTCTCCAGAGAGTGGAGATTTAAGGCTTTAAGTCTATCTTCATACGGGAGGTTCCTTACACAGTAAATCATTTTAGTCATTCTTCTCTGTATGTTCTCTAATGAGTCTATGTCCATCCTGTAGTAAGGGGACCAAAACTGAGCAGCATAATCTAAATGAGGCCTCACTAGTGATGTATAGGGCTGTAAAATAACTTTTGGACTTCTGTTACTTATACTTCTTGAGATAAATCCAAGTAATCTGTTGGCCTTGTTGCGCACACTGAGGCACTGCTGTCTTGGCTTTAGATTTCTGCTTACCATGACTCCCAAGTCTTTTTCACATTCTGTATGACCAAGCTCTACTTCACCTAGATTATAGCTTCGAGGGTTATTTTCATTACCAAGGGCAAGTACCTTACACTTATCCACATTAAACTTCATCTGCCATTTCTCAGACCAAGACATTAATTTGTTCAAATCGTCCTGGAGTTCATTGATATCCTCCTCAGAGTGAATTATACGGCCTATCTTTGTATCATCAGCAAACTTACTCATGTCACTAGTAATCCCTTCATCAAGGTCATTAATGTAAATTATGAACAAGAGAGGGCCTAAAACTGATCCTTGTGGAACGCCACTAGTGACTAATCCCCATTCAGATTTCACTCCATTAATGGTAACTCTCTGCTTTCTATTGGTAAGCCATGCCTCAATCCATGCTAGAACTTTACCTCCTATACCATGAGCTGCCACTTTTCTTAAGAGTCTCTTGTGAGGTACTCTGTCGAAGGCTTTACTAAAATCCAAATAAACAATATCATATTCCTTATCACTGTCAACTGCCTCAAATGTTCTATTGACGAACGTCAGTAAGTTTGTCAGGCAGGAACGACCTCTCGTGAATCCATGCTGAGATTCATTTATCAAGTTATGCTCTTCAAGGTGACTTCTGATAATGTCAGCTATAATTGATTCTAATAACTTGCCCACTATAGATGTCAGGCTTATTGGACGGTAATTTGAAGGAGTGGACTTATCCCCTGATTTGAATATAGGAACCACATTAGCCATCTTCCACATCTCTGGCACAACACTGGTAAGGATGGACGCATTGAATACACTCGTTAATGGCTGACTAAGCTCCATCTTGCATTCCTTAAGTACCCTTGAAAACAACTCATCGGGTCCCGGGGACTTATTTTGTTACAGTTTGTCTATCTAGCGAGGGCGCAAGTCCTCAGCTATCCTAGCGAGGGCGCAAGTCCAAAGCTGTCCTAGCGAGGGCGCAAGTCCTTAGCTATCCTAGCGAGGACCCAAGTCCTTAGCTGTTCGGTCGTGGACCCAAATCCACGGCTGTCCGAGAGTGAACCCAAGTCCACAGATTTCCGAACGTGGACCCAAGTCCACAGCTGTCCGAGCGTGGACCCAAGTCCACAGCTGTCTGAGCGTGGACCCAAGTCCACAGCTGTCCGAGCGTGGACCCAAGTCCGCGGCTTTCCGAGCGTGGACCCAAATCCACGGCTGTCCGAGAGTGGACCCAAGTCCACAGCTGTCTGAGCGTGGACCCAAATCCACGGCTGTCCGAGAGTGGACCCAAGTCCACAGATTTCCGAACGTGGATCCAAATCCACAGCTGTCTGAGCGTGGACCCAAGTCCACAGCTGTCTGAGCGTGGACCCAAGTCCACAACTGTCCGAGCGTGGACCCAAGTCCACAGCTGTCCGAGCGTGGACCCAAGTCCTCGGCTTTCCGAGCGTGGACCCAAATCCACGGCTGTCCGAGCGTGGACCCAAGTCCACAGCTGCCCGAGCGTGGACCCAAGTCCACAGCTGTCCGAGCGTGGACAACAGTCCACTGGTGTTGGAGGATGGACCCTAGTCCACAGGTGTTCGAGAATGGATCCTAGTCCACAGGTGTTGGAGGATGGACCTTAGTCCACGGTTGTTGGAGTGTGGTAACTAGGTGTTGGAGGATGAACCCTAGTCCACTGGTGTTGTAGGATGGACGCTAGTCCATTGGTCTTTGATGGTGAATCTTAGAGCTCTGGTGTTGGAGGGTGGACCCTAGTTCACTCGTGTTGGAGGGTGGAAATTAGTCCACTGGTGTTGGAGGGTGGAAATTAGTCCACTGGTGTTGGAGGGTGGAAACTAGTCCCCTGGTGTTGGAGGGTGGATTCTATAGAGTCCACTGGAGTTGGAGGTTGGACTCTAGTCCACTGGTGTTGAAGGGTGAGCCTTAGTCCACTGGTGTTGGAGGGTGGACCCTTGTCCACTGGTTTTGGAGGGTGGATCCAAGTCCACTGGTGCTTGAGGATGGAACCAAGTCCACTGGTGTTGGAGAGTGGACTCTAGTCCACAGGTATTGGAGGGTGGATCCTAGTCCACTGGTGTTGGAGGATGGACCCTAGTCCACAGGTTTTGGAGGATGGATCCTTGTCCACTGGTGTTTGATGGTGGACCCTAGTCCACTTTTTTGGATGGTGGATCCTGGTCCACTGGATTTGGAGTGTGGATCCTAGTGCACTGGTGTTGGATGAACTCTGGTCCACTGGTGTTGGAGGATGTACTCTTGTCCACTGGTGTTGGAGGGTGGACCCTAGTCCACTGGTGTTTGAGGATGGACCTTAGTCCACTGGTGTTTGAGGATGGACCTTAGTCCACTGGTGTTGGAGGGTGGATCCTAGTCCACTTTCTTTGGAGGGTGGACCCTAGTCCACTGGTGTTGGAGGATGGACTCTAGCCCACTGGTTTTGGAGGGTGGATCCTAGTGCTCTGGTGTTGGAGAGTGGGCCCTAGTCCACTGGTGTTGGAGGGTGGACCCTAGTCCACTTTTTTGGATGGTGGATCCTGGTCCACTGGTGTTGGAGGGTGGATCCTAGTCCACTGGTTTTGGAGTGTGGATCCTAGTGCACTGGTGTTGGATGAACTCTGGTCCACTGGTGTTGGAGGATGTACTCTTGTCCACTGGTGTTGGAGGGTGGACCCTAGTCCACTGGTGTTTGAAGATGGACCTTAGTCCACTGGTGTTGGAGGGTGGATCCTAGTCCACTTTTTTTGGAGGATGGACCCTAGTCCACTGGTGTTGGAGGATGGACTCTAGCCCACTGGTTTTGGAGGGTGGATCCTAGTGCTCTGGTGTTGGAGAGTGGGCCCTAGTCCACTGGTGTTGGAGGGTGGACCCTAGTCCACTGGTTTTGGGGGGTTTATCCTAGTTCCCTTCTGGAGAATTGACCCTAGTGGACTGGTTTTGGAGGGTGGATCCTTGTCCACTGCTGTTGGAGGGTGGATCCTAGCCCACTGATGTTTGAGGGTGGATCCTAGTCCACTGGTGTTGGACGATGTACCCTAGTCCCCTTATGGAGGATGGACGCTAGTCCATTGGTCTTTGATGGTGAATCTTAGAGCTCTGGTGTTGGAGGGCGGACCCTAGTTCACTCGTGTTGGAGGGTGGAAATTAGTCCACTGGTGTTGGAGGGTGGAAACTAGTCCACTGGTGTTGGAGGGTGGATTCTAGTCCGCTGGAGTTGGAGGTTGGACTCTAGTCCACTGGTGTTGAAGGGTGAGCCTTAGTCCACTGGTGTTGGAGGGTGGACCCTTGTCCACTGGTTTTGGAGGGTGGATCCAAGTCCACTGGTGCTTGAGGATGGAACCTAGTCCACTGGTATTGGAGAGTGGACCCTAGTCCACAGGTATTGGAGGGTGGATCCTAGTCCACTGGTGTTGGAGGATGGACCCTAGTCCACTGGTGTTATAGGGTGGACCCTAGTCCACTTGTATTGGAGGTTGGATCCTTGTCCACTGGTGTTTGATGGTGGACCCTAGTCCACTTTTTTGGATGGTGGATCCTGGTCCACTGGTGTTGGAGGGTGGATCCTAGTCCACTGGTTTTGGGGGTTTATCCTAGTTCCCTTCTGGAGAATTGACCCTAGTGGACTGGTTTTGGAGGGTGAATCCTTGTCCACTGCTGTTGGAGGGTGGATCCTAGCCCACTGATGTTTGAGGGTGGATCCTAGTCCACTGGTGTTGGAGAGTGGAACCTAGTCTAGTGGTGTCGGAGGATGGACACTAGTCCACTGGTGTTGGAGGGTGGACCCTAGTCCACTGGTTTTGGGGGGTGGATCCTAGTCCACTGGTGTTGGACGATGTACCCTAGTCCCCTTATGGAGGGTGGTCCCTAGTCCACACGTTTTTGAGGGTGGATCCTTGTCCACTGGTGTTGGAGGATGGACTCTTGTCCTTTTTTGGAGTGTGGACCCCAGTCCACTGGTGTTGGAGAGTGGAACCTAGTCTAGTTGTGTCGGAGGATGGACCCTAGTCCACTGGTGTTGGAGAGTGGAACCTAGTCTAGTTGTGTCGGAGGATGGACCCTAGTCCACTGGTGTTGGAGGATGTACCCTAGTCCACTGGAGTTGGAGGATGGACCCTAGTCTATTGGTGTTGGAGAATGGACCCTAGTCCATTGGTGTTGGAGGATTGACCCTAGTCCACAGCTGTTCGAGCGTGGACCCAAGTCCAAAGTTGTCCGAGCGTTGACCCAAATCCACGGCTGTCCGACCGTGGACCTAAGTCCACAGCTATCCTAGCTAGGGCCCAAGTCCACAGCTATCCTAGCGAGGGCGCAAGTCCAAAGCTATCCTAGCGAGGGCGCAAGTCCAAAGCTGTCCTAGCGAGGGCGGAAGTCCGTAGCTATCCTTGATTGTGCGCAAGTCCATACCTGTTCGGTCCTTGACCGAAGTCCACAGCTGTCCGAGCGTAGACCCAAATCCACAGCTGTCCGAGCGTGGACCCAAGTCCACAGCTTTCCTAGCGTGGACCCAAGTCCACAGCTGTCCGATCGTGGACCCAAGTCCACAGGTGTCCGAGCGTGGACCCAAGTCTACGACTGTCCGAGCGTGGACCTAAGTCCAAAGCTATCCTAGCGAAGGCGCAAGTCCAAAGCTGTCCTAGCGAGGGCGCATGTCCATAGCTGTTCGGTCGTTGACCCAAGTCCACAGCTGTCCGAGCGTGGACCCAAATCCACGGCTGTCCGAGAGTGGATTCAAGTCCACAGATTTCCGAACGTGGACCCAAGTCCACAGCTCTCCGAGCGTGGACCCAAATCCACGGCTGTCCGAGTGTGGACCTAAGTCCACAGCTATCCTAGCGAGGGCCCAAGTCCACAGCTATCCTAGCGAGGGCGCAAGTCCAAAGCTATCCTAGCGAGGGCGCAAGTCCTCAGCTATCCTAGCGAGGGCGCAAGTCCAAAGCTGTCCTAGCGAGGGCGCAAGACCGTAGCTATCCTAGCGAGGGCGCAAGTCCATAGCTGTTCGGTCGTGAACCCAAGTCCACAGCTGTCCCAGCGTGGACCCAAGTCCACAGCTGTCCGAGCGTGGACCCAAATCCACAGCTGTCCGAGCGTGGACCCAAGTCCACAGCTTTCCGAGCGTGGACCCAAGTCCACTGCTGTCCGATCGTGGACCCAAGTCCACAGGTGTCCAAGCGTGGACCAAAATCTACGGCTGTTCGAGCGTGGACCTGAGTCCACAGCTATCCTAGCGGGGGCCCAAGTCCACAGCTATCCTAGCGAGATCTCAAGTCCAAAGTTATCCTAGCGAGGGCGCAAGTCCTCAGCTATCCTAGCGAGGGCGCAAGTCCAAAGCTATCCTAGCGAGGGCGCAAGTCCATTGCTATCCTAGCGAGGACCCAAGTCCATAGCTGTTCGGTCGTGGACCCAAATCCACGGCTGTCCGAGAGTGGACCCAAGTCCACAGATTTCCGAACGTGGACCCAAATCCACAGCTGTCCGAGCGTGGACCCAAGTCCACAGCTGTCCGAGCGTGGACCCAAGTCCACGGCTTTCCGAGCGTGGACCCAAATCCACCGCTGTCCGAGAGTGGACCCAAGTCCACAGCTGTCCGAGCGTGAACCTATGTCCAAAGCTATCCTAGCGAGGGCGCAAGTCCAAAGCTATCCTAGCAAGGGCGCGCAAGTCCATAGCTATCTTAGCGAGGGCGCAAGTCCAAAGCTGTCCTAGCTAGGGCGCAAGTCCGCAGCTATCCTAGCGAGGGCGCAAGTCCGCAGCTATCCTAGCGAGGGCGCAGGTCCATAGCTGTTCGGTCGTGGACCCAAATCCACGGCTGTCCGAGAGTGGACCCAAGTCCACAGCTGTCCGAGCGAGGGCGCAAGTCCAAAGCTATCCTAGCGAGGGCGCAAGTCCTCAGCTATCCTAGCGAGGGCGCAAGTCCACAGCTGTCCGAGCGTGGACCCAAGTCCACAGCTGTCCGAGCGTGGACCCAAGTCCACGGCTGTCCGAGCGTGGACCCAAGTCCACAGCTATCCTAGCGAGGGCCCAAGTCCACAGGTGTCCAAGCGTGGACCAAAATCCACGGCTGTTCGAGTGTGGCGTCCAAGTCCACAGCTATCCTAGCGAAGG
Source organism: Cherax quadricarinatus (assembly GCF_038502225.1). NCBI lineage: Eukaryota > Metazoa > Arthropoda > Malacostraca > Decapoda > Parastacidae > Cherax > Cherax quadricarinatus. The sequence goes on along the minus strand of NC_091362.1, from coordinate 5,881,696 downwards.
CGCAAGTCCTCAGCTATCCTAGCGAGGGCGCAAGTCCAAAGCTATCCTAGCGAGGGCGCAAGTCCTCAGCTATCCTAGCGAGGGCGCAAGTCCAAAGCTGTCCTAGCGAGGGCGCAAGACCGTAGCTATCCTAGCGAGGACCCAAGTCCATAGCTGTTCGGTCGTGGACCCAAATCCACGGCTGTCCGAGAGTGGACCCAAGTCCACAGCTGTCCGAGCGTGGACCCAAGTCCACAGCTGTCCGAGCGTGGACCCAAGTCCACAGCTGTCCGAGCGTGGACCCAAGTCCACAGCTGTCCGAGCGTGGACCCAAGTCCGCAGCTTTCCGAGCGTGGACCCAAGTCCACTGCTGTCCGATCGTGGACCCAAGTCCACAGGTGTCCAAGCGTGGACCAAAATCTACGGCTGTTCGAGCGTGGACCTGAGTTCACAGCTATCCTAGCGGGGGCCTAAGTCCACAGCTATCCTAGCGAGGGCTCAAGTCCAAAGTTATCCTAGCGAGGGCGCAAGTCCTCAGCTATCCTAGCGAGGGCGCAAGTCCAAAGCTGTCCTAGCGAGGGCGCAAGTCCATAGCTATCCTAGCGAGGACCCAAGTCCATAGCTGTTCGGTCGTGGACCCAAATCCACGGCTGTCCGAGAGTGGACCCAAGTCCACAGATTTCCGAACGTGGACCCAAATCCACAGCTGTCCGAGCGTGGACCCAAGTCCACAGCTGTCCGAGCGTGGACCCAAGTCCACAGCTGTCCGAGCGTGGACCCAAGTCCACAGCTTTCCGAGCGTGGACCCAAATCCACCGCTGTCCGAGCGTGGACCCAAGTCCACAGCTGTCCGAGCGTGGACCCAAATCCACGGCTGTCCGAGCGTGAACCTATGTCCAAAGCTATCCTAGCGAGGGCGCAAGTCCAAAGCTATCCTAGCAAGGGCGCAAGTCTGCAGCTATCCTAGCGAGCGTGGAAGTCCAAATCCTACTAGGGCTGTCCAGAGCGAGGGCGCAGGTCCATAGCTGTTCGGTCGTGGACCCAAATCCACAGCTGTCTGAGCGTGGACCCAAGTCCACAGCTGTCCGAGCGTGGACCCAAGTCCACAGCTGTCCGAGCGTGGACCCAAGTCCACAGCTGTCCGAGCGTGGACCCAAGTCCACAGCTGTCCGAGCGTGGACCCAAGTCCACAGCTGTCCGAGCGTGGACCCAAGTCCACAGCTGTCCGAGCGTGGACCCAAGTCCACAGCTTTCCGAACGTGTACCCAATTCCACGGCTGCCCGTGCGTGAACCCAAGTCCACACCTGTGCGAGCGTGGACCCAAGTCCACAGCTGTCCGAGCGTGGACAACAGTCCACTGGTGTTGGAGGATGGACCCTAGTGCACAGGTGTTCGAGAATGGATCCTAGTCCACAGGTGTTGGAGGATGGACCTTAGTCCACGGTGGTTGGAGTGTGGTAACTAGGTGTTGGAGGATGAACCCTAGTCCACTGGTGTTGTAGGATGGACGCTAGTCCATTGGTCTTTGATGGTGAATCTTAGAGCTCTGGTGTTCAAGGGTGGACCCTAGTTCACTCGTGTTGGAGGGTTGAAATTAGTCCACTGGTGTTGGAGGGTGGAAACTAGTCCACTGGTGTTGGAGGGTGGAAATTAGTCCACTGGTGTTGGAGGGTGGACCCTAGTACAGTGGTGTTGGAGGATGGACTCTAGCCCACTGGTTTTGGAAGGTGGATCCTAGTCCACTTTTTTGGAGGGTGAACCCTTGTCCCCTTATGTTGCAGGTTGGACCCTAGTCCACTGGTTTTGGAGGATGGATCCTAGTCCACTTTTTTGGAGGGTGGATCATAGTCCACTGGTGTTTCAGGGTGGATTCTAGTCCACTTTTTTTGGAGTGGATCCTAGACCCCTTATGTTGGAGGGTGGACCCTAGTCCACAGGTTTTGGAGGGTGCATCCTAGTCCACTGGTGTTGGAGGGTGAACCCTAGTCCACTGGTGTTGGAGGATGGACCCTAGTCCACTGGTGTTGGAGGGTGAACCCTAGTCCACTGGTGTTGGAGGATGGACCCTAGTCCACTGGTTTTGGGGGGTTTATTCTAGTTCCCTTGTGGAGAATTGGCCCTAGTCCACTGGTTTTGGAGTGTGGATCCTAGTCCACTGATGTTGGGTGGACCCTAGTCCTCTGGTGTTGGAGGGTGGAACCTAGTCCAGTGATGTCGGAGGATGGACCCTAGTCCCCTTGTGGAGGATGGATCCTAGTCCACTAGTGTTGGAGGATGGAACCTCGTCCACTGGTTTTGGAGGGTGGATCCTAGTCCACTTGTTCTGGAGGATGGAACCTAGTCCACTGGTTTTCGAGGGTGGATCCTATTCCGCTGGTGTTGGAGGATGGAACGTAGTCCACTGGTTTTGAAGGGTGGATCCTAGTCTACTGGTTTTGGAGGATGAAACCTAGTCCACTGGTTTTGGAGGATCTATCCTAGTTCACGGGTGTAGGAGGATGGAACCTAGTCCACTGGTGTTGGAGGATGGATCCTAGTTCACTGGTGTTGGAGGATGGAACCTAGTCCACTGGTGTTGGAGGATGGACCCTAGTCCCCTTTTGTTGGAGGGTGGACCCTAGTCCACAGATTTTGGAGGGTGGATCCTAGTCCACTGCTGTTGGGGGGTGGACCCTTGTGCACTGCTGTTGGAGGGTGGGTCCTAGTCCACTGGTGTTGGAGAGTGGATCCTAGTCAACTGGTGTTGTAGTGTAAGCACTAACAGGAATCAGTGGAGACTGAATTGTGCCCAGTGTTCTGTTATTTACCTAAGAATGGGCCTAGTGTTAGCCATAAACCTTGAGTCCACTGTGTTGGAGTTAAACCTTGAGTCCACTGTGTTGGAGTATGACCACTTTTAGCTCCCTTGAGTATTTATAGAGTGAACACCGCTCAGCTCCCTTGAGCTTTCTCAGAGTGAACACTGCTCAGCTCCCTTGAGCTTTCTCAGAGTGAACACCGCTCAGCTCCCTTGAGCTTTCTCAGAATGAACACTGCTCAGCTCCCTTGAGCTTTCTCAGAGTGAAGACCGCTCAGCTCCCTTGAGCTTTCTCAGAATGAACACTGCTCAGCTCCCTTGAGCTTTCTCAGAATGAACACTGCTCCGCTCCCTCGAGCTTTTTCAGAGCGAACACCGCTGAACTTCCTTGAGCTTTTTAAAGAGTGAATACCACTCCTATCATTCAGTCTAGAGACTAAATGCCATGGATTTTGTCCATACTCTATATATACGGGACTTTGCGATATTACTGAAGTGTTCAGTAATATTGCACTGTGTCCCTTATATATATTTCCATTTATATATGGGACTGTCTGCAATGTTACTGGACTGTGTCCAGTAATGTTGCATTGAGACCCATATGTACTTCAATTTATATGGGATTGCAATATTACTGGACTTCGTCCAGTAATATTGCATTGTGTCCCATATCAGTTTATATGGAACTGTCTGTAATGTTACTGGACTGTGTGCAGTAATGTTGCTTTGTGTCCCATATATCACTGCAATCCTTCCCAGCATTTATGCTTCATAGTTTTTCGTTGTATCGACGTTGCCTAAACATCATAATTGGTAATGTCCACATTGTGATGTTGACGCAACATTGTTAGAGCGTAAGTTATGTGGTGTTTACTGGGGTTCCCAACCTTATCCTTCCCCCACCCAACTCTCTCTCGCGCCGCTCCCTACGGGAGCTGGCCTGCCGCATATCACCTTCAGCCTCTTGTCCTGGCAGTTGGTGAGCGATTTCTGGTGGTAGCCTAGCTGCCACTGGTTATCAGCCAAAGTAACCTTCGGTGCATGGTTTAGGGTTCCATGTAACAAAGGTTCTCTATGAGAACCTTTGGACGAGTAACCCTGGTCCGGCTCGAAGATCGCAGACCTCATCGTGGTAAGCCGGTGTAACTTGGAGCTGCATTTATCTCTTAAAATATGGTGAATTAGGAACATATACAACATCTGGGTATCTTTATTTGTAGATGTTTCGCTAGCCAGTGGCTTTGTCAGTACAATACATGGCCATAATGTGAAGAATGTAGAAATATATGCAAAAGATGAGATAATCAGTCCCTCAGCCTTGGAGTTGAAGATCACCGTAGTCTTCAAGACTACGGTGCTGTTCACTACAAGGCTGAGGGACTGATTACCTCTTTGTAAACGTTTTTGCACTCTTCCTTGTACTGATAAAGCCACTGGTTGGCGAAACGTCTATTAATATGGCCAGATGTTGCACATGTCTTAATTCATCTTGAAGATATTGTATACCATTCATATACATCTGTTAAAAGCAGTAACCGTATCTTGAATATACTTTTTATTTGTTGCCTGATAAATGCCACTTCAAGGCTAACATGCGATCATTTCTTTCTAAAAAAAAAAAAAACACTGAAATAAAACCTCAGGACCTTAGTGATCGTTTTATTGGGATCCTCTCCAAGATACGATATTACGTGCCGCAAAATGCCCTTCTCACACTATACCACTCACTTATTTATCCATACCTCACCTATGCTATTTGTACTTGGGGATCAACTGCAGCAACACACCTAAAGCCAATAATAACCCAACAAAAAGCCACAGTAAGAATAATCACTAAATCCCACCCCTGGCAACATCCCCCCCACTCTTCATAGATCTGTTCAGTACATCCACACTTACTACTGTGCAGTCTACATCTACAGGACCTTAAATTCCAATATTAACCTTGACCTAAAACGCTTTCTTGATAGTTGTGACAGAACCCACAGGCATAACACCAGACACAAACATCTCTACGACATTCCCCGTGTCTGACTAAACCTTTACAAAAATTCAATGTATGTCAAAGGCCCTAAAATCTGGAACAGCCTACCTGAAAACTCTAGAACTGCAGACACATTCATCACCTTCAAAACTACCATTAGAAAACATCTTATCTCCCTGATACACCCTGTCAACTAATTACACGAATACCACCTAGTGGTTCACACTTACACTCACCCATTTGACCATAAAAAGAAATATCAATCTCAATCTTAAAATAATGAATCCTAACTAGTCATAAGTTGGCCTGTGATACTCCAATACTGAAACTATGTATTGTGCCAAAACAAAAGCATTCACATTGCTAAACTCACAAACTAGTATTTAGTTACTTAGTCATAATACCAACTTACCTCATACTTTGTAATATTTTAAATTTAAGATTTAATCTAAGTCTGCCCGAAATGCCTGGCCATGCTAGTTGTTCTTGTGGTACACTCTGTAATTATCATTTTACTACATGTAAACCACACAATACCCAAATTCTGTAAACTCAGCATTGTAATCCTTATTGAGAATAAACTTTGAATTGAATTGAATTAACCTGGATAAACTGATGGGTTTAAATAAAACTGTATATATAGCTTTCACTTGGCTGGTCAGCACCAGCGAGTTCTTGCTCTCCAAGACTAGCAACAACTCTTGCATGCCGGGGGATAGTAAGAGCTCTTGATTCAAGGAATTGACGGCGCAGTACGACCCTTATGGGTTTAGCGCTTAATGCTCATTGTAAGAATTTAACCTACCCTTGCGCTGTATAGTCCCTACGGATTTAGCGCTCCCCATGATTGTAATTCCCCGTGGACCTCATTATTCCTAAAGCGCTCTTTGACCCCTATGGGTTTAGCGTTTCAAAAAAATAAGATACAAATTACCTTAGAGGTGCCTTGCAAACGAGGGGCTCTTGAGCCACGGCATTAGAGATGCCCCTCTAGGATCGAATCCCCTCAAGGGAGGTACCTTGATGCTAGTGAGGGGCTCTTGATGTAAAGAATTGGATCTGTGCAGGAGTTTCCCGAATTAAGCCTAAATATCTTCAATCCCCCACAGGCGCTGTATAAACCTACGGGTTTAGCGCTCCCCATGATTATGATAGCCTGTGGAATAAGCACTAGATTGGGTTTCGTGTGGAGATGTATTGTCCAGTGACCCACGAAATCGTAACACGACTGCAAACTACGGAACAGATGAGGTTTGAACTCGTGGCGAATGAGCCGTAAAACTCCTGTGGTGTGTAAATACACCTAATTGGATTAATCGTATTGTAGCCAGTTGGCCCAGTGTCTTGCACTGGCCTGGAGTTGTACGACCCGTTCCGTGGTTTGTCCCAAGATCTGGTGAGGGGCTCTTGATCTTGGGAATTGGATCTGTGCTCCAGTTCCCTGAATTAAACCTGAATGCCTTCCATATCCCCCCACAGGCGCTGTATAATCCTATGGGTTTAGTGCTTCCCCCTTGATTATAATATTAATTGTCCCAAGATATACACACTAAGAACATTAAGATATGTTTATAACTTTGACCATAATTTTTAAAGGGGTGGACCGGTAAGCCAGTGGAAGGCCTCGGTCAGATGACCAAAAGCTACAGTGACAGGTCATCTAAGACCCGCGTCAGGAAACACTTGTCCTGTTTCCTGACAAACCTTACGTAACCTAACAACCTACACCAAGAAGCTGTCGGCTATTTTGTTGCATAATCCTATGGGTTTAGCGCTCCCCCACGATTATAATTATGTCGGCTATTTTGCACGATTTATTACCTACAGTCATCCATAATAAGTCGCCACGTGAAGGTGGCTGCTCTCCTGTATACAAGTGAACTCATCACCAAGCCGATGCGTTGTATGATTGTATGTTCAGCGCTTCTTTCTGATCATAATCATACCGAATATGTTTATGGACTTCTTGAAGGAGCGGTGAATGTAGCTGCCACAAGGCCAGTCGCATTGAGTAAGTCCTTGGCGGAAATAGGAAGGTCGAAACTGTCCTGTCCCTATCCTTTCCTATATATACTGGCTTCCTTGACTTGTAATGTTCCAAGATGGACCAAAATGTCTTTATAAGCTTCTCCTGTGTGCGGGTTATTTGTGTATTGTTCCAATTACGGTATTGTGCTTGTGTGTTCCTCACTGTCGTGAATTTTACGTTTGAGTTGTCAGGTTCCAGTTTCTGTTAGCCACATACTGTTGGACTGCCCACTCTTTCACGCAGAATTTACTTCCAACGTCCTCACCGCTCTACTGCCCTTACTTCACCTTCATTTCTTGCTGATAGAGCCTCCTGAACCCAGACTCAGTGAGTCTGATGATGCCTCTAGCACTCCTCACAGTCCTTTCTACCTCAATCTCTTGCTACCCTTCTACCTCTGCACTATCCACTGCTCTGCTGCACTCCATGCCCTACTAATCATCCCTCTCTCTCTCGCTTGCTACCCAATATCCCTGCATCCTTCCCTGCTCTGCTGCACTGTATGACCTTTGTAGGTTTAGCGCTTCTTTTTTATTATAATAATAATAATAATTTTATTATAAAAATAATTACGCTTGAGTAGATCAATGGCTTATGTGCCTGGCACTCTGATGGAGAATAATGTCACCTCAGAACTACATAGCTTTTTCCTGACTCATAAGACATAAGAACATAAGAAAGAAGGAACACTGCAACAGGTCTACTGGCCTAAGCGAGGCAAGTCCAGTTCTCCCACCGACTTAAGCCAATGCCTTGACCTAGTGAGGTCAGACACTTCACTTAAGGGAGGAGCACGGCATCCGACCTAGTAGCACAAACTAGTCAGGTCCAAATTTCTGATCCGGAGTAGGTGCCCAGGTACTGATGGTACCCATACAGCTGTGGGATTATTTATAATTCTAATCATGAGGAGCGCTAAACCCGTAGGATTATACAGCGCATGTGGGGGGATGGAAGGTATTCAGGCTGAATTCAGGGAACCGGAGCACAGATCCAATTCCCTAGATCAAGAGTCCCTCACCAACGTCAAGGAACCTCCTTTGAAGGGTACAGCTGTGGGAGATGTTTTACCAGCATACGAGCCAGTGCATGTATAGAACTACTCAAAGATATTGGTCTGTGTTAATTTGATAAGCCACATGGATGAGCAGGTCAGAGGTTGTATGAAACTGTATGAAGATGTTCCCTTGTCATTAGTTTTCTTTTAATTAGTAACCTCACGTAACACTTGTAACTATGTGTAGTGGCCAAGTTCCTGGTGCCTGAAATATGTACCAGTAACATAGCATCAAGAGTCTACAAGTTATATCATGCATTTGTAGATTATTATTATTATTATTATTATTACTATAACCCGCGTATTGTCATTATCATCGTAGTCTCAGTATATTTCACCATTTATACATTTATACATGCATACATATGCATAAATATACAGCAGTACACGCATGCATACATGCATTTACCTATGCTAAACAATTCACTAACAGACAAAATTATTTACAAACATTATCTCTCAGTTCACAGCAGAATCTGAACCTACAAACTAGGCATCACAGTACACAGTACTTTATCTGGAGTCTGGCTGTGTGGATAAAGTAATATGTACCCCTGATGTCGAGTTGGCAGGTTCGAATCCTTTTGTGGACAGAGAAAAACACTTTTACCATCATTTATTTAATTCACTGAACACACACACACACACACACACACACACACACACACACACACACACACACACACACACACACACACACACACACACACACATAAGCACATGCATATTCCAGGTTTATAACTGCGTTGCATTGCTCATTCTGCATGCTTGAGGTAGAGGAGGCTGAGCTTATGGTAATGGGGGATACCCTTTATTAAATTTATGGGAAAGCGCTAATCTCATGGGGGCGTTGGAAAATGGGAAGTAATCAGGTTTGATCTTAGGAACACAGCTGTATAATCCTCCGGGTTTAGCGCTTCCCCTTTGATTATAATAATAATAATAATAATTAGGAACACAGCGATATTTCTTTTGATCAAGAGCCCTTTTCCAGCATCAAGAGCCCTTCACCTGCATAAAAGAGTCCTTCGCCTGCATCAAAAGATCTCTGCCTGCATCAAGAGCCATTTACATGCATCAAGAGCCCTTCACTTGCATCAAGAGTCCTTTATCTGCATCAAGAGACCTTCACCGGCATAAAAGATACCTTGGCCTGCATCAAGAGCCCTTAGCCTGCTTAAAAGATACATTGCCCTGCATCAAGAGCCCTTCGTATGCATCAAGAGCCCTTCACTTGCATCAAGAGCCCTCCACTTGCATCAAGAGCCCTCCACTTGCATCAAGAGCCCTTCGTATGCATCAAGAGCCCTCCAATTGCATCAAGAGCCCTCCACTTGCATCAAGAACCCTTTACTTGCATCAAGAGCTCTTCACTTGCATCAAGAGCCCCTCCCTCTTTTGGTTGGTTAATTGAGTTTCAAGCCAACTCACTGCATGTCACCTGGTCAACAGCAGTCCAGGTTACTTGAATCCCAATATATATTTATATACATATGTGGATTAAAATCTGTGTGTATATTGAGTTATACATCCCACCAAGTATATATGCACTGTTATTCTTAGTACACATGCATATATGCTCGTCAGAATATATGCAGATTGATTCTCTTTGAAGAAAAAACAATACATTTACGAAGCTACAGTTTTGTAAATGTAAGTTGGGACAATAATTTCTCAGTGTATATGCACTGAGAACTGCAGTATATATATATATATATATATATATATATATATATATATATATATATATATATATATATATATATATATATATATATATATGTATATATATACACAGTTATTTTATTATTAACACACTGGCCGATTCCCACCAAGGCAGGGTGACCCGAAAAAGAAAAACTTTCACCATCATTCACTCCATCACTGTCTTGCCAGAAGGGTGCTTTACACTACAGTTTTTAAACTGCAACATTAACACCCCTCCTTCAGAGTGCAGGCACTGTACTTCCCATCTCCAGGACTCAAGTCCGGCCTGCCGGTTTCCCTGAACCCCTTCACAAATGTTACTTTGCTCACACTCCAACAGCACGTCAAGTATTAAAAACCATTTGTCTCCATTCACTCCTATCAAACACGCTCACGCATGCCTGCTGGAAGTCCAAGCCCCTCGCACACAAAGCCTCCTTTACCCCCTCCCTCCAACCTTTCCTAGGCCGACCCCTACCCCGCCTTCCTTCCGCTACAGACTGATACACTCTTGAAGTCATTCTGTTTCGCTCCATTCTCTCTACATGTCCGAACCACCTCAACAACCCTTCCTCAGCCCTCTGGACAACAGTTTTGGTAATCCCGCACCTCCTCCTAACTTCCAAACTATGAATTCTCTGCATTATATTCACACCACACATTGCCCTCAGACATGACATCTCCACTGCCTCCAGCCTTCTCCTCGCTGCAACATTCATCACCCATGCTTCACACCCATATAAGAGAGTTGGTAAAACTATACTCTCATACATTCCCCTCTTTGCCTCCAAGGACAAAGTTCTTTGTCTCCACAGACTCCTAAGTGCACCGCTCACCCTTTTCCTCTCATCAATTCCATGATTCACCTCATCTTTCATAGACCCATCCGCTGACACGTCCACTCCCAAATATCTGGATACATTCACCTCCTCCATACTCTCTCCCTCCAATCTGATATCCAATCTTTCATCACCTAATCTTTTTGTTATCCTCATAACCTTACTCTTTCCTGTATTCACTTTTAATTTTTTTCTTTTGCATACCCTTCCAAATTCATCCACCAACCTCTGTAACTTCTCTTCAGGATCTCCCAAGAGCACAGTGTCACCAGCAAAGAGCAACTGTGACAACTCCCACTTTATGTGTGATTCTTTATCTTTTAACTCCACGCCTCTTGCCAAGACCCTCGCATTTACTTCTCTTACAACCCCATCTATAAATATATTAAACAACCACAGTGACATCACACATCCTTGTCTAAGGCCTACTTTTACTGGGAAATAATCTCCCTCTTTCCTACATACTCTAACTTGAGCCTCACTATCCACGGAAAAACTCTTCACTGCTTTCAGTAACCTACCTCCTACACCATACACCTGCAACATCTGCCACATTGCCTCCCTATCCACCCTGTCATACGCCTTTTCCAAATCCATAAATGCCACAAAAACCTCTTTAGCCTTATCTAAATACTGTTCACTTATAAGTTCACTGTAAACACCTGGTCCACACACCCCCTACCTTTCCTAAGGCCTCCTTGTTCATCTGCTATCCTATTCTCAGTCTTACTCTTAATTCTTTCAATAATACCTCTACCATACACTTTACCAGGTATACTCAACAGACTTATCCCCTTATAATTTTTGCACTCTCTTTTGTCCCCTTTGCCTTTATACAAAGGAACTATGCATGCCCTCTGCCAATTCCTAGGTACCTTACCCTCTTCCATACATTTATTAAATAATTGCACCAACCACTCCAAAACTATATCCACACCTGCTTTTAACATTTCTATCTTTATCCCATCAATCCCGGCTGCCTTACCCCTTTCATTTTACCTACTGCCTCACGAACTTCCCCCACACTCACAACTGGCTCTTCCTCACTCCTACAAGATGTTATTCCTCCTTGCCCTATACATGAAATCACAGCTTCCCTATCTTCATCAACATTTAACGATTCCTCAAAATATTCCCTCCATCTTCCCAATACCTCTAACTCTCCATTTAATAACTCTCCTCTCCTATTTTTAACTGACAAATCCATTTGTTCTCTAGGCTTCCTTAACTTGTTAATCTCACTCCAAAACTTTTTCTTATTTTCAACAAAATTTGTTGATAACATCTCACCCACTCTCTCATTTGCTCTCTTTTTACATTGCTTCACCACTCTCTTAACCTCTCTCTTTTTCTCCATATACTCTTCCCTCCTTGCATCACTTCTACTTTGTAAAAACTTCTCATATGCTAACTTTTTCTCCCTTACTACTCTCTTTACATCATCATTCCACCAATCGCTCCTCTTCCCTCCTGCACCCACTTTCCTGTATCCACAAACTTCTGCTGAACACTCTAACACTACATTTTTAATCCTGCCCCATACCTCTTCGACCCCATTGCCTATGCTCTCATTAGCCCATCTATCCTCCAATAGCTGTTTATATCTAACCCTAACTGCCTCCTCTTTTAGTTTATAAACCTTCACTTCTCTCTTCCCTGATGCTTCTATTCTCCTTGTATCCCATCTACCCTTTACTCTCATTGTAGCTACAACTAAAAAGTGATCTGATATATCTGTGGCCCCTCTATAAACATGTACATCCTGAAGTCTACTCAACAGTCTTTTATCTACCAATACATAATCCAACAAACTACTGTCATTTCGCCCTGCATCATATCTTGTATACTTATTTATCCTCTTTTTCTTAAAATATATATTACCTATAACCAAACCCCTTTCTATACAAAGTTCAATCATATATATATATATATATATATATATATATATATATATATATATATATATATATATATATATATATATATATATATATATATATATATATATAAACCAAGGGAGGTCACAGTGTCCCAAGAAATAGCTTTACCATATTTCAGGGCTTAAATTATTCTTGACTGGTTGTGTACAAGTGAAATGAAGCCCTAATGACCCTCGTGTAGTTAATAGCGTCACACCCAACAAACCTATTGAGTTTGGATTTGGTCTCACATAGTGAGAGATGTGGGAAATGTTTTCCAGTAACACTACACCCTCTGGATTTGTTTCAAAGAGTATCTCTCTTCAAGTGTTATGAATATATATATAAATATATATATATATATATATATATATATATATATATATGAATATATATATATATATATATATATATATATATATATATATATATATATATATATATATATATATATATATATATATATATACATATATATACACACACACTTAGAATGCATTTTAGACCTTCTTTGACTAGCGGTGAAAAGGTTACATACAGCAGCCTTAATGACCCACGTGTAGTCGATAGGCTTTAATAGTTTGGCTTTCCCCATTCAACTCCTGTTACCCTCTCCACTTGTAACTTTACTATATAATCAAAACTCAGAACCACGTGATCACTAGCTCCAAGGGGCCTCTCATATATGATGTCCTCAATGTCTGAACTGCTCAGGGTGAACACAAAGTCCAGTCTTGCTAATTCATCCACCCTTCTCTCTCTGGTGGTGTCTCTGACGTGTTGCTGCATGAGGTTTTCCAGTACCACATCCATCATCTTCACTCTCCATGTTTCGGGACCCCCATGAGGCTTCAGGTTTTCCCAATCGATCTCTCTGTGGTTGAAATCACTCATAACCAGTAACTTTGCTCTGCACGAGTGAGCTCTTCTTGCCACCTGAGACAGTGTGTGCACCATCGCTCTGTCGCTCTCTTCATATTCCTCTCTTGCCTTCTGCAGTTCTGTGGTGGGTTATACATCACTGCAATGACTACCTTTTGTTCCTCAGACTGAATTGTACCTACTATGTAGTCCCTTTCTCCAATCTCGTCCATGCCTTCCATTTCCTCAAAACCCCATCGGTTTTTATGAGCAGTGCAGCCCCTCCTCCCCCTCTGCTCCTGTTATCTTTCCTCAGGATCTGATATCCCGGTGGGAAGATTGCATCTGTTATTGCCTCAGTGAGTTTTGTTTCTGTGACTTCTGTGATGTCTGGGAACTTCTCACTGATTCTTTCTTGCCACTCCTCATATTTATTCGTTATTCCATCTGCGTTCATGTATCAAGCTTTCAGCTTCTTATCTATCACGGTGGTCCTGGGAGAATACTGGGGTTGGGGGAGCAGAAGTCCTGGAGGGAGCCTATGGAGTTTGCAGTGTGGGTGGGGTTTGTGATGGGGGTGAGGGCAGAGAGCCCATAGGGGGCTGCTGTAGGGGTGGGGTCTGTGATGTGGGGGGTGATGACAGAGGGAGCAGTATATGGGTTTTGGTTTAGATTTTTCAGTTGTGATGGGGTTGTCGTGGTGTGGGTGGGGTTGGTGATGGTGGGGGTGGGGACAGAGTGCCCATAGCGGGCTGCTTTAGGGGTGGGGTTTTTGATGTGAGGGGTGGGGGCAGAGGGAACAGTGTGTGGGTTTTGGTTTAGATTGCTCAGTTGCTTTGGGGTTGTCGTGGTTGGAGTCCTTCTGCGGGTGCTTCTGTAGGGTGTGTTTGCCCTTCCACCTGAGTCTGGGTTCTGCTCATCTTCATCATTGCGTCTCGTTCCTCCTTTCGTCTTTGTACCCTCTCTCTCAGTATCATCCTTTCTTCTTGTGTTCTGTCGCGATTGAAGTATAGTCTCCGGTAATCCAGTTTGTCCCTCAGTCGTGCTTTCTCCTGCAGGATCCTGGTTTGAGCTGATTCTGCCTTGAAAATTATTTTGACAGGCTGCTTCCTTCCGCTCGCAAACCACCCAGTTCTCCAAAAATTTGTCACCTGGGTCATGTCGCCCTCACTTATTGCTTTCATGATACCCTCAATCACTTTCTTCTCCACTTGTTTTCTTTCATCATAGGTGTCCCCTCCAACTTCTTGGAGTCCATAGACAAACACTGACCTCTCCCTTTCCTCCTCCCACTGTGTCTCCCTTTGCATCCTCTGAGGTGTTTTAGTTCCTTCCATTGAAACGTTCCTGCCTTCAATCCCTGCCCTTGCTGAAGCCCCTTATGCTCAATGAACTGTCTTTCCTGCTCAGCTGTTCCTTGCCACTGAAGTTGTCTGTTAGGGTCTCTGCATATGACATAGCTCCTTCATTGTCTTCGGGCCTCTCATTTGATCTTAGTGTGCTCTTCGTCTTTTCCTGGGTCCCTACAGTCCCCTACAGCGCTTCTAAGCGCTGTATGTGTTTTCCTTATTATCCTTTTTTTTTTAAATTTTGTTAGTTAATACAGGTTAGCCTAGATGGATTAAATTAGGTTACATGCCCTATAAAACCATATATTTAACCACAAAGAAAAACAAATTAAAATAAAAAGCTGGGTACGTCTGGAAACGACGTGGCCGAGGAAAAAATTCGTTGGGATCTGAACGTTGTTCCCTGGTGAGGTGAGAACTGTCAACTGTGCGAGTCGTGGATTTTGAGACGAACACAAGTGTAGATTATTTTTAGTATTATAATCACAGGGAAGCGCTAAACCTGTAGGATTATACAGCGCATGTGGGGCATGAAAGGTATTCAGGCTCAATTCAGGGAACCGGAGCACAGATCCAATCCCCTAGATCAAGAGTCCTTCACCAGCGTCAAGGAACCTCCATTGAGGGGACACAGGTGTAGAATGACCTTCATACCTTGTCGTAATTTAACAAATAGTGGAGCAAGTAAAAGACAACAGCAGTATATGACTTGTATTTCCTTCACCATATAAACAAGGTGGTATTTACAATATGTACTGCAATGTAAGAGTAAGTGTATAACATGGCGATCAAAGGAGGCAAAATACAAGAGACAGAATGGACCATGAAAGACCAACAGCCCAGACAAGTCTGCCAACATTAGCACCACTTTGGTGGGCTTGTCTGTGATTGGCCGAAGAACTGAGGTACTGATACAGCGACGGGGCCCCTATTGATTGTTAAATCCTTAGCACCTGATCTGCTGGTTGTGAGTGTGACACTCGCTGAATAAAATGTAGCATACTTGTAGCATGCCACAGTTTTCATAAGATAATTGTTCATAATCTAGGTGCTATTAATTCCTTTCTCCGCACCACGTAATCATTTGTTCCTGAGAGAAGGTAGTCCTATATCCCTGAGGCAAGGTAGTACGTGTATCCCTGAGGTAAGGTACTGTAGTCCCTGGGTCCTTGAGGTAAGGTAGTCTATGGGCCCCTGAGGGAAGGTAGTCCCTGGGTCCTTGAGGGAAGGTAGTCCTTCGTCCCTCAATGGAACATTCGGGATTAATAGAGAAATTCAGAGACACCTTTGAAGACATTTGGAATGTCCTCTCGTGTGTAAATCCAATCCCGTGGCTGCCTTACCTCTCCTTCCCTGCCTCACCTCTCCTTCCCTGCCTTACCTCTCCTTCCCTGCCTCACCTCTCCTCCCCTGCCTCACCCCTCCTCCTGTTTTACCTCTCCTTCCCTGCCTCACCTCTCCTTCCTTGCCTCACATCTCCTTCCCTGCCTCACCTCTCCTTCCTTGCCTCACATCTCCTTCCCTGCCTCACCTCTCCTTCCTTGCCTCACATCTCCTTCCCTGCCTCACCTCTCCTCCCCTCCCTCACCTCTCCTACCCTGCCTCACCTCTCCTCCCCTGCCTCACCTCTCCTTCCCTGCCTCACCCTTCCTTCCCTGTCTTACCTCTCCTTCCCTGCCTCATCTATCCTTCCCTGCCTCAACTCTCCTTCCCTGCCTCACTTCTCCTCATTGCTTCACCCCTTCTTCCCTGCCTCACCTCTCCTTCCCTGCCTCACCCTTCCTTCTCTGCCTCACCCCTCCTTCTCAGCTTCACCCCTCCTTCTCTGCCTCACCCCTCCTTTCCTGCTTCACCCCTCCTTCCCTGCTTCACTCCTCCTTCTCAGAATACTTCACCCCTCCTTTCCTGCTTCACCCCTCCTTCCCTGCTTCACCCCTCCTTCCCTGCTTCACTCCTCCTTCTCAGAATGCTTCACCCCTCCTTTCCTGCTTCACCCCTCCTTTCCTGCTTCACCCCTCCTTCACTGCTTCACCCCTCCTTCCCTGCTTCACCCCTCCTTCCCTGCTTCACCCCTCCTTCCCTACTTCACCCCTCCTTCCCTGCTTCACCCTCCTTCCCTACTTCACCCCTCCTTCCCTGCTTCACTCCTCCTTCCCTGCTTCGCCCCTCCTTCCCTGCTTCACCCCTCCTTCCCTGCTTCACCCCTCCTTCCCAGCTTCACCCCTCCTTCTCTGCCTCACCCCTCCCCCTCCTTTCCTGCTTCACCCCTCCTTCCCTGCTTCACCCCTTCTTCCCTGCTTCAGTCCTTCTCAGAATGCTTCACTCCTCCTCAGAATGCTTCACCCCTCCTTTCCTGCTTCACCCCTCCTTCCCTGCTTCACCCCTCCTTCCCTGCTTCACCCCTCCTTCCCTACTTCACCCTTCCTTCCCTGCTTCACCCCTCCTTCCCTGCTTCACCCTCCTTCCTGCTTCACTCCTCCTTCCCTGCTTCGCCCCTCCTTCCCTGCTTCACCCCTCCTTCCCTGCTTCACCTCTCCTTCCCTGCTTCACCCCTCCTTCTCTGCCTCACCCCTCCTTTCCTTCTTCACCCCTCCTTCCCTGCTTCACCCCTCCTTCCCTGCTTCACTCCTCCTTCCCTACTTCACCCCTCCTTCCCTGCTTCACTCCTCCTTCTCAGAATGCTTCACTTCTCCTCAGAATGCTTCACCCCTCCTTTCCTGCTTCACCCCTCCTTCCCTTCTTCACCCCTCCTTCCCTGCTTCACCCCTCCTTCCCTGCTTCGTCCCTTCTTCGCTACACTATACCACACACCAAACTACACAACTCGCACACAAGTGTGGTGTTGCTACCAGCGCTAGGCTGCTGGTGCTGCACTTGTTGATCTGATGTGGCAACCAGTATGTTGATAATTTATTCGTTTGGCAAAAAAAAAAAAAAAGAAACTGACACTGGTGTTGGTCATGAAATAAAGCTTTATGTTCAGTGACATATGAAGGTAGGGTAGCCGCTGGACTTATGGCAGGCCACGGCGGCAGCTGGCTTACCGGTGGTTTGCTGTTGGGTTAGTATGTATGTATACACATTTTTACGTAGGGGAGTGGTGCCTAGACACGGTTCTTAGTCGGATGGTGACACTTTCATTGACTTTCTCGAAAAAATGTCGATGACGGAGAACTGAAGGTACGTACCATTAGGGTGTCTCGTCGCTCTGTTGGTAGCACACTCAGCTCACGCACTGAGTGCCCGTGGTTCGATCCCTGGTATGGGTGTAAACATTGGGCATATTTCCTTACACCTGCTGTCCCTGTTCACCTAACAGTAAGTAGGTACCTGGGTGTTAGCTGACTGATGTGGGTCGCATCCTGGGGACAATATTAAGCTAAGTTGCCTGAAATGCTCTTCATAACCAGTTGCTTTCTATATAGAGTGTCACTGATGTCAGCTATGGTCTGTATAGGTTGTATCATGTACTTGTAGAAATAAAGATTATTATTATTATTATTATTATTATTATTATTATTATTATTATTATTATTATTATTATTATTATTATTAAGTGCCATGTTCCTGGGGCCATGAGGCTCCCATGGCTTGGCCGTGGTTCATTGCTGTTCGACAAAATAATTAAAGTCATTTGGCTCTTTGGCTGAGGCGCAGGTCACAACAAATGATGACGTCAAGTATCTTGTTATAAAACAAGTGACGCAGGTATTGACTATTGGATGTGAGGCGTCGGTGGTGTCTTCTTTCTTGTTTACCACGATGGTGATACTAACCACTGAAAGGGAGGAGTTAGAACCCATGGCAAGTGAGCCATAGAACTCAAGGCTCGGTGGCTTACTCACTGGCTTGGAGTTTTACGACTCACCCACCATGAGTTCAAACACCACACGTTCTGTGGTTTGTTTGCAATGTGTTATTACGATTTCGTGAGTCATGGTGATACTCTTCTTAAAGGTCTAGCAATTATTATTATTATCATCAAGGGGGTGCGCTAAACCTTTTAGGGATTATACAGCACCTGTAAAATTCTGACAAGAAGCTGTACTCAAGTGATACTGGCCTCGACTGTGGGCGAGGTTCCGAGCACTAGCAACCTCTAGGCTTGTACACCACTGTCTAGCTTCCAGGCGGCAGTTTAAGGTGACTGTGTTTCCACCAGACGATGACCCGTTCAGTGGTGTGGGTCCTGTGACTCTTCTCTTCTAACACATCATCTTCCTGTTAGGTAAAGGAACACAGGTGCAACTAACGTGACATTTCTCACGAAATCGTAATGACACGATTGCAAACAAACCATACCACGGCTGGGGTTTGAACCCGCGATCAGAGAGTCTCAAAACTCCAGACCGTCGCATTAGCCACTGGGCCAGCTAGCCACAATAAGATTCATCCAACTAGGTATATTTATACAACCCTGGGAACCCCGAGGACAGTAAAAGAATCCTGGGAACCCCGAGGGCGGTAAAACAACCCTGGGAACCCCCGAAGGGGGTAAAAGAACTCTGAGAACCCCCGAGATCGGTAAAACAACCCTGAGAACCTCGAGGACTGTAAAACAACCCTAGAATCCCCCGAGGTTATTAAGACAACCCTCTGATCCCCAGTGGGTAGTAAAACAACCCTGGGATCCCTCAAGGGAAGTAAAATAACCCTGGGAACCCCCGAGGGAAGTAAAACAACCCTGAGAATCTCCCAAGGGCGGTATAACAGCCTTGGGAATCCCCCGTGAGCGGTAAAACAATTCTTGGAATCCACCGAGGGCGGTAAAACAACTCTGGGAAGCCCCGAGGGCGGTAAAACAACCCTGGGAACCCCCAATGGCGGTATAACAGCCCTGGGAATCCCCCGCTCACGGGGGATTCCCAGGGATGTTAACATTTTTTTAAAGACTTTTAAGCACAGAAGAAATAATCAAAGTTTGAGAAATCCCTAATTATACAAAGCAATGCACAGTTTAATAGAGAAAAAAACTTAAATAACAGAGAAAAACACATAACGTAAACACCCAGGAAAACTAATTTTGTACGAGTCGACTTCTGGAAGTGAGGAGGAAGATATGTGGGGAGGAGGTTACTGTTTTGAGGGAGAGTCCACCTCCACGATGGAGGGACGTTGAGGGACGTTCTCATTCGAGTGTTTTCTCTCGTTTAGGTGTTGGACCAGACTTCACCATAAACCCATCTAATGAGAAATCCTGGCACTCATTAGAATTTTCTATGATGGCTTTCATCACATCACTTTTAATCTCCTCCCTTTCATCTTTCTCCGATGACTGCTCCTCAGTGAGCACCTTATGCTGCTTATTCTGGAGTTGAGCGAGGTCATCCGTTGTTAGTTCCTCCTTGTGATCCTTGATCAGTTCCTCGATGTCGTCACTGTCGATTACAAGACCCATGCTCTTGCCCATAGACATGTTTTCCTCCACAACAGAGGTCTGAAATCCTTTGAAATCTCATTCAGAAAAGCATTCAGGCTGAATTCAAGGTCTTGTACATGACGCCTTCCCAGGCTTTGTCAATGAGACTGATGCAAGGCACAATGTTGAAATGGCTGTTCCAGAACTCCTTCTATACGTTTCATCGAAACTGACTACAAGCGAGGTGTACACAAACAACAGGAAGTAGGGAAAATTGGCGTGTGGGGAAAAATGGCGCAGAATGTAAAAATTCGCGCGGCTGTGTTTGTTCAACACCCGATGCAAAAATTTGGCGAATTTTTTGGTCATGAAGCGATTCGTGTTCGGAAGTGTTCGTGATCAGAGGTTCTACTGTATACTGTTATTTTGGACCTCTGTATGTTAGGTTAGGTAAGATTCATCAGAACACAGGACAAGTGTTTCCTGACAGTCTTAGTCACAACTGGAGCTATAGGTCATCCGACCGAGGCCTTCTGCTGGCTTACCAGTAAACCACTTTAAAAATTATGGTTTTGATTATAACCATTTCATATTTTTCTGTCAGAGTGATGAAAGTCCCAAGACTGAAACGTTTCCTAATAAATATGTCCTAGTGCTTGTTTACATGTTAGTTTAACTACTCTGTCTGCATCAGTTACCAAGATTTATACCAAACATAACTACGTCAGTACTCAAATAACCCACACACAGGTAAAACTTATGAAGATGTTTCTTTCCTAAGTATCTTTGTTAGGTAAAAGAACATATGTGCAACTAATGCAACATTTTGTGCATACATAAACGTGTACTTGTGTAGCGTTACCCAAGTGTAAGTAAAAGAAGTAAGATATACTAGTTATCTTGGGTGTTTGCAGAGTGCAACGGACAAGTAAAGTAGCAGCAGCAGCAACACACAGCAAGAGGCATTCTTGAGCTTCCCCAGCGCTCGGGCTTAGTGCCCAAAGCTGGGGTGTGGCTCCAAAAGGATGTAGTGCTTGCTGCCTTTGCGCCTCCTGACATAGTCTGCTGCTATGCAGCTGCCACACCCTTCGAGCCCAGTGTGGGCAGATTTTTGTGGCAGCCCAAGTTGCCTAGCTTCTCCCTCCGAGTCCCATGGGGGCGGCGGGGAATGGGGAAAGGCCTGGGGACAACTGGTCCCAGAAGACGAGGAGGTACTTGTACCTTCTCCCATGGCAGACATTGGTCCGAGACACTCCCTCGATAGGGAGCCAAGGCCGGGCCACCTTTCGATAAAGACCCGGGCCGGGCGATTGTACCGGTAAATCTACTACCTACATTGGGTGTTTGTGAGACAGAAAAAAGACACCAGCACTCTTT
This sequence comes from Cherax quadricarinatus, assembly GCF_038502225.1. NCBI lineage: Eukaryota > Metazoa > Arthropoda > Malacostraca > Decapoda > Parastacidae > Cherax > Cherax quadricarinatus. The sequence goes on along the minus strand of NC_091362.1, from coordinate 5,860,438 downwards.
CCAGGAGCTTTGTCAAACCGCTTTTCAAAGCTCCTGGAGAGAGAAACGTTGACACAATATAATGTCACATTAGTTGCAATTGAGTCCTTTTACCTAACATATTCTCTAATTCTTCCAATACTATTACAGTAAGATTTTTTGTCCTATGTGTGAGTTACTTGTGTATTGTTCCACTCACGGTACTGTGCCCTTTGATTCTTCATAACTGTCAGATTTTCACTGTTTAAAGTACTCTCATCAGTCACTCATTTGACTGTTATTAAGAGGACGGCTGGTGATGGAGTCTCGCACAGTTTTAAACGAATATTTGTGTGGTTTCATCCTACACATTTTTTTTCTCTTTTTATGTCTAATATTACAACCCAGGAGTCCAAATGGCCTGTTATCCTGGGTGTAAAGGGAGCAAAATAAACACAGCAGAAAACTTTTGACTTATATTATCCTTCACCAATTTAGAACAGAAGTATGTACACTATATACACTATGTACAGCAATAGGTGTTAGTGCACTCCACGGTAAGCAAGGCAGAATAGAAGCCACTAGAGAGCAGACCGTGCTTCAATCAGCTCTAGAATGGGAATGACAAGGGCAGACAGGAGAGTGGTACCCACATAACCTCTACGATTGCCAAAACCATTTTCTCATTGGCTGGAACCTGGGTACTGGTTGAACGACGGGGCCCCATTGTCAACCCTCAGTCCCCTGGTTCGCTGGTTGGGGGAGATAGCCTGTAAATGAGGGTGTGTACATGCGCCGAATAAAGGTTACGTACTCTTTGCATGCCACACCCCCACCCCGAGAAGGCTCAGGATTAGGCTCCCACCTCCCAGTGGTAACCATGCCGCCATGGCACAAAATAATGGGACTGCCTTTCCTCTCAACCATGCAACTCTTAAAGCTCAGCTTTTCTCGTGACAAAAAGCGAAACCCTAAACTTTGAGCGAGACAGCAGACAGTCGGGCTAGCATAGGTCCAACACACGGGCGGACAGTAGCCCACATCCCCTCACTAAAAAAAAAAAAAAAACCCACACCAGGGGATAAAAAAAAAGAGCTTGGAAGGGGTTACCACAAGTAACCTAACACATCCTAACCTAATATATAATTATTATAAATAATATTGTTAGACTCTATCTAGAGTCTGCCAACATATTTTCTTTGCCGGCAATATGTAAAATTCTGAGAGAGTAGGGTTGCAGTCGTAGACTCCATCTCATGAGCCTCGTATTGTGGTTCTTCATGGCTTGGAGATATACTAGAGGATTGTGATCACTGAAGACAGTGACCACCTGCGTAGTCTGTCCCACGTAAACATCAAAGTGCTCCAAAGCCAGTACCAGCGCGAGGGCTTCTTTTTCAATGGTAGAGTAAGCCCTCTGATGCGGCTGAAATTTTGCAGAGATGGCTACAGGCTGCAAGTCCTTGGCCCCGTTATGCAACAGTACTGCCCCAACCCCAGACTCGCAAGTATCAACCTGTAATGAGAAAGGTTTGGAGAAGTCTGGAGACAAAAGAATGGGTGCAGTACACAATCTTTTTGCTTTGTCAAAAGCAGCTTGAGCAACTGAAGTCCAAATAATGGGAACTTTGTGACTGGTAAGAGAGGTAAAAGGGGCTACAATATCTGAAAAATTCTTACAGAATCTTCTGTAAAATCCTATCATGACTAGGAAACGTTGAAGAGATTTCCTATCACGTGGAACTGGATAATCTTTAATGGCAAGAACTTTAGCAAATTTAGGAGCAACATTACCACTACCTACTTCATGGCCTAGAAAAGTGATAGTGGCCTGGCCAAAGGAAGACTTAGATAAATTTTACAGTTAAATGGGAACTCTGAAAGTTCTCAAAGAGAGCCTTAAGTCTAAATAGGTGTTGATCTCAAGTATCAGACACCAATATCATCCAGGTATGCTGCCGTGCCTGATGGATAAGTTTCTGGAATGAAGAGGGGGAGTTTTTCATTCCGAAGGGGGTAACTGTATATTGATAATGACCTCCTGGAATTACGAAGGCAGAGATTTCCTTCACCTTTGACCTAGGTAGTGGACCTACACAATCTATAATTAAATCTGCAAAAGGTTCTCAATCAGCAGGTATAGGTTGAAGAGGTGCAGGTTTAATGTAATGTCCAGGTTTCCCTACTTGCTGACATTCTCGGCAACACCGGATATGATTCTTCACATCCTGCTTTAATTTTGGCCAATAAAATTCTTTTGTGATCCTATATAATGTTGTAGTAATTCCTAAGTGACCTAATAAAGTATTATGAGCTATATTCAATATTTGAGGTCTAAACTTTGTTGGAACTACTAACCTGTCTGACAATTGCCGGCCCTCTATCTCCTTACCAGTCTCAGTGCAGTTCAAATAGTCGTTTTTAAGTTCATACTTGACCAGATGATCCAAAGGATTTACCTATGGCTGCCTGAAAAGTGAAATTTGAAGAAGGGTCCTTTCGTTGTTCCTCCCGGAAGGACAGTCCCTCGGGCAATCCTGCAACCTCAGAATAGGAAGGCTTGATCTGGGTCTGTCCACTTGATCTACGAGGCTCTGGCCAGTTTTCCTCGTAAAACAATGTGGCTATTCCGAGATCGGAGTCGTCCAAGGATAGATCAACATTCTCGCCTGACAACCCTTGGGATGTTGCCCGAGTTATGGCCAACACCGGAGAAGAATTAATCATTATGGGTTCAGGGCATACACTAGTAGTGGTAATGTTATTACCCAGTAATAACATGGCATCTTTCATGGGGAATCCTTCGGATACACCCACAGTCAAGTACCCAGTGTAATATTTGCACTGTACATAAATTTTATGCAAATGGACAGAATATATAGCTCCTCCAAATGCTTACAACAAAACAGAGGAATTTAATGAGGTATTCTTTGAAAGGGGTAATATTCCCTCTTATAAGTGAGCAACATGCTCCAGTATCTCTAAAAGTTTTGATTTCAGTTGTTTCGGAGTTTTCCTGAAGGGAAATAAGACTGACAGTAATAAGGGGCCATCCCTTTTTCTACTTTCAGGGACATGTTATTAGGGATATTAGAGATTTTCCCAATGGGTTGGAGTTTATGGGGGCAGTTGGGACGGATTTGACCTACTTTATTGCACAGGTAGCAGACGACAGGTTTGCCTTTAGCTCCCTGCTGACGTTGCAACTGGTGTCACTCTGGCTGGTGTCTTTCTGGATACTATTGTCGAGTTGCACCATGTTGAGTAGTTTGTCTCTCACCAGGTGGACCATATGTTAAGAAGCGTGGCTCACCAGGTGACTTAGTTGGCTGACGTAGACGTTCTCCCTCCGGCTGGCACTTCATCCTCCAAGGTTGACAGTCTCTGCTCATGCCAGGCTGTTGAAAAGAGAGATGGGACCTCTCGGACAATGAGCGGTTAGTTTCAAAGGTATCAGCCAACCTTGCTGCCTCAAGTGCAGTGGTTAAGTCACGATCCTGCAGAAAGACTAACCTCTGGTCCCACAGACTCCAGCAGGTTGTCAATCAGAATAAGATGCACAAGATCATAGAAGGTAGCAACACCACTTGCTTTATACCAGCTGGTAAAAGTTTTGGTCTGCTGTCGCACAAAATCAACCAGGGATTGACCAAGCTGTCGCCTGTTTAATTTAAACAACTTTCTGTACTTAGCTGGGATACATGTATATGCTCCCAAAACTGTGGTCTTCACTATTTTATAATTGGAAAAATCAGTGGCATTTAACACTGACGTAAATTCCTGTGCCTTACCAAACAATGCTGTGTGAACCAACGATGCCCAATTCTGTTCCGGCCACCTCAAGGCTCGAGCTTGATTTTCGAAAGCTTCGAAAAATTGTTCTGGTTCTGCCTCATTGAAGCGGGGGACCAACTGTACTGCTTTCTGTAAACTAAAGTCATTTACAAGATGCGAAAACTGCCTCCTTTCTTTTTCCCTATCAAACTCTTCTTTTGCAAATGCTCTCTGTTCCCTAGTCTGCTCAAGATTGATTTTTGCCAGCTCAAGTGCCAACGCCGCTGATTCACCTTGAGACAACCCTGCTGCACTAGAGTGACGATTTTGCTCCGTTGATGTATCATCTTCCTCCTGCGAGAACATAGGAGTTTTATTCCTGGTTCCCGTAGAGGGAGAAGTTTGATGTGCCATTTCCTCTTCCCGAAGTTTGTCAGTGATCAGTGAACGCAGTTGCGCAGCTGTGAGAGTGCGTTCGTAATCAATGCCAATGGAACGAGCAATTCGCCAACAACGTTGTAGGGACAATTTAGGTAGGTTAAACAAGGTATATGCCGACACCAGACGTCTGACTCGTCTAGGTGGCATACCCCAATATACAAGTTATTTGCTATGCACAGTACGATTGCAGAATACCCCAACGTAACACGTTATTTGCAGAACACGCTTAGCTATGCACAGTGCGATTGCAGAATATGCATACGCTTACAAGGTGGATACGCAATAGCAAAGCTGACTGCAAAATCTTCACACCGAACAAGCTAGTAGCGAGCTGTTGAATGATCACACAATAGCAAGGCTGACCATAGCAAAGCTACTGACACACAAAGTTTGTAAAGCGTTGGCAAAGCTAATGCAATGCCAGACAGCAAGCTACACAATGTTCCTGCTTCCAGCTTCACCCTAGGCTCAACTCTTTCTGTAAGTCCAGCTCCAGCTCTCGGACAGGCTACCCATATTACAACCCAGGAGTCCAAATGGCCTGTTATCCTGGGTGTAAAGGGAGCAAAATAAACACAGCAGAAAACTTTTGACTTATATTATCCTTCACCAATTTAGATCAGAAGTATGTACACTATATACACTATGTACAACAATAGGTATTTGTGCACTCCACGGTAAGCAAGGCAGAATAGAAGCCACTAGAGAGCAGACCGTGCTTCAACCAGCTCTAGAATGGGAATGACAAGGACAGACAGGAGAGTGGTACCCACATAACCTCTGCGATTGCCAAAACCATTTTCTCATTGGCTGGAACCTGGGTACTGGTTGAACGACGGGGCCCCATCGTCAACCCTCAGTCCCCTGATTCGCTGGTTGGGGGAGATAGCCTGTAAATGAGGGTGTGTACATGCGCCGAATAAAGGTTACGTACTCTTTGCATGTCACATCTAACATTAAATCTCTTACCATCCGTGCTCGTGGCTTGGTTGGTAGTTTCCTCAGTTCACACAGTGAGGGTCCGTGATTGATCACCGGCATGAGTGAAACGATGGGCATGTTTCCTTACACCCGCCGCCCCCTGTTCGCCTAGAGCAGTAAGTAGGTACCTGGGAGGCATTTTGGGGACAAGATTAACCAAAGTTGCCCGAAATGCTCTGCATAACCAGGGGCTTTCTATGTGACATTGATGTTAGCTATGGTCTGTATAGGTTGTATCATGTAATTGTAGAAATAATAATAATAATAATAATAATAATAATAATAATAATAATAATAATAATAATAATGATAATAATAATAATTATTATTATTATTATTACTGTTATTATTATTATTATTATTATTATTATTATTATTATTATTATTATTAAATTATTAACCCAATTATCACTTGGACCAATTTATAATTACATTTTTATGGTACAAAAGCGTTTGTAGATCTCGTTTAATGTTTAGTATTTTAAGAGGCGGTGGAGTGTCGATCGACACCATCCCCAGCCCTTCTAGGGCAGGGTAGGTGCCTGAGCCAGAGCCTGCAGCTCACAAGACTGCCATTCCCATTAGCTCCCTTGGGGCGGGGATGACAGACCAGAGAGGCCTGGCTTCTCCCTACGAGCCCCGTGAGGGAGGGGAATGTGGCTAGGCCTGGGGACAGTTGGTCCCGATAATGAGGAGGTACTTGTACCTCCTCCCATGGCAGACATTAGTCTGAGATACTCACCAGGAAGGGAGCCAAGGCCGGGGCACCACTTGGCCCGGGCCGGGAGAGTACCGGCGAATCAAGAAGATGTGAAGTGTCTAGGCGGCTTATAGTCTCAATTCTAAAGATACATAGCGCAGGAAAAACCTTTACTGGGACAACGTTTCACTCTGTGTTGAGCGAAGCCTTGTTACAATATTGTAGTGTGGCGCAGTGTCGCACTCTGTTAGAGCTTCATAAAGTCATTATTTGATAAAGCTCTACGCAGATCGAAACAATGTCCCAATAAAATCAAATACTAGACAATGTTTTGCTCCACACAGAGCGAAACAACGTCCCAAGAAAGGTATATTTAGCAACGTGTGTCACCACCACCTGCCATGGAGGTGCCTACAAGGTCTTTATTAACAATTATTTCTTTCCCCCCTTTCAGAATCTACTTCTGTTGTTTCCGGGTTGTAGCAAATATTTTTTTTGGCTTATCTTAAGAGACAATAATTATTTTTCCTTACCATTAAAGATTAACCGAGTTGCTGTAAATATTCGAAATATTTTTGTCAATTTATTCAGAGTTGGTTAATTATGCTCTCAGAATCGTCAAAGAATACTCAGTGTTTCACTTTATTTAAATAGTCAGGGTAAAAACTATATACAAAAGTATATACAAAGGTATATACAAAGGTATATACAAAGGTATATACAAAGGTATATACAAAGGTATATACAAAAGTATATACAAAGGTATATACAAAGGTATATACAAAAGTATATACAAAGGTATATACAAAGGTATATACAAAAGTATATACAAAGGTATATACAAAGGTATATACAAAGGTATATACAAAGGTATATACAAAGGTATATACAAAAGTATATACAAAGGTATATACAAAGGTATATACAAAAGTATATACAAAGGTATATACAAAGGTATATACAAAGGTATATACAAAGGTATATACAAAGGTATATACAAAAGTATATACAAAGGTATATACAAAGGTATATACAAAGGTATATACAAAAGTATATACAAAGGTATATACAAAGGTATATACAAAGGTATATACAAAGGTATATACAAAGGTATATACAAAAGTATATACAAAGGTATATACAAAGGTATATACAAAAGTATATACAAAGGTATATACAAAGGTATATACAAAGGTATATACAAAGGTATATACAAAGGTATATACAAAAGTATATACAAAGGTATATACAAAGGTATATACAAAAGTATATACAAAGGTATATACAAAGGTATATACAAAGGTATATACAAAGGTATATACAAAGGTATATACAAAGGTATATACAAAGGTATATACAAAGGTATATACAAAAGTACATACAAAGGTATATACAAAGGTATATACAAAGGTATATACAAAGGTATATACAAAAGTATATACAAAGGTATATACAAAGGTATATACAAAGGTATATACAAAGGTATATACAAAGGTATATGCAAAGGTATATACAAAGGTAAATAACTTTTGTACATAGTTCTACATTCTTCACATTATATCATTGTATTGATAAAGCCACTGGAGGGCGAAACGTCTACAAATGAAGATACCCAGATGTTGCCTATGTGTCTAACTCTTCACATTGTCGGTATGGTATATCATTCATGTACAACGTCACTAGTTAATGGTCCAAGTTGGACCGAAACGTCCTGCTAAGTTTCAGCCTCTTAAGTGCGGGTTATGTGTGTATTGTTCCAGTCAAGGTATTGTGACTTTTTATTTTTTTCAGATATTTTCTGTTTTCTGTTAAGGTTGAATAAGACATGTTCAGTACCTGTTTCTGCCGAGCAGATGTTTCGCCAGCCAGTGGCTCTGTCAATCCAAAACACATCTTTCGTAGTTCATTATTTTTATTGGGTTGATAAAGTCGCTGTCAAGCGAAACTTCTCAGTAAAGATACCTTGTGTCTTATTCATTTACTTTGCCGGTTTTCTTAACTCTAAGAAGTGTCTCGCAATGGCGAAGAAATCTGTTGCAGTGGTGAACTTAATGCAAAATAACCACTGTGTAAAAAAGGTAGTGAACTTCCAAGTGATTTCGTGATATCTCACATTATCGCAGTTCCTCGATGATGTGAGAAATCCCGAAAGCGCTTGCAAATTCACTATTTTTTCCACAGTGGTTGTTTTGCATACTGTAATATCACCTGTTTACTGTGATCGTATCGCACAAATGGGCCTTTGTTTACGAATATTCTTTCTATTTATTCAGAGACTTACTTCGCTGTTTGTTGGTCTGATATTACCAGTGGCAGTTCACCACTGTATCCACATCTCCATCACAGCTGGAAAATGTCATCACTGTCAATAATCAATCAAGACAGGACCACTATCCCCAATTACCACGTCAGCTTCTCTGCTGCCCACCACACGGGCGAGAGGTGGGCACCACTTATAACAGGGAAGAAAAAGAATGAGGAGGGAGAGAGAGAGAGAGAGAGAGAGAGAGAGAGAGAAATAGAGATAGATAGATAGATAGATAGATAGAGAGAGAGAGAGAGAGAGAGAGAGAGAGAGAGATTACAAATTGGGGAGTGATGGAGGACGACTAAGAGGGAAAATACAAAGAGACTTGAAAAAAAGGATAGAGATGTGGATAGTACAAGAACGGGAATGGAGGGAGGAAGGAAGGGAAGTGAGGATTGGAGAGAAATATGGAGATAACTTAATATGAATGGAAAGGGAGATAAAATGTTGTGGCAACAATGAGGGAGATATAGCAAGTGTTGTGGCAACAGTGAGGAAGATATAGCAAATGTTGTGGCAACAGTGAGGGAGATATACTATTATTATTGATACAGTAATTAAAGTACAAAAACTGTTGTGGCAACAGTGGAGAAGGTACAGAAATTCTCGTGGCAACAGCGAGGAAAACAACAATTTTTGTGGTAACTGTGAGAGAGGTATATCATATGTTGTGGTAACAGTGAGGAAGGAAGGCATAACACTGGTTGTGGTAACATTGAGGAAGGAAGGTATAACACTGGTTTGGTAACAGTGAGGAAGGTATAACACTGGTTGTGGTAACAGTGAGGAAGGTGAAAAACTGGTTGTGGTAACAGTGAGGAAGGAAAGTATAACACTGGTTGTGGTAACAGTGAGAAAGGTGTAACACTGATTGTGGTAACAGTGAGGAAGGAAGGTATAGCACTGGCTGTGGTAACAGTGAGAAAGGTGTAACACTGGTTGTAGTAAGAGTGAGGAAGTAAGGTATAACACTGGTTGTGGTAACAGTGGGGAAGGTGTAACACTGGTTGTGGCAACAGTGAGGAAGGTATGACACTGGTTGTGGTAACACTGAGGAAGGAAGGTATAGCACTGGCTGTGGTAACAGTGAAGAAGATGTAACACTGGTTGTGGTAACATTGAGGAAGGTGTAACACTGGTTGTGGTAACAGTGAGGAAGGTATAACACTGGTTGTGGTAGCAGTGAGGAAGGTGTAACATTGGCTGTGGTAACAGTGAGGAAGGTGTAACACTGGTTGTGGTAACATGAGGAAGGTGTAACATTGGCTGTGGTAACAGTGAGGAAGGCGTAACACTGGTTGGGGTAACAGTGAGGAAGGTGTAACACTAGTTGTGGTAACATGAGGAAGGTGTAACACTAGTTGTGGTAACAGTGAGGAAGGTATAACACTGGTTGTGGTAGCAGTGAGGAAGGTGTAACATTGGCTGTGGTAACAGTGAGGAAGGCGTAACACTAGTTGTGGTAACAGTGAGGAAGGTGTAACATTGGCTGTGGTAACAGTGAGGAAGGCGTAACACTAGTTGTGGTAACAGTGAGGAAGGTGTAACACTGGTTGGGGTAACAGTGAGGAAGGTGTAACACTGGTTGTGGTAACAGTGAATATAATGTTAGTACCCTAGTGGAGATTCCATTCCGTTCACCATGGTTACCTTAATAACATTATATCTGTCTATACTTGCATGTCCATTACCTGTCAGCATAGTCATTACCTGTCAGCATAGTCATTACCTGCCAGTTTAGTCATTACCTGCCAGTATAGTCATTACCTGTCAGCATAGTCATTACCTGCCAGTATAGTCATTACCTGTCAGCATAGTCATTACCTGCCAGGATAGTCATTACCTGCCAGTATAGTCATTACCTGCCAGTATAATCACTGAACACTAGCCTCCAGGGACACCACTTGTCCCGCCTCTTATCCCCTGTGACTGCCACTAACATTAGCTGTTAAATGTAGATAAACGTACGCACGCAGGCAGGCGATACGGAGTAACTACACAGATACATTAATTAAGTACTTGATAAGCACATCTTTCTGGTCATGTTATATTAAAACAACACAAAACATCAATTGGAGGGCACACACTACGCTTGAACAACCTCACATTGTTCAGGGATGTTATATGTGTACTGACCCTAGAGTATACAACACACAATGATGTTTCTTCTGTATTGTCTATGATGAGAACCAACAACTGAAGAGGAAGTTCCACCGCTGATGAGTTAGAAATGAGCACCTGAGGAAGATAGATACGGAAGCTTCTGTTAAAACCTAAACTAATTATGCCCATTATAATAACCGTAAGTTGAGGGAAGGAACCTTAGTGCTCATGGTGAATGATATATGAGAATTACAGCAAAGTCGCTGGATGGATTCCTGGGGGGAAAGAACTCCATACTGGATTATAAGACAGACCGGGCAGGTAAATTTTACCATCAGAGATTTATTTGAGGACCGAGAGGGTGGTGCCTGTCAACAAACTTAAAGTTTTTACTCCCATCGAGGACAATATAAGTCCTCGCTGGGAGTAATAAGAGCTCATTTGTTGTCCTGATGAAGAATACTTAACACTGTTACTCTAACACCAAGTCCGACCTTCTTACGGGGTTATGACGTGGTCATTGACACCTGGTTGAAGGGTGATTGTTATAAAGAGGATTTTTTTATATTAAAATTTATATAGAACTCGCAAAATCGTAATAACGGGATAGTAAACAATTCATAACGGGTGGGATTCTAACCGTTGGATAGCCAGTCCTAAAACTAGGAGGCCAGTTCACTAACCACTGTACCAAGTAATAATGTAATAATGTAAGGTGAGGGACTTTATGGGCACTAGACACTCGAGAGTGATAGAATCTGAAGTACCTGGAGCGGACTGGTCCCTCAAAAGGATCTAAATGTCCACCAAGCAGGTGCCTCCATGAAGTCCTGCCTCTGTGTATCTACCCAAATGCTGCTCTGTTTTGATAATTTGTAGGAAGTGTGTGCTACCTGCTGAGAAGTGAGGACCCGGCCGGATATAACAGCTTGCTCCCACTTTAGGAAGCACTGACCACCGGTTGAAATTCATCCTAGTACTGCCTCACGGCAATGTTCAGTCCGAGACGGATTTGGAAGTCTACTCAAAGTGACAAAAAGCAATGGATAGGCCCTGGTGTGATGGTTTGGACACGCTGATGGCAGAGTGAATGGTGTCATAAAATCCCAAGGTGAAGGCTCTGAAATGAGGTCTGTCACTCTAATCTTGTACTGTTCATTGAAGAGTGCACAGCTTGGCCAGGGCACAAAGCATGGGTGTTAAGACCTCTGGATGTTGAATCCACTGGCGCTATTTAGTCATGCTGGTAACCTATCTTTCATTGGTCACCTCTACAGTTCGTCTCTCTTTCAGCCTCGAATCTCAAGGAGGATATATACCATGTACCCTCATTCGTTTGCTTTGCGGCGTGTTAGTGCGGGAATCAAGTGAGGCAGGGACAAAGACAGAGGGAAAGGGAGATCAAAGGTATAAGGCAAGAAAATGAGTAATGGAGATGTGTGAAGTGCAGTAACATTCTATGATGTCCTATTATACAGTGTTCAGAAAAGAAATGCAACCCATAGAATATGTATATACGTATTATTGTAACCCATTGGTTTTCATTTTGTTTCAGTGATCAGTAAGTAAAGAATGTGGTTCACATTACAAGATTTCTATTTCATATTTTTTAACGAGCACTGTTTATTCAAATCCCTCTCATACACTGAAAGTGCAACAGGTCATGTACAACTTAACAGACACCGCAACATCATGGAATTTTGGTGCAGAGGACATCTCCACAACCTTCTTGCTTATTCCTGGTCTATTCCTTGGGTTTAACATACTTCCACTGGGAAATCCCGCCTACCAGTGACAATGCCTTCATCTGCTGCACGTCCCTCATCTTACTGCCTGTGTTTCAGATTCTACAAGACTACGATACTCTTCACCAACTACAAGGCTGAGGGACTGATTACCTCATCTTTCGTATATAGTTCTACATTCTTAATATTCATCCTTCTATTGTATTGATAAAGCCACTGGATGGCAAAAAGTCTACAAATAAAAATACCCAGATGTTGCACGTGTTTGATTCTTCAACAGCAAGAGGTCAGCAGACTGCATATCAAAAGAGACATTTAAACATATATTCAGTAACATGATTTGTCGTGTATACTTATATGAAAACCTTATTGGCCAACACATTCATTCAGCTATTTTTGTAATTTACTAATAAACATCCATTCACTGTGGGTTACATCTTCTATTTCATCTCCTTTAATCAAGGAACACAAACTACCAGAGTGTCACCAAAATATCTCATCTATTTAATTAGAAGTAGTCAGTGTCTTTTCAAGACGTCTTTCAGGAGACAGCGAGTTTCCCATAGTCATAAACTTTTGAAGGATGAACTAGAATGAGTAAGACACATGTGCAAGAGTTGGGTTTCTTAATGGTTGAAACGTTTTGTCTGTATGGTAGGTTTCTTCAGTCAAATACAGAGGAAAATAAATATGGAGACAACAGCGGTAGTGGAGAGGTATAGATGGTGTGATCAGTCCATCAGCATTAAAGGAATTCTCTGTAGTTTGGAGTTCATGGTCCAGACAATGAAGGAGAACTATTTTCCAGGCTACGGGACTGATCATCTCAAGATCTCCTTCAACGATAGGTGACTGATGGCATTAGCTTTACCTCCCCACTACTGCTGCTATCTCTATATTTATTCTCATCTGTAATTGACTGAAGAAGTCTACCGCTTTAGGGAAACGTTTCAACAATAAAGATACGAAGCTGTTGCACATGTGTCTCACTCATCAACTTGTTGGTATTGTTTACCATTTTCTTCAAGGATAAAACTATTGTTAAACTCAAAATTGTAATGAACAAAGCAGAGTTTATCAAATACACGTATGCAGGAGAGAGGGAAAACTATTTTTCAGTAAAAGCTGGCCTAAGATAGGAATGAGTAATGGCACCATGGTTAATATATTTATAGATGGGGTTGTAAAAGATGTGAATGATAGGATACTTGGGTGAGGTGTGGCATTGAAAGATAGTAAATCTGGTACAGAGTGGCACTTGTCACAGTTGCCTTTTTTGCTAATGACGCTGTGCTTTCGGGAAATTCTGAACAGAAGTTGCCAACGGTGGTAAATGAATTTGGGAGGGTATATAAAAGAAGGAAATTAAAAGTAAATATAGGAAAGAGCAAGGGAATGAAAGGAAACGAAAATATAGACAATGGGAGATTGAATATTAGATTGGAGGGAGGGAGGACGGAGGAAGTAAATGTGGTCATATATTTGGGAATGGACTTGTCGGTGGTTGGTTTTATGAAATATCAGTGGGAAAAAGATGGATGGTCCATTGAAGCATGTATAGAAACAAAGAACTTTATCCTTGGAGAAAAAAAATAGTACCAGAGTATAATGGTGCCAACACTGTTGTTTGGATGTGAAGTATAGGTTTTATACATTGTAGCGAAGAACCTGGAAGTAGTGGAGATGTGACGTTTGAAGGCAGTGTGTGGTGTGAATATTATACAAAGAATCTGGAGTTTGAAAATTAGGAAGACGGGTGGGGTTACCAAAAATATAATTCAGAGGGCTGAGGATGAGTTGTTGAGGTGGTTAAAAATAATTCAGCGACGACTTTGTCACAACTTCACTAAACACATAAAGTAATTTTTCATTGGATAACAAAACAACGAATTTACAGACTTCTACACGTTCTGCAGTTGAGAACCCTCTGCTTTCCTGCACATGGTTACTGTTCTTTTCCAGTTCTGACTCAACACTTGTCAGGCACTGCAGTATAGTTTGGTAATTTCTAACCATCATCACTTACTCATTAGGTTAGATAAGATTCGTCAGGAAACAGAGCGTCTCCTGACGTTGGTCTTAGTCATATGATGACCCACCACTGGAGCTTTTGGTCATCTGACCGAGGCCTTCTGCTGGCATACCAGTCCACCCCTTTAAAAATTAAGGTTAAAATTATAGCCACGTATCTAACTTGTTGTCAGTTGCAACAACCATTTCTCCCATTACTAATGAGGCTTTAGGATCGTGTGAATGTTTTTAAGAGTGATAAAAAAGGAAAACTGAAAAATTATGGAAAAAATGTTTTCTTACCGAGAAATAGTGCATAATTCTGGCAACATCTTGATGTAATTAGCTTGTTTCTATCATATTTCTAAGTATATTTTTCCAAAAATGTATTTTTTTTGTTCTTGCTGTCATCAAAAAGTCATGATGGCAATTTGTATTTTTTTCCTCTAAAAATTACGATTTTTATGATTGTTTCATTCTAAATACACTATATTGCAACTTCTATGAGGACTCCATTCAAATTCAGGGAGTGATAATAGCTCAATCGCCTGTGGGCTGTCAACATGTGTTGAGGTGTACAACATACTGAAATGTGGCGGGCCATGACCATAGAGTTTTACAGAAAACATTATATATGTATAACACAGGAATAAGTTATTGACATTATTTTCCAGTTTTGGCAAAAAGTATTTATAGGAGTGTAATGAGTTTTGCACACGTTATTGAGTAATGATGGTTCTACTAGCAGGTAAAGGGGATTTACGATTTTTTTTACCGCTTTGTTTTTTAATGATTTTTTCTCTCAAAAAAATCTTTTTAAAAATAATAAACTTCAATTTTTTTTATTATGCAATCTATTGACATTTTCGCTCAAACGGCGTTGGTAACAAGATTATCTATCCCTTATCTTTCATCTGATGTCAACTAGAGCATTGTACATATTACCAATTTTGTAGAAAAGGGAGAGTTTTATGCCCTATAGAATAGAGCACTATTTATTTTTTCTATCTATCTTTTAAGGCAAAAAGTCACTACAAACACAGGCTTCAAATGCTGTTTAAATCACTGTAAAAATTTCATTGAAATTGGACCAATAAAAAAATTATTTCGTTAGCACGCCCCGGACTCGCCTACGGTCATATTTGGGAAGGTAGTCCAGCTCTACTATATGAGAATTGCTGGGTCTTGGCTATAACCCAGTTTTTATTTATTAATAGCCGTGACTTTGCTTTCCAGTCTCCTCGGGTGTTAGTCGACTAGTGTGGGTCGCATCCTGGGACAAAACCGACTTAATTTGGCCGAAATGCTCTGCATAATAAGTGGCTTTCTATATAGTAGTATGTTACTAATCTCAGGTAGGACTGTATACCTTGTACATGTACTTGTAGTAAATAAATATATTATTATTATTAATATTTTAGTGGTTTTGTTTGGTAAAAACAAATGCACCTGAGGTACAGGAGGGCATCACATATATAACACCTTCTTTTCGGTGTTTCACGTTCTCGTTGGCTTAAAACTGAGCCATAGTTCATAATGTTCCATTCGCCAGTGATTATCCACGGCGGGTGGAACAATGGCGCAATTGTAAGTGCTGTTTATGCAGGGCTTTCCTGAACAAGGGTTCCACAGCCACTGAAGACAACCCTCCCCCAACTCTGTATTTTCCTGACCTGTCTTCTAGTGAGGAACAGAAGTCACAGTCGCTAGAACATATCAAATATGACCCGCGCTCTCAGAGGAAACCTTACCTGGAATTTACCTGGAGAGGGTTTCGGGGGTGAACGCCCCCGCCGCCCGGTCTGAGACCAGGCCTCATGGTGGATCAGGGTCAAATCAACCAGGATGTTACTGCTGGCTTCACACAAACCGACGTACGAACCACAACCCGGCTGGTTAGGTACCTCAGACGGCGTTTTGGTTCATCATGGACCAACGTCGGGTCACAATACCTGTGACTTGACAATGGTCCATTATGGTCCGAAACGTTGCCTTAAGTTTAATCTCGAAGTTGTGGGATAGTTTTTGAATAAAGCATTGTTGGTGCTTTATTGTTCCAGATTGTTGGTGCTTTATTGTTCCACATTGTTGGTGCTTTATTGTTCCACATTGTTGGTGCTTTATTGTTCCACATTGTTGGTGCTTTATTGTTCCACATTGTTGGTGCTTTATTGTTCCACATTGTTGGTGCTTTATTGTTCCACATTGTTGGTGCTTTATTGTTCCAGATTGTTGGTGCTTTATTGTTCCACATTGTTGGTGCTTTATTGTTCCAGATTGTTGGTGCTTTATTGTTCCAGATTGTTGGTGCTTTATTGTTCCACATTGTTGCTGCTTCATTGTTCCACATTGTTGCTGCTTTATTGTTCCAGATTGTTGCTACTTTATTGTTCCACATTGTTGGTGCTTTATTGTTCCACATTGTTGCTACTTTATTGTTCCACATTGTTGCTACTTTATTGCTCCACATTGTTGCTGCTTTATTGTTCCACATTGTTGCTACTTTATTGTTCCACATTGTTGGTGCTTTATTGTTCCACATTGTTGGTGCTTTATTGTTCCACATTGTTGGTGCTTTATTGTTCCACATTGTTGCTACTTTATTGTTCCACATTGTTGCTGCTTTATTGTTCCACATTGTTGCTACTTTATTGTTCCACATTGTTGCTGCTTTATTGTTCCACATTGTTGCTGCTTTATTGTTCCACATTGTTGCTACTTTATTGTTCCACATTGTTGCTGCTTTATTGTTCCACATTGTTGGTGCTTTATTGTTCCACATTGTTGCTACTTTATTGTTCCACATTGTTGGTGCTTTATTGTTCCACATTGTTGGTGCTTTATTGTTCCACATTGTTGCTGCTTCATTGTTCCACATTGTTGGTGCTTTATTGTTCCACATTGTTGGTGCTTTATTGTTCCACATTGTTGCTGCTTCATTGTTCCACATTGTTGCTGCTTTATTGTTCCACATTGTTGCTACTTTATTGTTCCACATTGTTGGTGCTTTATTGTTCCACATTGTTGGTGCTTTATTGTTCCACATTGTTGGTGCTTTATTGTTCCACATTGTTGCTACTTTATTGTTCCACCATTGTTGCTACTTTATTGTTCCACATTGTTGCTGTTTTATTGTTCCACATTGTTGCTACTTTATTGTTCCACATTGTTGCTGCTTTATTGTTCCACATTGTTGCTGTTTTATTGTTCCACACTGTTGGTGCTTTATTGTTCCACATTGTTGCTACTTTATTGTTCCACATTGTTGCTGCTTTATTGTTCCACATTGTTGCTGCTTTATTGTTCCACATCGTTTCTGCTTTATTGTTCCACATTGTTGCCGCTTTATTGTTCCATATTGTTGCTGCTTTATTTTTCCATATTGTTGCTGCTTTATTGGTCCACACTGCTGCCGCTTTATTGGTCCACACTACTGGGGCTTTATTGGTCCACACTACTGCGACTTTATTGGTCCACACTACTGCGACTTTATTGGTCCACACTTCTGCGGCTTTATTGGTCCACACTGCTGCCGCTTTATTGGTCCACACTACTGCGGCTTTATTGGTCCACACTTTTGCGACTTTAATGGTCCACACTACTGCGACTTTATTGGTCCACACTACTGCGGCTTTATTGGTCCACACTACTGCAGCTTTATTGGTCCACACTAATGCGGCTTTATTGGTCCACACTACTGCGGCTTTATTGGTCCACACTTCTGCGACTTTATTGGTCCACACTTCTGCGACTTTATTGGTCCACACTTCTGCGACTTTATTGGTCCCCACTACTGCGACTTTATTGGCCCACACTACTGCGGCCTTATTGGTCAACACTTCTGCGACTTTATTGGTCCACACTACTGCGACTTTATTGGTCCACACTACTGCGACTTTATTGGTCCACACTTCTGCGACTTTATTGGTCCACACTACTGCGGCTTTATTGGTCCACACTTCTGCGACTTTATTGGTCCACACTACTGCGACTTTATTGGTCCACACTACTGCGACTTTATTGGTCCACACTACTGCGACTTTATTGGTCCACACTTCTGCGACTTTATTGGTCCACACTACTGCGACTTTATTGGTCCACACTTCTGCGACTTTATTGGTCCACACTACTGCGACTTTATTGGTCCACACTACTGCGACTTTATTGGTCCCCGACATACTGAAAAAACCTGTTTCACTCAATAAATCCCAGTCAAACTTCAGAAATAGAAGTTGAATTCAGGGAAGTTTGTGGCTCATGACCTTTGAAGTAACGTGAAGTAACGTGAAGTAACGTGAACCATTATACTATAAGGTGACAAAGAGAGTCAAATAATAACAGAAAAATATAACAAAATGGTCTGTTATGGAGAGGAAAATAATTTACTAGGCTTTCTAACTTTTGAGTGAGAGCGGAACATAAACACAGCGACACT
>NC_091362.1:5614483-5839483 GCF_038502225.1 Cherax quadricarinatus | reverse complement strand
GTGATGATAGGTCAAGTGAGTGTGATGATAGACCAAGTGAGTGTGATGATAGGTCAAGTGAGTGTGATGATAGGTCAAGTGAGTGTGATAATAGGTCAAGTGAGTGTGATGATAGGTCAAGTGAGTGTGATAATAGGTCAAGTGAGTGTGATGATAGGTCAAGTGAGTGTGATGATAGGTCAAGTGTGATGATAGGTCAAGTGTGATGATAGGTCAAGTGTGATGATAGGTCAAGTGTGATGATAGGTCAAGTGTGATGATAGGTCAAGTGTGATGATAGGTCAAGTGTGATGATAGGTCAAGTGTGATGATAGGTCAAGTGTGATGATAGGTCAAGTGTGATGATAGGTCAAGTGTGATGATAGGTCAAGTGTGATGATAGGTCAAGTGTGATGATAGGTCAAGTGTGATGATAGGTCAAATGAGTGTGATGATAGGTCAAGTGTACATAATTCATCGCTTAAGCACCTTGACGGTAACAATACTAAGTTACTTTTTTTAATCTGAAAAATGTGTATGATGTCTTAACTTGTGGTCCAAATGTAGATTTATTGAGGCTCAAAATATCTGGAAACATGACATGAAACTAGGAGATGAAACAAAGACCTGACATAGTAACCATCATATTTCATACAACACAACAATACATGACGCAACAATCACAGTCATATGAAGAACAAATCTCAAGCAACACATGATGCAACAATCACATGAATAATCTCAAACAACACAGCAACACATGATGCAACAATCACATGAATAATCTCAAACAACACAGCAACACATGATGCAGCAATCACATGAATAATCTCAAACAACACAGCAACACATGATGCAACAATCACATGAATAATCTCAAACAACACAGCAACACATGATGCAGCAATCACATGAATAATCTCAAACAACACAGCAACACATGATGCAACAATCACATGAACCTCAAACAACACAGCAACACATGATGCAACAATCACATGAACCTCAAACAACACAGCAACACATGATGCAACAATCACATGAATAATCTCAAACAACACAGCAACAAATGATGCAACAATCACATGAATAATCTCAAACAACACAGCAACACATGATGCAACAATCACATGAATAATCTCAAACAACACAGCAACACATGATGCAACAATCACATGAACCTCAAATAACACAGCAACACATGATGCAACAATCACATGAATAATCTCAAACAACACAGCAACACATGATGCAACAATCACATGAATAATCTCAAACAACACAGCAACAAATGATGCAACAATCACATGAATAATCTCAAACAACACAGCAACACATGATGCAACAATCACATGAATAATATCAAACAACACAGCAACACATGATGCAACAATCACATGAACCTCAAAAAACACAGCAACAAATGATGCAACAATCACATGAATAATCTCAAACAACACAGCAACACATGATGCAACAATCACATGAATAATCTCAAACAACACAGCAACACATGATGCAACAATCACATGAACCTCAAATAACACAGCAACACATGATGCAACAATCACATGAATAATCTCAAACAACACAGCAACACATGATGCAACAATCACATGAAGAATCTCAAACAACACAGCAACACATGATGCAACAATCACATGAATAATCTCAAACAACACAGCAACAAATGATGCAACAATCACATGAATAATCTCAAACAACACAGCAACACATGATGCAACAATCACATGAATAATCTCAAACAACACAGCAACACATGATGCAACAATCACATGAATAATCTCAAACAACACAGCAACACATGATGCAACAATCACATGAATAATCTCAAACAACACAGCAACACATGATGCAACAATCACATGAATAATCTCAAACAACACAGCAACACATGATGCAACAATCACATGAACTTCAAACAACACAGCAACACATGATGCAACAATCACATGAACCTCAAACAACACAGCAACACATGATGCAACAATCACATGAATAATCTCAAACAACACAGCAACACATGATGCAACAATCACATGAATAATCTCAAACAACACAGCAACACATGATGCAACAATCACATGAACTTCAAACAACACAGCAACACATGATGCAACAATCACATGAACCTCAAACAACACAGCAACACATGATGCAACAATCACATGAATAATCTCAAACAACACAGCAACACATGATGCAACAATCACATGAATAATCTCAAACAACACAGCAACACATGACGCTAATGATTCACATTGTAAACAGTATTTAATTAGTGAACTTCAAGACATTTCAAGACTTCTCAAAATGAAGGTACACGACCAAGGTCGTTAATGTCTAGTATTAACATGTTCACCCAAGTGAAGAAATGACGCAAGAAAAACTTTAATGGGACATTACGCTTTGTGTAGTGCTGCGTCATGTTACTTGCTGAGAACGTGTGTGTGTGTGTGTGTGTAAAAGTGTGTGTGTGTGTGTGTGTGTGTGTGTGTGTGTGTGTGTGTGTGTGTGTGTGTGTGTGTGTGTGTGTGTGTGTGTGTGTGTGTGTGTGTGTGTGTGTGTGTGTGTGTGTGTGTGTGTGTGTAAAAGTGTGTGTGTGTGTGTGTGTGTGTGTGTGTGTGTGTGTGTGTGTGTGTGTGTGTGTGTGTGTGTGTGTGTGAGTGAGTGAGTGAGTGTGTGTGTGTGTGTGTGTGTGTGTGTGTGTGTGTGTGTGTGTGTGTGAGTGAGTGAGTGTCTGTGTGTGTGTGTGTGTGTGTGTGTGTGTAAAAGTGTGTGTGTGTGTGTGTGTGTGTGTGTGTGTGTGTGTGTGTGTGTGTGTGTGTGTGTGTGTGTGTGTGTGTGTGTGTGTGTGTGTGTGTGTGTGTGTCTGTGTGTGTGTCTGTGTGTGCGTGTGTGCAAGTGTACTCACCTAGTTGTACTCACCTAGTTGAGGTTGCAGGGGTCGAGTCCAAGCTCCTGGCCCCGCCTCTTCACTGAACGCTACTAGGTCCTCTCTCTCCCTGCTCCATGAACATTATCATATGTACCTCGTCTTAAAGCTATGTATGGTTCCTGCCTCCACTACGTCACTCTCCAGGTTGTGCCACTTGTGTGTGTGTGTGTGTGTGTGTGTGTGTGTGTGTGTGTGTGTGTGTGTGTGTGTGTGTGTGTGTGTGTGTGTGTGTGTGTGTGTGTGTGTGTGTGTGTGTGTGTGTGTGTGTTGCAAGTATATGGTAGATAACTGTTACATTAATAAGGGCATACTCCAACAGGTGTGTGCATTTCAGTATTCATACACATACAGGTATGAATATTTCCGTGTGCATACACATGCGAGTATAGGTGTGTATATCTTATTGCTCATACGTACAGGTGTGTATATGTTGCAAGCATTTAAAAGATAGATAACTTGTAAATCATTAATGACATATACACCGACAGGTGTGTATATCTCACTCTACATACGCATACAGTTTATTTTAGTCCCAAACTTTGGGTTTAATGTATCCCTAATGTTAATGTGCAGACGGATGATTACTCGTTTAATCAATAAAGAACTGATGACCAAGTTGGACTGTAAAATTTATTGAGCAGGTAGTTAATTAATCACTATTTAGTTTAATTACTTTTGGATAAGAAACTCAACACAGCAGTTCATTCACTATAGCATTACTGGCTATGTTGTCAAGAAGGGCCTCGTTACTTCGGTACAGACGGCGATCCTTTGATCGTAATTAAGTAGAAAATCGCCCAAGTAGCAAAAAAAAAGCTTCTTGTCTTGATAATATCTGTTTCAAATCCATAATTTGGTCGTAAGCGGCAGGAGCCAAGCTGACAAGATGCTCGGAAACTTGTGAGAGATGTCAGGGGATGTATTTTGAAGAAAAGTGTAGCACAAACGTTACCGTGGCAACGTTCGGCTCTGTACAGAGCTTTATCAAGTCTTATAAAGCTTTACATACAACGAAACGTTTCATAACTATATAAGCTTCAGTCGCTGCGCAAGAGAGAGGTATCCCTGCATCCCACAACCTCAGCCTCTATTACGAACACAGGTGTAGACATGATAACCACTTAGGAATGAGCAGAGAGGCAGCAGAGATAAATAATGGCTGTATTTCCTTCACCAAAATGGGCTAATATTTACAACATATATATCTAGCCTACGTACAGTATTTACAATTATGTACAATGAGGCAAAAATGCATTACACATGACACAATGAGAACCCTAATGATCAGCAGTTAAGGCAAGTCTGACAAAGCTGCTTCACGAGTATACCACATCACTTCATAGCCTTGGCGCGCTTCCTTGTAAATAGCTGGTTGAACCAAGGTGCTGGTATAACGATGGGCCTCCTACTCGTTAAACCTTAGCACCTGGTTAGCTGGTCGGGAAAGCATGCCTATATGGGTGCGTGATATACGCTGAATAAAATGTAACACGCTCTTAGCATGCCAGAACCCCACCCCTCCCTGTATCTCAAGGCAAACAAGAGACATAGCAGAGGAACTGCAGCCAAGCTCTAACAAAAGACCTCAGAGCTATACCTCAATCCTGTCAATAAGTACCAGGATTGGAAGAGCTACACTTTCAAAAGGTTCAGGAGCTTTAGTTCAACATACTCATGAATTCTTTCGCCTACAGCATAACACCTACAGCAGACTGTATATCAACGCTCCCATAGAGGTCCAGAAAAGGGAACTCAGCTCCGTGTAACACAAGATATTTGTGTGGTAGCAGAGGACATTGTTTACTGTGTTGCACGAGGTAACAAACACAAGAAACACATCAAATATCAAACAAAAACTTTCGTGAAAAAGTAAATTCATGAATGCAGTGATAAAGAAGGAAAAAAATGTAGAGGCAGAAACTTAGAGTACAACTGGGTAGGTCAGAGGATCTCGAAAATTTAAAAATGCCATGAAAAGTAGTTTTCGTTATTTTCATTTTTGCATTCAAAGTTTAATTTCCTTCAAGTTTCTCTACAAACTTGCATGAATCACACACACACACAAATATATATATACACACACACACACATATATATATATATATATATATATATATATATATATATATATATATATATATATATATATATATATATATATATGTATATATATATATATATATATATATATATATATATATATATATATATATATATATATATATATATATATATACATATATATATATATATATATATATATATATATATATATATATATATATATATATATATATATATATATATGTATATATATATATATATATATATATATATATATATATATATATATATATATATATATATATATATATATATATATATATATATATGCAAAACAACCACTCTGAAAGAATAGAGAAATTCCAAGCGCTTTCGTGACTACTCACTCGTGAGTAGTCACGAAAGCACTTGGAATTTCTCTATTCTCTCAGAGTGGTTGTTTTGCATATTCTGAAATCACCTGTTTACTGTGATCTTATTGCATATATATATATATATATATATATATATATATATATATATATATATATATATATATATATATATATATATATATATATGAAAGGAGGGACTAGAAATGTATTAATTCAAGGATTATGTGTAGTAAAATAAAGGTTGGATGGGAAAAGTGGGTTATAGTAAGCGTATATGCACCTGGAGATGAGAGAAGTGTAGAGGAGAGAGAGAGATTTTGGGAATGTTGAGTGAATGCGTGGGGAGTTTTGAACCAAGTGTGAGAGTAATGGTGGTTGGGGATATCAATGCTAAAGTGGGCAAAAATGTTGTAGAGGGAGTAATAGGTAATTTTGGGGTGCCAAGGGTAAATGAAAATGGGGAGCCTTTAATTGAGCTATGTGTAGAAAGAGGTTTGGTAATAAGTAATACATATTTTATGAAAAGGAGGATAAATAAATATACAAGGTATGATGTAGCAAGTAATGAAAGTAGTTTGTTAGATTATGTATTGGTGGATAAAAGGTTAATGGGTAGGCTCCAGGATGTACACGTTTATAGAGGGGCAACTGATATATCGGAACATTATTTAGTTGTAGCTACAGTTAGAGTAAGAGGTAGATGGGAAAAGAGGAAAATGGCAACAACAAGCAAGAGGGAGGTGAAAGTGTATAAACTAAGGGAGGAGGAAGTTCGAGTGAGATATAAGTAACTATTGGCAGAAAGGTGGGCTGATGCAGGTATGAGTAGTGGGGGGGGGGGTTGAAGAGGGTTGGAATAGTTTTAAAAATGCAATATTAGAATGTAGGGCAGAAGTTTGTGGTTATAGGAGGGTGGGTGCAGGAGGAAAGAGGAGTGATTGGTGAAATGATGAAGTAAAGGGTGTGATAAAAGAGAAAAAGGTAACTTATGAGAGGTTTTTACAAAGCAGAAGTGTTATAAGAAGAGTAGAGTATATGGAGAGTAAAACAAAGGTGTAGAGAGTAGTGAGAGAGTGCAAAAGGAGAGCGCATGATAGAGTGGGAGAGGCATTGTCAAGGAATTTTAATGAAAATAAGAAAAAAAATTGGAGTTAAACAAGTTAAGAAAGCCTAGAGAACGAATGGATTTGCCAGTTAAAAACCGAGTAGGTGAGTTAGTAGATGGGGAGATGGAGGTTTTGGGTAGATGGCGAGAATATTTTGAGGAACTTTTAAATGTCGACGAAGAAAGGAAAGCGGTAATTTCATGCACTGGCCAGGGAGGTATACCATCTCTTAGGAGTGAAGAAGAACAGGATGTGAGTGTGGAGGAGGTGCGTGAGGCATTACGTAGAATGAAAGGGGGTAAAGCAGCTGGAATTGATGGGATCATGACAGAAATGTTAAAAGCAGGGGAGGATATAGTGTTGGAGTGGTTGGTATTTTTTTTAATAAATGTATGAAAGAGGGGAAGGTACCTAGGGATTGGCAGAGAGCATGTATAGTCCCTTTATATGAAGGGAAGGGGGACAAAAGAGATAGTAAAAAATTATAGAGGAATAAGTTTACTGAGTATACCAGGAAAAATGTACGGTAGGGTTATAATTGAAAGAATTATAGGTAAGACAGAATGTAGGATTGTGGATGAGCAAGAAGGTTTCAGAGTGGGTAGGGGATGGGTAGATCAAGTGTCTACATTGAGGCATACATGTGAACAGTATTTAGATAAAGGTAGGGAAGTTTTTATTGCATTTATGGATTTAGAAAAGGCATATGATAGAGTGGATAGGGGAGCAATGTGGCAGATGTTGCAAGTATATGGAATAGGTGGTAAGTTACTAAATGCTGTAAAGAGCTTTTATGAGGATAGTGAGGCTCAGGTTAGGGTGTGTAGAAGAGAGGGAGAATACTTCCCGGTAAAAGTAGGTCTTAGACAGGGATGTGTAATGTCACCATGGTTGTTTAATATATTTATAGATGGGGTTGTAAAAGAAGTAAATGCTAGGGTGTTCGGGAGAGTGGTGGGATTAAAATATGGGGAATCAAATACAAAATGGAAATTAACACAGTTGCTTTTTGCTGATGATACTGTGCTCATGGAAGATTCTAAAGAAAAATTGCAAAGGTTAGTGGATGAGTTTAGGAGTGTGTGTAAAGGTAGAAAGTTGAAAGTGAACATAGAAAAGAGTAAGGTGATGAGGGTATCAAATGATTTAGATAAAGAGAAATTGGATGTCAAATTGGGGAGGAGGAGTATGGAAGAAGTGAATGTTTTCAGATACTGTAGGGGAAGGAAGGCGAGGTAGGGGTCGTCCTCGAAAAGGTTGGAGGGAGGGGGTAAAGGAGGTTTTGTGGGCGAGGGGCTTGGACTTCCAGCAAGCGTGCGTGAGCGTGTTAGATAGAAGTGAATGGAGACGAATGGTATTTGGGACCTGACGATCTGTTGAAGTGTGAGCAGGGTAATATTTAGTGAAGGGATTCAGGGAAACCGGTTATTTTTATATAGCCGGACTTGAGTCCTGGAAATGGGAAGTACAATGCCTGCACTTTAACTGAGGGGTTCGGGATATTGGCAGTTTGGAGAGATATGTTGTGTATCTTTATAGGTATATGCTTCTAAACTGTTGTGTTCTGAGCACCTCTGCAAAAACAGTGATTATGTGTGAATGAGGTGAAAGTGTTGAATGATGATGAAAGCATTTTCTTTTTGGGGATTTTCCTTCTTTTTTGGGTCACCCTGCCTCAGTGGGAGACGGCCGACTTGTTATATATATATATATATATATATATATATATATATATATATATATATATATATATATATATATATATATATATATATATATATATATATATATATATATATATATATATATATATATATATATATATATATATATATATATATATATATATATCAATAGCAACACTGCACTAGCCAAGGACTCGAGCCCATGCTGCTTTGGCTTGCCTCATGGTGGGCGAAAACACATGACGCCCTAATCCACTGGACCATACGATCCTTAAGAGTAGCGCATCCTGCGGAACTGGATGTTGTACTCGTTACCCAAGGACACACGATGGTGTGGATGACTCTAGGCTAATTTCATTCTAGTCCCTGTTTGGTGTACTAGTACAACGAGCAGTATTTTATATTATTGTGACCACGAACGAGTGATATTGATCAATAACAACACTGCACTAGTCAAGGACTCGAACCCATGCTGCTTTGGCCTGCCTCATGGTGGGCGAAAACACATGACGCCCTAATCCACTGGATCATACGATCTTTAAGAATAGCGCATCCAGCGGAACTGGATGCGGCTTGACAAAGCTTCTTTAGAGCGAAACGTTGCCACAGTAAAATGTCACATTATTTCCATATGTGTCCTTTTCCCTAACGCATTGTCGGTAATTCTACCATCATTTTTACATCATGCAATTTGCAAACATGTACTATACACGTTCCCAACCTCTTCTCTCTCTCTCTCTCTCTCTCATGTCAGTCATCATACAGTAGATCATGTTATCCTGCACTATAGTGACATGATGGGTCGGTTCTCGTCATCATCAGTCTTGTCATCGTTCGTTCCAGTCAAATGGGTGACTGTTGAAGGCGCCTTCAACAGTGGAACCACTGCGGAGTGCAGTGGTTCTCTGTTTTCTGTTTGAACCACAGACAATTTTTTTTATTGCCTTTTATCTTATACTTGTAGTTTTCCGTTGTGGTGTGTTATAATTTGCAACAATCTTATGCGCAGAGGACAACCTAACCTAACCTCATGTAACCTAAAGTAACTTAACCTAACCATAACTTGAACTAATCTAAACTAACCTTACATAACATAACCTATCCTAATCTAACCTAACTTCAAAGAACCTAACCTCAAATAACCTAACCTAACATAACCTAATCTAACCCAGCCTAATCTAAACTAATCTCAAATAACTTAACCTAACATAACCTATAGTAACCTAACCAAACCTAACCTACCCTAACCTAACCTAACCTCAAATAACCTAGCCTAACCTAGCCAAACCTAACCTAACATAAAATAACCTCAAATAGCATAACCTATCCTAGCCTAACTTCATCTAACCTAACGTAACCTAGTCTAGCTTAATTTAACCTAGCCGAACTTGGAATTGTGCTACGAACATTATGTGAAGAATCTAATTCAGTGCTTGGAGGATTGTCTTCCTTGTTGTATCTCTGTGGTATTATAGGATTCACTCTGGTAGTTTTAACTTCAGTGTTTGTCATGGTGTTAACTACAGTGTTTGTCATGGTGTTAACTACAGTGTTTGTCATGGTGTTAACTACAGTGTTTGTCTTGGTGTTAAATTCAGTGTTTGTCATGGTGTTAACTACAGTGTTTGTCATGGTGTTAACTACAGTGTTTGTCATGGTGTTAACTACAGTGTTTGTCATGGTGTTAACTACAGTGTTTGTCATGGTGTTAACTACAGTGTTTGTCATGGTGTTAACTACAGTGTTTGTCATGGTGTTAACTACAGTGTTTGTCATGGTGTTAACTACAGTGTTTGTCATGGTGTTAACTACAGTGTTTGTCATGGTGTTAACTACAGTGTTTGTCATGGTGTTAACTACAGTGTTTGTCATGGTGTTAACTACAGTGTTTGTCATGGTGTTAACTTCAGTGTTTGTCATGGTGTTAACTACAGTGTTTGTCATGGTGTTAACTACAGTGTTTGCCATGGTGTTAACTACAGTGTTTGTCATGGTGTTAACTACAGTGTTAACTACAGTGTTTGTCATGGTGTTAACTACAGTGTTTGTCATGGTGTTAACTACAGTGTTTGTCATGGTGTTAACTACAGTGTTTGTCATGGTGTTAACTACAGCGTTTGTCATGGTGTTAACTACAGTGTTTGTCATAGTGTTAACTACAGTGTTTGTCATTGTGTTAACTACAGTGTTTGTCATGGTGTTAACTACAGCGTTTGTCATGGTGTTAACTACAGTGTTTGTCATGGTGTTAACTACAGTGTTTGTTCTGATGTTTTATCCCAGTATATATCAAGACATTCGCCTCAGTGTTTGCCTCTATGTTCCTCCCTGTGTTTGTCTGGGTGTTTGTTTAACATTGTGGGGAGGTAACTTAAGATTCTATTCCCCTTTTCGAGGCTTGTGTGTTCTGCGGCGTCTGTGTGTATATGTGTGTGTGTGTGTGTGTGTGTGTGTGTGTGTGTGTGTGTGTGTGTGTGTGTGTGTGTGTGTGTGTGTGTGTGTGTGTGTGTGTGTGTATGTGTGTGTGTGTGTGTGTGTGTGTGTGTGTGTGTGTGTGTGTACTCACCTATTTGTACTCATCTATTTGTGGTTGCAGGGGTCGAGTGTTAGCTCCCGGCCCCGCCTCTTCACTGGCTGCTACTGAGTCCTCTCTCTCCCTGCTCCATGAGCTTTGTCAAACCTCGTCTTAAAACTATGTATGGTTCCCGCCTCCACTACGTCACTTTCTAGGCTATTCCACTGCCTGACAACTCTATGACTGAAGAAATACTTCCTAACATCCCTTTGACCCATCTGAGTCTTCAACTTCCAATTGTGACCTCTTGTTTCTGTGTCCCCTCCCTGGAACATCCTGTCTTTGTCCACCTTGTCTATTCCGCGCAGTATTTTATACGTTATTATCATGTCTCCCATGACCCTCGTGTCCTCCAGTGTGGTCAGGCCGATTTCCCTTAACCTGTCTTCATAGGACATTCCCCTTAGCTCTGGTACTAACCTTGTCGCAAACCTTTGCACTTTCTCTAATTTCTTGACGTGCTTGATCAAGTACGGGTTCCAAACAGGTGCTGCATACTCCAGTATGGGCCTGACGTACACGGTGTACAGTGTCTTGAACGATTCCTTACTAAGGTATCGGAACGCTGTTCTCAGGTTTGCCAGGCGCCCATATGCTGCAGCAGTTATTTGGTTGATGTGTGCTTCCTGAGACATGCTCGGTGTTATATTCACCCCAAGATCTTTCTCCTTGAGCGAGGTTTGCAGTCTTTTGCCACCTAGCCTATATTCCGTCTGCGGTCTTCTGTGCTCTTCCCCGATCTTCACGACTTTGCATTTGACGGGGTTAAATTCGAGAAGCCAGTTGCTGGACCAGGTGTCCAGTCTGTCCAGGTCTCTTTGAAGTCCTACCTGATCCTCATCTGATTTAATTCTCCTTATTAACTTCACATCATCTGCGAACAGGGACACTTCTGAGCGTGTGTGTGTGTGCGCATGTGTGTGTGAGTATGTGTGTGTGTGTGTGCACATGTGTGTGTGTGTGTGTGTGTGTGTGTGTGTGTGTGCAGATATGCTGCAGCTGTTTTTTGTGTGTGTGTGTGTGTGTGTGTGTGTGTGTGTGTGTGTGTGTGTGTGTGTGTGTGTGTGCACATATGTGTGTGTGTGTGTGTGTGTGTGTGCTCACCTATTTGTACTCACCTGTTTGTGGTTGCAGGGGTCGAGTCATAGCTCCTGGCTCCACCTCTTCACTTATCGCTACTAGGTCCTCTCTCTCTCTCTCTCTCTGGTCCATGAGCTTTATCATACCTCTTCTTAAAACTACGTATGGCTCCTGCCTCCACTACGTCACTTGCGAGACTATTCCACTTCCTGACAACTCTATGACTAAGGAAATACTTCCTAACATCCCTTTGACTCATCTGAGTCTTCATCTTCCAATTGTGACCCCTTGTTTCTGTTTCCCATCTCTGAAACATCTTGTTTCTGTCCACCTTGTCAATTTCTCGCAGTATTTTGTATGTCATAATCATGTCCTCCAGTGTCGTCAGGCCGATTTCCCTTAGCTCTGGAACTAGTCTTGTTGCAAACTTTTGCATTTTCTTTAATTTCTTGACGTACTTGACCAGGTGTGGGTTCCAAACTGGTGCTGCATAGTCCAGTATGGGCCTGACGTACACTGTGTACGATTCCTTACTGAGGTATCGGAACGCTATTCTCAGGTTTGCCAGGCGCCCATATGCTACAACAGTTATCTGGTTGATGGGCACCTCAGGATATGTGCTCGGTATTATACTCACCCCAAGATCCTTTTCTTTGAGTGAGGGTTGCAGTTTTGCAGTTTTTGGCCACCTAGTCTATACTCTGTGGTCTTCTTTGCCCTTCCCCAATCTTCATTACTTTGCATTTGGAGGGGTTAAATTCGAGGAGACTGTTGCTGGGCCAGTCTTCCTGCATGTCCAACTCGCTTTGTAGTTCTGCTTGATCCTCATTCGATTTAATTCTCCTCATTAACTTCACTTCAACTGCAAACAGGGACAATTCTGAGTCTATCCCTCCCTTTATGTCATTCACATACAACAAAAATAGCACTGGCCCTAGGACTGACCCCTGTGGAAGCCCTCTCGTCATAAACGCCCATTCTCACACATCGTCACATACCATGACTCGTTGTTACCTCACTGTCAGGTATTCTCTCATCCATTGCAGTGCCCTTTCTGTTATGTGTGCCTGATCCTCTAGCTTTTGCACTAATCTCTTCTGAGGAACTGTGTCAAAGGCCTTCTTGCGGTCCAAGAAAATGCAATCTACCCACCCCCTCTCTCTCTCGTGTCTTACTTCCGTTACCCTATAGATTTGCGACACAGGATTGTCCTTTCCTGAATCCATACTGGCTGTTGTTTATAAGCTTGGTCCATTCTAGGTGCTCCACCATTCTCCTGATAATCTTCTCCATGACTTTGCATGCTATACATGTCAGTGACACTGGTCTGTAGTTTAGTGCCTCGTGTTTGTCTCCTTTCTTAAAAAAAGGGACTGCATTTTCTGTCTTCTATACCTCAGGTAGTTGCCCAGTTTCAATGGATATGTTGAAAATTGTTGTTAGTAGCACACACAGCATCTCGGCCTCCTCTTTATGGAACCATGGATACATATTGCCCGGTTCCACTGCCTTTGAGGTATCAAGTTCACTTAGCAGCTTCTTCACCTCCTCCTCGGTTGTGTGTATTTCATTCAGCACTTGTTGGTATATCCCTTGCTGGTGTACCCCTCTATTCTGACTTCCCGGAGTCCTTTCTGTCTCCACTGTAAATACTTCCTTAAATCTCATGTTGAGCTCCTCACCTACTTCTTGGTCATGGCTTGTGAGCTCCCCACATTCTTTCCTCAGCCTGATTACTTGGTCGTTGACTGTTGTCTTCCTCCTGATGTGGCTATACAACAGCTTCGGGTCAGACGTGACTTTCGATGCTATGTTCTTTTTGTACTGCCGCTGGACCTCCCTCCTTATCTGTGCATACTTGTTTCTGGCTCTCCTACTAATCTCTATATTTTCCTGGGTTCTTTGTCTTCTGTACTTTTTCCATTCTCTAGCACACTGAGTTTTTGCCACCCTACACCTTTGGGTAAACTAAGAGCTCGTTCTGCTTATCCCATTATTTCGGTTACCCTTGGGAACGAACCTTTTCTCTCCCTCCTTGCATTTTGTTTTCATGCAGTCCATTTCGTTTACCGATTTTCCTACCAATCTCTTTCTCACTGAACCTCCTGCAGGAAGTTTCTCATACCTGTGTAATCCCTTCCTTTTGTAATTTGGCTTTTTCCATCCTACTCCTGTTACCTTCTCCACTTGTAACTCTACAATGTATTCTAAGCTCAGGACCATGTGATCACTAGTTCCGCGGGGCCTTTTATACGTGATGCCCTTGATGTCCGAGCTACTCAGGATGAATACGAATCCCAGTCTTGCTGGTTCATCCTCACCTTTCTCTCTGATAGCGTCCCTAACATGTTGATGCATGAAGTTTTCTAATACCACTTGCATCACCTTGGCTCTCCATGTTTTGGGACCTTGATGTGGCTCCAGGTTTTCCCAGTCAATCTCCTTGTGACAGAAGTCACCCATAACTAGTAACTTTGCTCTACCCATGTGAGCCCTTCCGGCCACCTCAGCTAGTGTATCCACCATTGCTTTATTGCTCTCTTCACATTCTTCTCTTGGCCTCTTTCAGATTTATGGCGGGTTGTAAATCACTGCAATGATTACCTTATGTCCTCTAGACTGAATTGTACCTACTATGTAGTCACTTTTGCTCCATTTCTTCCATTTCCTCAAATCCCCATAGGTTTTAATGAGCAGTGCAACTCCTCCTCCCCCTCTGTTCCCTCTGTCTTTCCTCAGGATCTGATATTTATTATCATCCTGGTGAGTTTCATTTCCATGAGTGCTATAATGTCTCCTTGATTCTTTCATGCCACTCCTGTTATTCCAACTGCATTCGTATACCAAACCTTCAACTTCTTTTCTAAAACTGTCTTCTGGGGAGAATGTTGGGGGTGGGAGACCTGGCAGGGAACTATGGGGGGGTTGCTCTGGATGAGGACAGTGGCTGCTGTATTTGAGTTTTGGGTTAGATTGTTTAGTTGCATTGGTAGAGATCCTGCTGTAGGTGGCTCAGAGGGAGGTTGCATTTGCTCTTCCGTCTTCCTCCTGAGTCTAGGTTGTCCTGCTCATCTCTGTCTTTGCGTCTCTTTCCTCCTTGCATCTTTGTACTCTCTCTTTCAGTTTCTGACTCTCTTCTTGTACCCTCTTGCGGTCGAGGTACACCCTCCCACCCTCCAGTACGTCGGTATGTCCCATAGTTGTGCTTTCTCCTGCAGGATCCTGTGTCGAGCCAATTCTGCCTTGAATATCACTTTGACTGGCCAGTTTTTTCCTTATGCAAACCACCCTCTTCTCAGAATATTTGTCAACTTGGTTATGTCATCCATTCCTGTTTCTTTTATGATACTTTCAAATGCTTCATGCTTTCAAATGTCTTCTTGCTTCATAAGTTTACCCTTCAACTTCCTGGAGCCTGTAAACAAAAACTGATCTCTCCCTTTCGTCCTCCCACTGCATTTCCCTTTTCATCCCCTGAGCCGATTTAGTTGCCTCCATTGCAGCGTTCCTTCCTTCAGTCTCTTCTCTATCTGATGTCCCTGATACCCTGTGTGTGTGTGTACCCACCTACTTGTGGTTGCAGGGGTCGAGTCATAGCTCCTGGCCCCACCTCTTCACTGATTGCTACTAGGTCCTCTCTCTCCCTGCTCCATGAGCTGTTTCAAACCTAGTATTAAAATTATGTATGGTTCATGCCTCTACTACGTCACTAGCCAGATTATTTCACTTCCTGACAACTCTATGACAAAAGAAATACTTCCTGTGTGTGTGTGTGTACTCACCTAGTTGTACTCACCTAGTTGAGGTTGCGGGGGTCGAGTCCGAGCTCCTGGCCCCACCTCTTCACTGATCGCTACTAGGTCACTTTCCCTGAGCCGTGAGCTTTATCATACCTCTGCTTAAAGCTATGTATGGATCCTGCCTCCACTACATCGCTTCCCAAACTATTCCACTTACTGACTACTCTGTGGCTGAAGAAATACTTCCTAACATCCCTGTGATTCATCTGTGTCTTCAACTTCCAACTGTGTCCCCTTGTTACTGTGTCCAATCTCTGGAACATCCTGACTTTGTCCACCTTGTCAATTCCTCTCAGTATTTTGTATGTTGTTATCATGTCCCCCCTATCTCTCCTGTCCTCCAGTGTGTGTGTGTGTGTGTGTGTGTGTGTGTGTATGTGTGTGTGTGTACTCACCTAGATGAGGTTGCAGAGGTCGAGTCCGAGCTCCTGGCCCCCGTGTGTGTGTGTGTGTGTGTGTGTGTGTGTGTGTGTGTGTGTGTGTGTGTGTGTGTGTGTGTGTGTGTGTGTGTGTGTGTCAGCGACGAGACGAGCTTTTATGCACTGTCAACAGTGTGTAACTTGATGAGTGTGAGTGAGGTCTCTGTTGGTGTTGGTGGTGGTAATGGTGTCGGTGGTGGTAATGGTGTTGGTGGTGGTAATGGTGTCGGTGGTGGTAATGGTGTTGCTGGTGGTGGTATAGGTGTTGGTGGTGGTGATGGTAGAGGTGGTCTTGTTGCTTCTGCTGGTGGTGGTAGTAGTGTTGTTGCTGGTGGTGGTGATAGTGGTGGTAGTAGTGGTAGCGTTGGTGTTGTTGTTGTTGCTGCTGCTGGTGGTAGTGGTGGTGGTGTTGTTGTGACAACTGGGGGTAGTGGTGTTGCTGTTACAGCTGGTGGTAGTGGTGTTGTTGTTACAGCTGGTGGTAGTGGTGTTGTTACAGCTGGTGGTAGTGGTGTTGTTACTGCTGATGGTAGTGGTGTTGTTGTTACTGCTGGTGGCAGTGGTGTTGTTGTTACAGCTCTTATTAAGTATCATACTTCGAGAAGAGGAGATGGCACATCAAACTCCTCCCACTACAGGAGCCAGGAATGAAACCCCGATGTTCTCGCAGGAGAAAAATGATACATCAACTGAGCAAAATCGTCAGTCTCGTGCAACAGGGTTGTCTGAAGGCGAATCAGCGGCGTTGGCAGTTGAGTTGGCGAAAATCAAACTTGAGCAGGCTAGGGAACAGAGGGCATATGCCAAGGAAGAATTTGATAGGGAAAAAGAAATAAGGCAGTTTTCTCAAGTTGTAAATGACTTTAGTTTACAGAAAGCAGTACAGTTGGTCCCCCGCTTCAGTGAGGCAGAACCAGAACAATTTTTCAAAACTTTCGAAAATTAGGCTCGAGCCTTGAGGTGGCCTGAACAGCATTGGGCATCGTTGGTTCACACAGCGTTGTTTGGTAAGGCACAGGAATTTACTTCAGTGTTAAATGACACTGATTTTTCCAATAATAAAGTGGTGAAGACCACAGTTCTGGGAGCATATCAATTCATCCCAGCTAAGTATAGGAAGTCATTCAAGTTAGGCAGACGACAGCTTGGTCAATCCCTGGTGTATTTCGTGCAACAGCAGACCAAAGCTTTTACCAACTGGTATAAAGCAAGTTGTGTCGCTACTTTTGATGATCTCATGCAACTTATCCTAGTCGACAATCTGCTGGAGTCTGTGGGACCAGAGGTTAGAGTCTTTCTGCAGGATCATGACTTAACCACTGCATTGGAGGCAGCCAGGTTAGCTGATACCTTCAGAACTAACCGCTCCTTGTCCGAGTGGTCCCTCCTCTCTTTTCAACAGCCTGGCATGAGCAGAGATCGTCAACATTGGAGGATGAAGTGTCAGCCGGAGGGAGAACGTCTACGTCAGCCAATTAAGTCACCTGGTGAGTCACGCTACTCAAGTTATGGTCAACCTGGTGAGCAACAAACCACTCAACATGATGCAACTCGACAACAGTATCCAGAGCGACACCAGCCAGAGCGACACCAGTTGCAACGTCAGCAGGGAGCTAAGGTCAAGCCTGTCGTCTGCTTCCTATGCAACCAAGTAGGTCACATCCATCTAAATTGCCCACATAAACCCGAGCCATTAGGAAAAATCTATAGTGTTCCTAGTAACATGTCCCTGAAAGAAGTAGGGAAAGGGTTAGCTCCTTATTACTGTTAGAGTCGTATTTCCCTTCAGGAAGACTCAAAAACAACTGAAGTCAGAACATTTAGAGATACTGGAGCATATTGCTCGCTTATAAGAGAGGGAGTACTTCCCCTTTCTGAACACACTTCATTACAATCCTCCGTCTTGCTAGAAGCCTTCAGATCTTTTCTGTATCTTTGCATAGAATCTACGTACAGTGCAAATATTACACTGGATGTTTGACTGTGGGTGTATCCGAGGGATTTCCTATGAAAGATGCCATGTTATTACTGGGTAATAACATTACCACTGCTAGTGTATGTCCTGAAGCCATAGTGATTAATTCTTCTCTGGTGATGGCCATAACTCGGGCAACATCCCAAGGGTTGTCTGGCGAGAATGCTGACCCATCCTTGGACGACTCTGATCTCGGAATAGCCAATTTGTTTTACGAGGAAAACTGGCCAGAGCCTTGTAAATTAAGTGAACAGACCAAGATCAAGCCTTCCTTCTCCAGGGCTGCAGGATTGCCAGATATCTCTGTTTCCATGCCCGAGGGACTGTCCTTCTGGGAGGAACAACGAAAGGACCCTTCTTTGAATTTCGCTTTTCAGGCAGCCATGGGTAAATCCTCTTCGGATCATCCGGTCAAATATAAACTTAAAAACGACTATTTCATCTGCACAGAGACTGGTAAGGAGATAGAGGGCCGGCAACTGTCAGACAGGTTAGTGATTCCAACAAAGCTTAGACCTCAAATATTGAATATAGCTCATAATACTTCATTAGGAGGTCACCTAGGAATTACTAAAACATTATATAGAATCACAAAAGAATTCTATTGGCCAAAATTAAGGCAGGATGTGAAGAATCATATCCGATGTTGCTGAGAATGTCAGCAAGTAGGAAAACCTGGACATTCCATTAAACATGCACCTCTCCAGCTTATACCTGCTGATGGAGAACCTTTTGCAGATTAATTATAGATTGTGTAGGTCCACTACCTGAGACCAAGTCTGGAAATCAGTAATTATTCACCTTTATGGATAGAGTAACTAGATACCCAGAAGCAATTCCAATGCGCAGTATTAATCCTAAAGCCATTCTTAAGGCTTTAACCAGATCTATTTCTTGTTTTGGCATTCCTAAATCTATTCAAAGTGATCAAGGTACTAACTTCACTGTAAAAGCATTTAGGGAAGCATTAACTAGGTTAGGGATAATCCACAACTTATCCACTGCCTATCATCCTCAGTCCCAAGTCGCCTTGGAAAGATTCCATCAGACGTTAAAAACCATGATGAGAACTTTTTGTATGCATTTTCCTACAGACTGGGATGAATTACTACCTTTGTGGCTGTTTTCAATAAGGGAAACTGTGCAGGAGTCTACCGGGTATTGTCTGTTTGAGCTGATCTTTGGGCACAATGTACGAGGTCCTCTTCGGGTGCTCGAAGAAGGATGGATGGGAGAATACTTTAGCTCAACACTCTACAACCCGTCTTCAAGGTTGCAGGTGGCACGTCAGTTAGCCAAGGCTAACCTGAAGACAGCTCAGAACAAGATGAAACAGAGGTATGACATAAATGCACAATTTCGCTCCTTCCATCCAGGAGACAAGGTGTTGGTACAGGAACCTATACCTGGCCACACCTTGAAAGCTAGATTTACGGGACCTATGCAAATTGTAAGTAAATTATCTGATGTAAATTATGTGGTATCTCCCCTTGATAAGACCTCAAAAACTAAAACTTACCACATTAATCAATTAAAATCTTTTCATACACCGGATAAAGTCCAAGTAATGACTCTGTCCTCTACCTCTGAGGACGACTCTGACTCTTTGCACTCTATTTCTGAAATTAATGTCAAGCTTCCAAACTCTGTTCTTCTCAAGGACCCTAGCCCTTTAATGGTGGGGCTATCTGAAACTCAAGTAATAAGTTTAACTGCGCTTCGACAGTCGTACCCTGATATTTTTTCGGATGTGCAGAAAAAATGTACATTAGGTTATCATGACGTAGATGTGGGAAACTCTAAACCTATTAAACTCTCCCCCTACAGAGCTAATCCTGGAAAACAGAAGCTACTTCAGCAGGAAGTAGAATTTCTGTTAGAGCATGAGTTAGTGGAGGAGTCGTCTAGTCCATGGGCTTCACCGTGCATCCTTGTTAAAAAATCTGATAGAGGTTTTCGTATGTGTACAGACTACCGTAAGGTGAATGAGGTCACAATCACAGATGTTTACCCTCTTCCTCGTCTGGATGACGTAATCGACTTTGTGGGTAAGGCTACTTTTGTGTCCAAGTTAGATCTCCTTAAAGGTTACTATCAGGTACCCTGATGGATAAGGCGAAGGAAATCTCTGACTTCGTTGTGGAGAAATTTTCTCCAGGAGGGGGGTATCAGCCCCCTTCAGCCCCTTTCAGCCCCTTTCAGCCCTGAGGGGCCCGGCCCTCTCAGAAGGGGCAAATATCTTGTTTACTGCTACAGCGAGTAATTGATCCCAGATGCAATACAAGTATGCGACGTGGTCAAGCGACCGCCGCTCCTTGCAGTCCAGTGTTGCAGAGTGTATTTTAATAAGAGACAGTACATCTCTTACCTTAGCAGGACAATTAAGGAAAATCCTGCTCCCACTTTATTAACATAGTAGAGATAGTGTATATTGTTGTCTATGCTTAAGACAACAAGAATCAAACATTCTGCTTTGCTTCATCGAGGAAGTGGCAAGGGAGCAAAAGTACTAGGTCAGCTTTTACTTTGTGCTGGGGGCAGTAACGGCGTGGGGCGCTGTGGCGTCTTCAGATTACTTTTGACTCTACTGAGAGTGACACTGACGCCAGGATAACCAACAAAGAACGATCTGTGTGTTAGTGTGAACAAAGTGTCTCACAAAACACAATAAACACTTACAGAGAAGTGTGATCAGCTTCTTCAGTGATATTGTGTGAACAATTATTGATGAACAGTGTAACAACGAGTGTTGCGATCCAACAGAGTGTAGTGCGACATTCTTCAAAGAACACTATTCTTCAATCAACTCAACAGATATCCGGGCGTAATTACGGGTCAGATACATATACCCAGGTAAGTGTTCTAACTCGCGATGTGCTACTATTGACTGCGCAGTTGAGTATAAAATCGTGAGTTAGTCACTTATCATAAACCCCGGTGATATGAGGACAGGTGGTCACTGTCTATAGTGACCACAACCCTCTGGTATGTGTCCAAG
Source organism: Cherax quadricarinatus (assembly GCF_038502225.1). Taxonomy (NCBI): domain Eukaryota; kingdom Metazoa; phylum Arthropoda; class Malacostraca; order Decapoda; family Parastacidae; genus Cherax; species Cherax quadricarinatus. Next base: position 5,818,469 of record NC_091362.1, on the reverse strand, counting down.
CCATGAAGAACTACAATACGAGATTCATGAGATGGAGTCTACGACTGCAACCCTACTCTCTCAGAATATTACACATTGCCGGCAAAGAAAATATGTTGTTGTTACTGCTGGTGGTAGTGGTGTTGTTGTTACTGCTGGTGGAAGTGGTGTTGTTACTGCTGGTGGTAGTGGTGTTGTTGTTACTGCTGGTGGTAGTAGTGTTGTTGTTACTACTGGTGGTAGGGGTGCTGTTACTGCTGGTGGTAGTGGTGTTGTTGTTACTGCTGGTGGTAGTGGTGTTGTTACTGCTGGTGGTAGTGGTGTTGTTGTTACTGCTGGTGGTAGTGGTGTTGTTGTTACTGCTGGTGGTAGTGGTGTTGTTGTTACTGCTGGTGGTAGTGGTGTTGTTGTTACTGATGTTGTTACTGGCTAGAAAAAGCCCGTTACACATACATCATTCTTGACATAGAATGTTCACAAACGAAGGGCGTAACACTGCCTTAGGACACAGAGGCAACACATCTCTAAGAGAAGGATCTAGAAGTGAGCACCAGCATGCTACACACTCCTGGTCCTACTCTGTGTCATAGAGGTTCCCAACCTTTTCTATTCTGCGCACCCTCAGGAAATGTTTGATTAACCTTGCACAACATACAAAAGTAATATCACATTTGAAAATGAAGAAGTCAAATTTCTAATTTTTGAACATCAAATTGAACTAAATACGGTAATGCGGATGAACCACTTGAATTATAAGATAAGCTTTTAATTCGGTGCATAAAATTCAAATATAAACAGAGCAATTGGAAAAGTTCGTGGTAAAATAAACTGTCATTATGTAGGTGACTGTTAGTAACTAGGTGGCCGGTATTAACTAGGTGACTAGTGTTAACTAGGTGACTGGTATTAACTAGGTGACTGGTATTAGCTAGCATTAAGTGCATCATAACAACATACAAAATGCTCACAGGAACTGATAGGGTAGATAGGACTCTTTTTCGCACCCCTGAAATGCCATCTCGCACCCCTGGGGGTGCGTGCACCCCAGGTTGGGAACCCCTGATCTATGAGAAGGCTCTAGGGGTGAGCGCCATCATGGTACCCACTCTTGGTATAGCATGTTAAAAAAACTTAAGAAAATACAGAGGTATACTACTAGCATGATCTATAAGGAGAAGTTAAAAGGTGACTCGTATTACCTGGGTGGCTGTGATTATCTGAATGGCTAGTATAAGCTAGGTGACTGGTATTAACTAGGTGACTGGCATTAACTAGGTGACTGGCATTAACTAGGTGACTGGCATTAACTAGGTGACTGGCATTAACTAGGTGACTGGCATTAACTAGGTGACTGGCATTAACTAGGTGACTGGCATTAACTAGGTGACTGGCATTAACTAGGTGACTGGCATTAACCAGGTGACTGGCATTATGTAGGTGACTGGTATTAACTAGATGACTGGTATTAACTAGGTGACTAGTGTTAACTAGGTGACTGGTATTAGCTGGCATTAGAAGCATCATAACAACATACAAAATGCTCACATGAATTGATAGGGTAGATAGGGTTTGACTGTCTGAGAGGCTGGAAAAAGGAAAAAAAGGGCACACTAGGAAGCTAAAGTCAAAGATGAGTCAGATGGATGGTGGGAAGTACTTATGTACTTCTTTAGCCTCAGGGAGGTCAGAAAGTGGAATTACCTGAAGGAAGTGTTGGAGGCTGGCTCCATACAAAATTGTAAGTGTATGTAAGAAGGAGTCCACGTAGCTAGAAGGCGTTCATTAAGAAAACAGTAAGTTGAGGGACAGGGCCAGGAGCTAAGAGTCGACTGCCCTTGCTCCATTTTCTGATATCAAGTCCTCCCTACCCATCTTCTCTTCCACTTCCTTCTACCCTACCCTCTAACCCCAATATCTCTGCTCCATCTCCTTGGAACAAGCTTTCCTTTTTGCTCCTACTCCAAGAATCAAGATCACCTATGATCTATTTCCTCGGATCAAGTCCTCCCTCCCCATCTCCCCCTCCATCTCCCCTACTCTCTAAGCCCAATATCACTTTGTAGTACCCATAGTCAGTGGCCAAGCTTCAAACACCTTTTATTGTACAGCAATAAAGGAATGGAACAGACTGCCCACACATGTCAAAGCTAGTCATAGCATGAACCAGTTCAAGAAGACTGCCAAAAGGTGTCTGATGAATGTAGCTACAGAAAGGGAGGGGAATGATTTTCTATTTTTTAGCTAACATACGTGTAAATTTTACCTTATTCCTAGTAATGACCCTCGTGTAGTAGATAGTCTTTTTAGTACGATAATAAGATGTTATCTTCATTATAGAATAATAAGAAAATATTATAACCTTTATATTATAATAATAAGGTATTAAAAGGACCCCAATGGAAATAAGTCACTGACTTTTTTGTGTTATCCCAGGTTCTCTACACATATACTGCTATGTATGATAATCTGTGTAACTGTATTTGTGTATACCTGAATAAATTTATTTAATCACTGTTCCACTTGAGCACCTCTACCCCATCTCCTCGGGTCAAGTGCTACATTTCCTCGGATCAAATTTTTAATAATGAATCTAATGGGTTTTTCAGACGCTATGGCATTTTTACTTCACTGTAAACCATATAAACCTCACTCATATTTAACCCATGATAACCCAGTTTTTAGACTCATTTTTACGTTATTTAGCAGCTAAGACTCTCATGTGTCATGCTACAGCTCTTGGATCTCACATTTTTATTATTCATAAAACACATATGAAGGTAAGAACAAACACTGGTATTTAAACTGTCTCCTCAAAAGCGTTTTAACATTACATTTTTTTTACTGCCATGATATTTTTGCTGGATATAGAGAATAAAAGGCAGCAATGCATGATTTTTGAATATTATACATTCATATGTCAATGTCTCCATCTTTTACTCATATGATTCAGTTATGTGTTATTTAGGTTCGTGTTTGACCCAGGATAACCCATTTCTTCCACTTATTTTAGTGCTCAGCACTTACCCAAGAGGTAAATCATTACACTACATTATTTTTACAAATTTTATTTATGCAATTTTTATATATAAAGCAATTTTATACGTAATACAAGTACATAACAGAGATCATTCTAGTTTAGTCTCCTTCGTTTGGATGCTGGGGAGGGGATGTCAGGGTGTCTATAATCCAAGGGTCGAGTGGTATCTACTTTCACAACTCAGGATAAAACAACACATGTCACCATCAACTAATCACAACAATGTTCACATAGCACCAACAGGCACTCACAACACCATCAATTTACCAAACACTCACATCTTATAACATTCATGCACAACTACCACAATTTAATGACATACACATAACACCAACACATATTAGTATCACAATACCTTCAACTTCCACCCACAATTTTTCAATCACAATGTTCACAACACAGTTGCCAAAACAATGTTCATATCACCAACTTAAAACAACGTTCAATCACTGTGATCACCACCATGGTTTTGAATCATTGTGACCCACACCATGGTTTTGAATCACTGCGATCTCCACCATGGCTTTGAATCACTGCAATCTCCACCATGGTCTTGAATCACTGTGATCTTCACCATGGTTTAGAATCACTGTGATCTCCACCATGGTCTTGAATCACTGTGATCTTCACCATGGTTTTGAATCGCTGTGATCTCCACCATGGTCTTGAATCACTGTGATCTTCACCATGGTTTTGAATCACTGTGATCTCCACCATGGTCTTGAATCACTGTGATCTCCATCATGGTTATGAATCACTGCGATCTCCACCATGGTCTTGAATCACTGTGATCTCCACCATGGTTTTGAATCACTGTGATCTCCACCATGGTTTTGAATCACTGTGATCTCCACCATGGTTTTGAATCACTGCGATCTCCACCATGGTCTTGAATCACTGTGATCTCCACCATGGTCTTGAATCACTGTGATCTCCACCATGGTCGTGAATCACTGTGATCTCCACCATGGTCTTGAATCACTGTGGTTCCCACCATGGTCCTGAATCAATGTGACCACCACCATGCTCTCGACTGAGCAACACGTGGAAGGAGTTGAAAAATACGAGCATAATGACGTTTCTATTTTCACAAAAAAAACTTTAAACTATAATTTTTAAAGGGGCGGACGAGTAAATGGAGGCTCATCAAATGACTAAGACTCGCGTCAGGAAACACATGTCCTGTTTCCTGACAAACCTAACCTAACCTAACCTAACCTAACCTAACCTAACCTAACCTAACCTAACCTAACCTAACCTAACCTGACAATTATTATTATTATAATCAAGGGGGAAGCGCTAAACCTGGAGGATTATACAGCAACCTAACCTGACAAACCTTACCTAACTTAACCTATCTTCACAATGTTGACGTATCGAGCTTGATTGAGGTTCACTTAAGACCATGTTTGTCCCAGTAGATCTTCCCAAGTGGTGAAATGCGGAGGCGCAGTTGACGCTTATTTGAAGTGTTCTAAGTATGCTTTTCAAAGCATATCTGATTTTCTGTCTGTGAAGTCATTAGGAAATGAATAACAGGTGGTTTTAAAGTAATTTTTGGTGCTGCAGGAAATAACAGTTTTCTCGAATTTCTTTACATATGGAGGAGTCCATGATATATTTGTTAAAACCAGTGCAAGAAAGGTTATGATGTGTTAAGTCAAATTCAGAGTGGAGACAGTTGTGTTGCTGCACCTGGGTTGTGTTGCTGCACCTGGGTTGTGTTGCTGCACCTGGGTTGTGTTGCTGCACCTGGGTTGTGTTGCTGCACCTGGGTTGTGTTGCTGCACCTGGGTTGTGTTGCTGCACCTGGGTTGTGTTGCTGCACCTGGGTTGTGTTGGTGCACCTGGGTTGTGTTGGTGCACCTGGGTTGTGTTGGTGCACCTGGGTTGTGTTGGTGCACCTGGGTTGTGTTGGTGCACCTGGGTTGTGATTGTGCACCTGGGTTGTGTTGGTGCACCTGGGTTGCGTTGCTGCACCTGGGTTGCGTTGCTGCACCTGGGTTGTGTTGGTGCACCCGGGTTGTGTTGGTGCACCTGGGCTGTGTTGCTGCACCTGGGTTGTGCTGCTGCACTTAACACTTTCTTATAATAGTGTTAACAGCAGTGTTGCTGCACCTGGGCTGTAGTGTTACAGCATTAACAGCAGTGTTGCTGCACCTGGGCTGTAGTGTTACAGCATTAACAGCAATGTTGCTGCACCTGGGCTGTAGTGTTACAGCATTAACAGCAATGTTGCTGCACCTGGGCTGTAGTGTTACAGCATTAACAGCAGTGTTGCTGCACCTGGGCTGTAGTGTTACAGCATTAACAGCAGTGTTGCTGCACCTGGGCTGTAGTGTTACAGCATTAACAGCAGTGTTGCTGCACCTGGGCTGTAGTGTTACAGCATTAACAGCAGTGTTGCTGCACCTGGGCTGTAGTGTTACAGCATTAACAGCAATGTTGCTGCACCTGGGCTGTAGTGTTACAGCATTAACAGCAGTATTGCTGCACCTGGGCTGTAGTGTTACAGCATTAACAGCAATGTTGCTGCACCTGGGCTGTAGTGTTACAGCATTAACAGCAGTGTTGCTGCACCTGGGCTGTAGTGTTACAGCATTAACAGCAATGTTGCTGCACCTGGGCTGTAGTGTTACAGCATTAACAGCAGTATTGCTGCACCTGGGCTGTAGTGTTACAGCATTAACAGCAATGTTGCTGCACCTGGGCTGTAGTGTTACAGCATTAACAGCAGTGTTGCTGCACCTGGGCTGTAGTGTTACAGCATTAACAGCAGTGTTGCTGCACCTGGGCTGTAGTGTCACAATAAATATTTCTCACAAGAAAATACTCAATCTTAAATATTAGACAGACTGTTAGCTTGTCAGAATTTGAGACAAATGCCATTGAACATTTAGCTGAGCAGTGTTGACGATCACCGTCAACCTTGTCAAGAAGGAATCCTTCTGCGTTCTCTTCTTGACAAAATTTTCATCTAAGCTTCATCAGAGATATAAAATTTCCGCAGCACTGATATATTTGCTAAAAAAATGGTACGTCATTATAAATCACACAGTGGTATCTTCCCTTCAATATAAAAAAGATTTATATTGATCTAATTAGAAGAAAATTGCAAAAGTTGTCCCTTTTACTAAAAGATGTCGAGTACTGTGTTATTTTACACATAACTCAAGAATGTGCCTTTGTATGGCATCAGATTTTATACTTTGATGCAGCTAACTCAACAATGTTGCTTGTTGTTGCATGATGCAATGGCACAACTCTGCAAAGTTAATGACCTCATTAAGAGTTGGATTATTCATTTCTGTTCAATAACTAGAAAATCTTTTTTAATATTCTCCGATACAGGTGGAGAGGCTGGGGATGTTTCCTTACAACTGTCCTTGTTTACCTAGCAGTAAGTAGGTACCTGGGTGTTAGCCGACTGTTGTGGGTGGCATTCTGAGGAACAAGATTTACCTAAGTTGCCAGAAGTGTTTTGCATAGCGAGGGACTGTCTATATAGCATGTCAATGATGTCAACTACGTCTGTAATATTTGTATCATGTGCTTGTAGAAATAATGAATTATTAATTATATTAATGGGGAAGCACTACGTCAGTAGACGTCACATAGCACCTGGGTGTTGGTAAGTAGTCTGATTAGACTTAAGGAAGGGTATGATAGCTCTAATTCCTTAGATCAAGAATGCTTCACCATCATCAAGGAACCTCATTGGAAGAGCAAGAGAGGGAATAGATTAGAGCGGTATAAGACATTACTTTGCTCGGGCGGAGTCATGCACATCCCGCCAGTAAGTGTTCACTCCGCCAGGTTAATATACAGGCTGGGGATGCAGCCGTGACACCAATTAGCCGGCAGCAATAACTCACGGAGCGTAAAACATCTTGGTAGCTCCTCGTGCCAAGGTCTTGCCGCCTCCACCCTGCGTCTCAGCTCGCACAAACCTCCTTCACTACTATCAGTTTTGACTCCACCACCACCTACATTGTTCTCCATTTTATTTCTTCTTCTTCATGATGGTGACGGAGGTGTTGGTGGTGGAGGAGGTGTTGGTGCCACGTGGAGGTGTTGCTAATAGAGGACGAGTTGTTAGTGGACGCTAATGACATTTAAATTCAGAGAAAAGATGCCTCTATTAAAGGGTAAATCAGGTTTTGAGCGAAATTCGACCTTTGTCGTGCCGAATACGTAAAACCTGCGATTTTGGCTTAAATAGCAATGCTCTTCCTGCCGAATAAGGCAAGCAAACATTTGTGGATGGAATAATTTCGCAAAAATTCTTCTGAACCTAACGAAAAAAAATATATTTCATTTCGTTTGTTTATTATTAAATTATTGTAAATTTATCTAAAATATATTTAGTTGGATTACACTAAATTAAATTGTGCTTGTTATAATAAGGTTAGGTAAGTTTCCTAAGGTTTTTTTGGTACAAAATTATTAATTTTTACGTTAATATAAATGAAAAAAAAAATTAAACTTATAACAGAAATTTTCAGAAACGACTTAATTTTAAATGAGTCCTTACTAACTGACCAGTTTTACCTATATATATATATATATATATATATATATATATATATATATATATATATATATATATATATATATATATATATATATATATATATATATATATATATATATATATATATATATATATATACATGTTCTTGGACGCAACAACACTACGTAGAGGCTTTTTTTTTCTTGAATTTCAAAGTAGTGTCCACTAACACCTCGCCCTATACTAACAACACCGCCCCCACCAGCAACACCTCTACCACCACCAACACCTCCCCCACCAGCAACACCTCCACCACCACCAACACCTCCTCCACCAGCAACACCTCCACCACCACCAACACCTCCTCCACCAGCAACACCTCTACCACCACCAACACCTCCTCCACCAGCAACACCTCCACCACCACCAACACCTCCTCCACCAGCAACACCTCCACCACCACCAACACCTCCTCCACCAGCAACACCTCCACCACCACCAACACCTCCTCCACCAGCAACACCTCTACCACCACCAACACCTCCTCCACCAGCAACACCTCCACCACCACCAACACCTCCTCCACCAGCAACACCTCCACCACCACCAACACCTCCTCCACCAGCAACACCTCCACCACCACCAACACCTCCTCCACCAGCAACACCTCTACCACCACCAACACCTCCTCCACCAGCAACACCTCCACAACCACCAACACCTCCTCCACCAGCAACACCTCCACCACCACCAACACCTCCTCCACCAGCAACACCTCTACCACCACCAACACCTCCTCCACCAGCAACACCTCTACCACCACCAACACCTCCTCCACCAGCAACACCTCCACCACCACCAACACCTCCTCCACCAGCAACACCTCTACCACCACCAACACCTCCTCCACCAGCAACACCTCCACCACCACCAACACCTCCTCCACCAGCAACACCTCTACCACCACCAACACCTCCTCCACCAGCAACACCTCTACCACCACCAACACCTCCTCCACCAGCAACACCTCTACCACCACCAACACCTCCTCCACCAGCAACACCTCCACCAGCACCAACACCTCCTCCACCAGCAACACCTCTACCACCACCAACACCTCCTCCACCAGCAACACCTCCACCACCACCAACACCTCCTCCACCAGCAACACCTCCACCACCACCAACACCTCCTCCACCAGCAACACCTCCACCACCACCAACACCTCCTCCACCAGCAACACCTCCACCACCACCAACACCTCCCCCACCAGCAACACCTTCCCCACCACCACCACCTACACCACCACCAACACCTCCACCACCACCAACACCTCCACCACCACCAACACCTCACTCACCACTAACACCACCACCACCAGCAACACCTCCACCACCACCAACACCTCCCCCACCACCAACACCTCCCCCACCACCAGCACCTCCACCACCACCAACACCTCACTCACCACTAACACCACCACCACCACCACCAACACCTCCACCACCAGCAACACCTCCACCACCACCAACACCACCACCACCAGCACCTCCACCACCACCAACACCTCACTCACCACTAACACCACCACCACCACCACCAATACCTCCCCCACCGCCAACACCTCCCCCACCACTTCCCTCACCACCACCACCACCTCCCCCACTACCACCACTTCCCTCACCACCACCACCAACACTCCACCACCTTCCCCACCACCAACACCTCCCTCACCACCACCACCACCACCACCACCTCCCCCACCACCACCACCTCCCCCACCATAACACCTCCCCCACCACCAACACCTCCCCCACCACCAACGCCTCCCTCACCACCACCACCACCTCCCCCACCACCACCACCTCCCCCACCACAACACCTCCCCCACCAACACCTCCCCCACCACCAACACCTCCCTCACCACCACCACCCCCTCCCCCACCACCACCACTTCCCTCACCACCACCACCTCCTCCACCACCAACACTCCATCACCATCACCACCTTCCCCACCACCAACACCTCCCTCACCACCACCACCACCACCTACCCCACCACCACCACCTCCCCCACCATAACACCTCCCCCACCACCAACACCTCCCCCACCACCAACACCTCCCTCACCACCACCACCACCTCCCCCACCACCACCACCTCCCCCACCACAACACCTCCCCCACCACCAACACCTCCCCCACCACCAACACCTCCTTCACCACCACCACCACCTCCCCCACCACCACCACCACCTCCCCCACCACAACACCTCCCCCACCACCAACACCTCCTTCACCACCACCACCACCTCCCCCACCACCGCCACCACCTCCCCCACCACAACACCTCCCCCACCACCAACACATCCCTCACCACCAACATGTCGAGGTCTAGCCAGGAGACTCCTGGTTGGATATATTTCATAATGCTAAATGAAACAAAGAATAAACTTAGTGTTCACTTCCTCAACTTACCAAACTTATTCTCAGTTCGCTACAAACTTGACTCCTTTCTTTCCCTCGTCCTTTTTTTCCCCTTTCATTTTATGCCTGGCAGGAATTAACTCGATATATCATTACTGCGAACAATTACGGACTTTACTCTCGAAGTTTTGACAATAACCGGAGCGAAGTGCAACAGCACCTGCAACCTGCATATCACGAGACCGGGTGCTGATGACCCTGCCAGGGTGTGCTGATGACCCTGCCAGGGTGTGCTGATGACCCTGCCAGGGTGTGTTGATGACCCTGCCAGGGTGTGCTGATGACCCTGATGACCCTGCCAGGGTGTGCTGATGACCCTGCCAGGGTGTGTTGATGACCCTGCCAGGGTGTGCTGATGACCCTACCAGGGTGTGTTGATGACCCTGCCAGGGTGTGTTGATGACCCTGCCAGGGTGTGTTGATGACCCTGCCAGGGTGTGTTGATGACCCTGCCAGGGTGTGCTGATGACCCTGCCAGGGTGTGTTGATGACCCTGCCAGGGTGTGCTGATGACCCTGCCAGGGTGTGTTGATGACCCTGCCAGGGTGTGCTGATGACCCTACCAGGGTGTGCTGATGACCCTGCCAGGGTGTCCTGATGACCCTGCCAGGGTGTGCTGATGACCCTGCCAGGGTGTGCTGATGACCCTGCCAGGGTGTGTTGATGACCCTGCCAGGGTGTGCTGATGACCCTACCAGGGTGTGCTGATGACCCTGCCAGGGTGTCTTGATGACCCTGCCAGGGTGTGTTGATGATCATGCCAGGGTGTAGTGATGACCCTGCTAGGTGTTGATGATCGTGCAAGGGTGTGTTGATGATCATGCCAGGGTGTATTGATGATCATGCCAGGGTGTGTTGATGATCCTGCTAGGGTGTGCTGATGACCCTGCCAGGGTGAGTTTATGACCCTACCAGGGTGTGTTGATGACCCTGCCAGGGTGCGTTGATGACCCTACCAGGGTATTACAACCCAGGAATCCAAATGGCCTGTTATCCTGGGTGTAAAGGGAGCAAAATAAACACAGCAGAAAAAGTTTAGACTTATATTATCCTTCACCAATTTAGAACAGCAATATGTACACTATGTACAGTGATAAGTATAGTGCACTCCACGGTAAGCAAAGCAGAAATAGAAGCCACAAGATAGACCGTTCTTCAACCAGCTCTAGAATGGAAATGACAAGGGCAGACAGGAGAGTGGTACCCACATAACCTCTGCGATTGCCAAAACCATCTTCTTATTGGCTGGAACCTGGTCACTAGTTGAACGACGGGGCCCCATCATCAACTCTTAGCAACCTGGTTCGCTGGTTGGGGGAGATAGCCTGTAAATGAGGGTGTGTACATGCGCCGAATAAAGGTTACGTACTCTTTGCATGCCACACAGGGTGTGGTGATGACCTTGCCAGGGTGTGTTGATAATCATGCCAGGGTGTGCTGATGACCCTGCCAGGGTGTGTTGATGATCATGCCAGGGTGTGCTGATGATCATACCAGGGTATGCTGATGATCCTGCCAGGATGTGCTGATGATCATACCAGGGTATGCTGATGATCCTGCCAGGATGTGCTGATGATCATACCAGGGTATGCTGATGATCCTGCCAGGGTGAGATATTTTAGACCTGACTAATCGGGTTATCTGCAGAGAGACCTGGTCTCGGACAAGAACGGAAAAGGGAAGAGTCCCCACAACCATCAATAGAGGGAAGAGTCCCCACTACCATCAACAGAGAGAAGAGTCCCCACTACCATCAATAGAGGGAAGACTCCCCACTACCATCAACAGAGGCAACCATCAATAGAGGGAAGAGTCCCCACTACCATCAACAGAGGGAAGAGTCCCCACTACCATCAACAGAGGGAAGAGTCCCCACTACCATCAACAGAGGGAAGAGTCCCCACTACCATCAACAGAGGGAAGAGTCCCCACTACCATCAACAGAGGGAAATCTCTAAAACCATCAACAGGTAAATAGGTAATTAGGGCAGTTTGAGAGCAACAGGTTAACTGAATTACTGAAGTCAATATGTGAAGTAAAGTCAGGAAAATTCAATGAAGTCAGCAGCAGTTATATAGAACAAGGTGAAATCAGTGGGCAGATACGACGTCAGTGGTGTGAAAGACGTCAGTCAACTCTGAGTCTCTGGTAAACAGACCCTGTTGACCCTTGCCATCAGGGTCAACGGAAGAGAGAATACTCATTAACAGTGTGAAGCTATCTTTCCCTCCCACTCATGAGCACTCTCACCTGTGTAACACCTCACAGTGAGAGGTTATGTTTTCCACACTCTCATGAACACTTTCACCTGTGTAACAACACCAACCTGACAAAGTTTAGCTATGTAAGTTCTCTAAAAATAATTCCAATACATGTTTGCCAATACAAAATGTACCCGCAGTGTCTCATTTATCCTCCATGTGTTCCTGTACGGAGCAACATGATGGTAATCTCAGCAATAATATCGTGGGACACAGCAGCCTGCTGGATACTGCAAGCACACGTTGCTTGGACACCAGTGCTTGACTCTCACAACCTTGCCAATACACAGACACAGGTTCCTGTTAGATACCCATGGCAGATACAGTCATCCCTATTTTGTCTAAACCAGTATCTTCCTCAGCCATTGTTTGATGTGTCCGCACCTGTTCACCAGTTCTACTGCTACTGTTTCTACTTCCACTACTACTGTTATTACTGTTACTATCACTACTACTACTACTACTACTACTTCTACTACTTCTACTATTACTACTACTACTGCTGCTACTACTACTATTAATACTACTGCTACTACTACTATTACTGCTACTCTTTCTACTACCACTACTACTACGACCACCACTACTACTACCAACACTACTGCTACTACCAGTACTACTATTAGGACCACCACCACCACTACCACCACTACTACTGCTACCACCAGTAAGCAGAAAAAATCTGATAAAAGCTGAACATTGATGGAAATGTAAAAAAATAATTTGAATGCAGACAACTGTATCATAAGTCTCACAATATAATAAAAGTCTCACAATACAATAAAAGTCTCAATCAGTAAAAGGCTCAATCAGTAAAAGGCTCAATCAATAAAAGGCTCAAGAAAATAAAAGGCTCACAATATAATAAAAGTTTCATAAACAATAAAAGACTCACAGTACAATAAAAGTCTCATAATATCTAACAATAGCCTTGGCTGTCATCGTAAAAAATAGCAGCTATAATAAAATAATTTAGAAGGCAAACACCTTCACAAGCATGTTAGGATCGAGACTTACTTTTAATACAGCTTTAAGGACAGGTACGATAGACAGCTGTCAGAGGAGAGGCAGGGACAGGAGCTGAGATACAACCCTTGTAACTATATATGATTAAACACACACACACACACACACACACACACACACACACACACACACACACACACACACACACACACACACACACACACACACACACACACACACACTTGGTCAAGCACGTCAAGAAATTAGAGAAAGTGCAAAGGTTTGCAACAAGACTAGTCCCAGAGCTAAGGGAAATATCCTACGAAGGAAGGTTAAGGGAAATCGGCCTGACAACACTGGAGGACAGGAGGGTTGGAGGGGTCATGATAACGACATATAAAATACTGAGAGGAACTGAAAAGGTGCATAGGGACAGAATGTTACAGAGATGGAACACAGCAACAAGGGGTCACAACTGGAAGATTAAAATTCAGATGAGTCACAGGGATGTTAAGAAGTATATTTTTAGTCACAGAATTGTCAGGAAATGGAACAATCTGGAGAGTAAGATACAATAAAGCCCATGGAGCAGGGAGAGAGTGGACCTAGTAGCAACCAGTGAAGAGGCGGAGCCAGGAGATATGAATTGACTCATGCAACCACAAATAGGTGAGTACACACACACACACATACACACACACACACACACACACACACACACACACACACACACACACACACACACACACACACACACACACACACACACACACACACACACACACACACACACACAAGATACATGGAGGGCTAAGATGATGGAGGTGGTATCAGCACGTAAGGGACACTACAAGAGAGAAAGGAGAGGATGAACCAGCAAGACTGGACTTAGTAGTGCAGATATTGAGGACATCACATATGAAAGACCCCTTGGGGCCAGCGATCATGTGGTTTTAAGCTTTGAATACACAGTAGAGCTACAAGTGGAGGGGGAAGAAGGAATGCCAGGACGAATGAAGCCAAACTACAAGAAAGGGGACTACACAGGAATGAGGAACTTCCTGAAAGGGGTTCACTGGGACAGATAACTGGCAGGGAAGACAGTTAATGAGATGATGGAATATGTAGCAACAATATGCAAGGAGGCTGAGGAGAGGTTTGTACCCAAGGGTAACAGGATGAGCCCATGGTTCACCCAAAGGTGCAGGGAGGCAAAAACCAAGTGTGCTAGGGAATGGAAGAAATATAGAAGGCAAAGGACCCAGGAGAATAAGGAGAGCAGTCGTAGAGCCAGAAACGAATATGCACAGATAAGAAGGGAGGCTCAACGACAATATGAAAACGACATAGCAGCGATAGCCACATCAGGAGGAAAACAACAGTCAAGGACCAGGTAATCAGGCTAAGGAAGGAAGGAGGAGAGACAACAAGAAGTGACCGTGAAGTATGTGAGGAACTCAACAAGAGGTTCAAAGAAGTGTTCACAGAGGAGACAGAAGGGTTTCCAGAAAGACGGAGTGGTGGGGCACACCACCAAGTGCTGGACACAGTGCACACAACCGAGGAAGAAGTGAAGAGGCTTCTGAATGAGCTACATACCTCAAAGGCAATGGGGCCAGATAACATCTCCCCATGGGTCCTGAGAGAGGGAGAAGAGGCGCTATGTGTACCCCTAACAAAAATATTCAATACATCTATCGAAACAGGGAGATTGCCTGAGGCATGGAAGACAGCAAATGTAGTCCCAATCTTTAAAAAAGGAGACAGACATGAAGCACTAAACTACAGACCAGTGTCACTGACATGTATAGTATGCAAAATCATGGAGAAGATTATCAGGAGAAGAGTGATGGAACACCTAGAATGGAATGATCTCATCAACAGCAGCCAACATGGTTTCAGGGACGGGAAATCCTGTGTCACAAACCTACTGGAGTTCTATGACATGGTGACAGCAGTAAGACAAGAGAGAGAGGGGTGGGTGGATTGCATATTCTTGGACTGCAAGAAGGCGTTTGACACAGTTCCACACAAGAGATTAGTGCAAAAACTGGAGGACCAAGCAGAGATAACAGGGAAGGCACTACAATGGATCAGGCAATACTTGTCAGGAAGACAGCAGCAAGTCATGGTACGTGGCGAAGTGTCAGAGTGGGCACTTGTGACCAGCGGGGTCCCACAAGGGTCAGTCCTAGGACTAGTTCTGTTTCTGGTATTTGTGAACGACATGACGGAAGGAATAGACTTTGAAGTGTCCCTGTTTGTAGATGACGTGAAGTTGATGAGAAGAATTCGTTCGATCGAAGACCAGGCAGAACTACAAAGGGATCTGGACAGGCTGCAGACCTGGTCCAGCAATTGGCTCCTGGTGTTCAATCCCACCAAGTGCAAAGTCATGAAGATTGGGGAAGGGCAAAGAAGACCGCAGACGGAGTACAGTCTAGGGGGTCAGAAACTACAAACCTCACTCAAGAAAAAAGATCTTGGGGTGAGTATAACACCAGGCACATCTCCTGAAGCGCACATCAACCAAATAACTGCCGCAGCATATGGGCGCCTGGCAAACCTCAGAACAGCATTCCGACACCTTAATAAGGAATCATTCAGGGCCCTGTACACCGTGTATGTTAGGCCCATATTGGAGTATGCGGCACCAGTTTGGAACCCACACCTAGCCAAACACGTAAAGAAACTAGAGAAAGTGCAAAGGTTTGCAACAAGACTAGTCCCAGAGCTAAGAGGTATATCCTACGAGGAGAGGTTAAGGGAAATCAACCTGACGACACTGGAGAGATAGGGGGGACATGATAACGACATGCAAAATACTGAGAGGAATTGACAAGGTGGACAAAGACAGGATGTTCCAGAGATTGGACACAGTAACAAGGGGACACAGTTGGAAGTTGAAGACACAGATGAATCACAGGGATGTTAGGAAGTATTTCTTCAGCCACAGAGTAGTCAGGAAGTGGAATAGTTTGGGAAGCGATGTAGTGGAGGCAGGATCCATACATAGCTTTAAGCAGAGGTATGATAAAGTTCACTTTTCAGGGAAAGTGACCTAGTAGCGATCAGTGAAGAGGCGGGGCTAGGAGCTAGGACTCGACCCCTGCAACCTTAACTAGGTGAGCACTAGGCGAGTACACACACACATACAGTCACACAGACGCGTGGGTCCGTGGGGTGCAGACGTGGGTGCACAAGACTCCGAGAACCCTAGTGTTTTTTAAGGCATGCAGTAAATGCTAGCAGTAATCAGTGGTAGTGACATCGTCAGTGAACAATAATACGAGTGATAACTAAAGTTATTAGTTAAAAATAGTCGAGAGGGAGCTGAAATTATCATTATTTCAAAGTGCCAAGCCGTTGTGGGTCTATAGGCGCTGTTGCCACACAGATTCAAACATACAAAGATCAAAGTGAGTGTGGAAGCGGCTGTTCAAGAATTATCAGCGTTTGGCTAACAAGTGAAATGTTAATAAGCAAAAGGGGAAAGGAAAAATAAAATATATAACAAGGGAAGGTGGCAGCAGTAGGCCTGCTTAAGCAGTGACGTCACGACAAGTTGTGTGCCATTATACATATAAAGTGAAGTGCATATAATGTGAAGTGTATACTATCATAAGTGAAAAGTGAAATCGCGTGAGGAACGAGGGATGTATGAGCACATGTGGCTATAATCAACACGGGTGAAGGATCTCCAAAATAGGGATTTAAGGACTACGTACGACGACTTCGTCATCAGCATCTGGCAACTTGTCACGACCGTTGCCAGCGCAAGTATCACTCACCTATTTTGTGGTTTGCATGTTGCAGTCTTGTTCTGGCCTTGCATTGCTGTTAGATACTGGTCACTCACTCCTGAAGCTATTACAATAGTTATTAATAGTAAGAATACTTAGGAAGCTAGGAAGTCCTCTCTCAACGTGAACAAGGAATAGGATAATAACCAGCAATAAGTGGAGAGAGTAGCATTTCTAGGAAAGACAGTTGGAACAGAGAGGCATAACGGATCTTTAAACCACACCATCTACCCCCCCCAACCATCCCTCTCTCTCACACACACACAAGGGCAGACACTCATAGAAGCTTTAGACCCTAGTAGCAATTTCCACTTTTTACAACCCAGAATTACTGGAATGTATTAACAGTATCTACCCCTCATATCTCCCCAGTACACACGAATACACACGTATACACACATACACACACAGCTTTTAAGGGCAACATTGTAAGTAGGTGGGGTCAAGCCCCAGGAGAGTGGGGGGTCAGGTCACACACACACACACACACACACACACACACACACACACACACACACACACACACACACACACACACACACACACACACACACACACAACACACACACACGACACGACACACACACACACACACACACACACACACACACACACACACACACACACACACACACACACACACAACACACACACACACAACACACACACACACACATAACACACATGCACACACACACATGCAACACACACACAACATACACACACACACACAACATACACACACACACACACACAAACACACACACACACACACACACACACACACACACACACACACACACACACACACACACACACATTGCCAGACTCACACATACACTCCCTCCCTCCCCCACCGACATCTCACTCCTTCACCTGATCCCTCCCCTCCCTCTTTCACCCTCCCCCTCCCCACCTCTCCCTCCTTCTCCCTCTCCCTCTCCCACTCACCCACTTGCTTCTCCCTCCTTCCCACCCCCCTCCCCACTACTCTCCCACATAGTCACAGTTCCTCCACTACCTCCCCCCCCACACTCTGACATACACAATACTAACCTAACATACAGAATTACATAGGTTTCCCACTCTGAGGCAATCAGGATAAAACAAAAATGGGTTGCCAGAGAGCAACAAGAAAAACCAAGGGACAGGAGGAGGAAACTGGAAAGGAAGATTGGGCAGTAGAGCTCACAAAAAGGGAACATGAATGGGAAAAGAAACTAGAAGAACTTAGCATGAGAATGGAAGAGAGGATAGACATGGAAAGCAGGAAGTGGGAGGTGCAAGTCAAAGCAGCAGAGTCCAGGATACAGAGTTTAGAAGAGGAACTGAAAAATCTGAAACAGCCTAAAGAACTAAAGAACATTTTGGGATTGACAACAGAAACTGCTACCTCAGCCACAAATAAGGGGACGGTAGGGAAAGAAGGAGCAAAACTGCATGTAGAAGCTCAATCAGTGGAGACTGTAGTAAATGAAAGAGCTAAGCTATATGTGGAGGCCCTAACAGACCACAGCAGAGCCCAGGGAAAGCCGAGAAGGGAAAATGAGAGGCCACTGAGCACAAGTACATTAGCTAATGAAACTGAAGAAAGGAAAGCTGCAATGGAGGAAATCAAATTGAATGAGGGATACACAGGGATATGCAGTGGGAGAATGAAAGGGTGAGGTCAGTCTTTGTGTATGGGCTCCAGGAAGTTGAAGGGGAAACATATGAAGCAAGAAAACAAGGGAAAAAAAAGCAATTGAAAGCATCATGAAAGCAATAAGAGAAGACGACATGACCCAGCTGGAAAATTTTCGGAGAATAGGAGGGTTTGTAAAAAAAAGAACCAGGCCAGTGAAAGTGACCTTCAAGGCAGAATCGACTCAGAACAGGATCCTACAGGAGAAAGCACGATTAATGGACATGCCGGCATACAGGAAGGTGTATCTCGACCGCGACAGAACACAAGCAGAAAGGCAGAACAGAGAGAGATGGTACAAAGGCGAAAGGAGGAAAGAGAGGGGATGGAGAACACAGACAGGAGATCCCAGACACAGGAAGATCAAATACAGCCTCCCTCACAACTTCCTATAGAAGCCTCCCAACCAGGTCAGCCCCAGTGCAACCAAACACTCTAAACCAAAACACCCATGCCACATCCAATGCCCCCACCCACTGCATTACAAACTCCACCCCCACAGCAACCACCCATAGTTCCTTATCAGGCCTCCCACTTCCCCAACCCCCATACACCTCCCAGACCACAATCTTAGAAAAGTTGAAGGTGTGGTATACAAATGCAGATGGAATAACAAATAAGTATGAGGAGTGGCACGAAAGAATCAAGGAGACATCCCCAGACATAATAGCACTCACAGAAACAAAACTCACCAGAATAATAACAGATTCAATCTTTCCATCCAGATATCAAATCCTCAGGAAAGACAGAGGGAGGAGAGGGGGAGGAGGAGTTGCACTGCTCATTAAAAACCAGTGGGGGTTTGAGAAAATGGAAGGAATGGATGGCACGGGCGAAAGGGACTACTTAGTAGGAACAATCCAGTCTGAGGGACATAAGGTAATAATTGCAGAATTGTACAACCCACCATAGAACTGCAGGAGGCCAAGAGAAGAATACGATAAGAGCAACAGAGAAATGGTCGTCACACTAGCCGAGGTGGCCAGGAGAGCACACATGGGGGGAGCAAAGTTACTAGTTATGGATGATTTCAATCACAAGGAGATTGACTGGGAAAACCTGGAGCCCCATGGGGGTCCCGAAACATGGAGAGCCAAGATGATGGATGTGGTACTGGAAAACCTCATGCATCAACATGTTAGAGACACTACCAGAGAGAGAGAGGAGAGGATGAACCAGCAAGACTGGACCTTGTATTCACCTTGAGTAGTTCTGACATCGAGGATATCATGTATGAAAGGCCCCTAGGAGCTAGTGATCATGTGGTTCTGTGCTTCGACTACATAGTTGAGTTCCAAGTGGAGAGAGCAGCAGGAATAGGGTGGGAAAAACCAAACTACAAAAGGGGGAACTACTCAGGCTTGACGAACTTCTTTCAAGACATTCAGTGGGAGAGGGAACTGACAGGAAAACCAGTACAAGAAGTGATGGACTATGTGGCAACAAAATGCAAGGAGGCAGAGGATAGGTTTGTTCCCAAGGGAAACAGAAATAATGGGAAGAACAGAACGAGTCCTTGGTTCACCCAAAGGTGTAGGGAGGCAAAAACTAGGTGTACTAGAGAATGGAAAAGGTACAGAAGACAGAGAACTCAGGAAAATAAAGAGATTAGCCGAAGAGCCAGAAACGAATATGCACAGATAAGAAGGGAGGCTCAGCGGCAATACGAAAATGACATAGCATCGAAAGTCAAGACTGACCTGAAGCTGTTGTACAGCCACATCAGGAGGAAAACAACAGTCAAGGACCAGGTAATCAGACTGAGGAAGGGTGATGGGGAATTCACAAGAAACGACCGGGAGGTATGTCAGGAGCTCAACACAAGATTTAAAGAAGTATTTACAGTGGAAACCAGTAGGACTCCAGGAAATCAGAGCAGGGGGGTGCACCAGCAAGTGCTTGGTGAGGTACATATCACCAAGGAGGAGGTGAAGAAGCTGCTATGCGAACTTGACACCTCATAGGCGGTGGGACCAGACAACATCTCTCCGTGGGTCCTTAAAGAGGGAGCAGAGATATTGTGTGTACCGTTAACAAAGATCTTCAACACATCATTTGAAACTGGGCAACTTCCCGAGGTATGGAAGATGGCAAATGTAGTCTCAATTTTTAAAAAGGGAGACAGACATGGGGCACTAAACTACAGACCTGTATCACTAACGTGTATAGTATGCAAGGTCATGGGGAAGATCATCAGGAGGAGAGTGGTGGAGCACCTGGAAAGAAACAAGTGTATAATTGACAACCAGCATGGTTTCAAGGAGGGAAAATCCTGTGTCACAAACCTACTAGAGTTTTATGACAAGGTGACAGAAGTAAGACAAGAGGGAGAGGGGTGGATCGACTGCATTTTTTTGGACTGCAAGAAGGCCTTCGGCACAGTTCCTCACAAGAGGTTACTGCAAAAGCTAGAGGATCAGGCACACATAACAGGAAAGGCACTGCAATGGATCAGAGAATACCTGACAGGGAGGCAACAACGAGTCATGGTACGTGACGAGGTGTCAGAGTGGGCGCCTGTGACAAGCGGGGTTCCATAGGGGTCAGTCCTAGGACCTGTGCTGTTCTTGGTATATGTGAATGACATAACGGAAGGGATAGACTCGGAAGTGTCCTTGTTTGCGGACGATGTGAAGTTAATGAGAAGAATCAAATCGGATGAGGATTAGGCAGGACTACAAAGAGACCTGGACAGGCTACAAGCCTGGTCCAGCAACTGGCTCCTTGAGTTTAACCCTGCCAAATGCAAAGTCATGAAGATTGGGGAAGGGCAAAGAAGACCGCAGACACAATATAGTTTAGATGACCAAAGTCTGCAAACCTCACTCAAGGAAAAAGATCTGGGGGTGAGTATAACACCGAGCATATCTCCCGAGGCGCACATCAATGAGATAACTGTTGCAGCATACGGGCGCCTGGCAAACCTACGGATAGCGTTCCGATACCTCAGTAAGGATTCGTTCAAGACTCTGTATACCATTTACGTCAGGCCCATACTGGAGTATGCAGCACCAATTTGGAATCCACACCTAGTCAAGCACGTCAAGAAATTAGAGAAAGTGCAAAGGTTTGCAACAAGACTAGTCCCAGAGCTACGGGGACTGTCCTACGAAGAAAGGTTGAGGGAAATCGGCCTGACGACACTGGAGGCCAGGAGGGTCAGGGGAGACATGATAACGACATATAAAATACTGCGCGGAATAGACGAGGTGGACAAAGACGGGATGTTCCAGAGATGGGACACAGACACAAGTGGTCACAATTGGAAGTTGAAGACTCAGATGAATCAAAGGGATGTTAGGAAGTATTTCTTCAGTCATAGAGTAGTCAGGTCGTGGAATAGCCTAGAAAGTGACGTAGTGGAGGCGGGAACCATACATAGTTTTAAGGCGAGGTATGATAAAGCTCATGGAGCAGGGAGAGAGAGGACCTAGTAGCAATCAGTGAAGAGGCGGGGCCAGGAGCTATGACTCGACCCCTGCAACCACAAATAGGTGAGTACAAATAGGTGAGTACACACACACACACAAACACACACACACACACACACACACACACACACACACACACACACACACACACACACACACACACACACACACACACACAAGAGGCAGGAAATGAAAGATGTGTACCAAGCATAAAGAAATGAAAAACGAAAAAGAGAGGAGCCTCATTGTTCAATCAGGAGTGCAGAGAGGCTGAGAGGAGACGCAAGAGAGCGTGGAAGAAATATAGAACAAATAAACCTGCAGAACAGCAGGAAACAAACAGGAGAGCCAGAGAAGAATACGCAAGAATAAGAAGGGATGCTGTAAGATAACTGCCGCAGCATCAAACAAGAAGAGACGCTGTAAGACCATTAACACACATCAGTTAAAAAGAGATGCTGTAAAACTATTGACACAGCATCAACAGGAAGAGATGCTGTAAAATCACTGACACAGCATCAATATGAAGAGATGCTGTAAAACCATTGACACAGCATCAACAGGAAGAGATGCTGTAAAATCACTGACACAGCATCAATATGAAGAGATGCTGTAAAACCATTGACACAGCATCAAATACCAAAGCATAACCAAAGTCATTAGATAGCCACATAAGAAAATAAGACAACAGTGATGAATAGAGCAATGAAGCACTAAACATATAAAGAATGAAAATTCTGACAGAAATGATACAAGAATAACTACACGTCCCAAGAGCATCACCAACCCAAGATCTCAGGAAGAAAGACTAGACTAACTAGCAACCTCTACTGACCCAAGACAAGCTCCTACTTCATAATATGATTCGTTAACATAACATGAATCATCAACATAACATGAATCATTAACATAACATGAATCATCAACATAACATGAATCATTAACATAACATGAATCATTAACATAACATGAATCATCTACATAACATGAATCATCAACATAACATGAATCATCAACATAACATGAATCATCAACATAACATGAATCATCAACATAACATGAATCATCAACATAACATGAATCATCAACATAACATGAATCATCTACATAACATGAATCATCAACATAACATGAATCACCAACATAACATGAATCATTAACATAACATGAATCATCAACATAACATGAATCATCAACATAACATGAATCATCAACATAACATGAATCATCAACATAACATGAATCATCAACATAACATGAATCATTAACATAACATGAATCATCAACATAACATGAATCATCTACATAACATGAATCATCAACATAACATGAATCATTAACATAACATGAATCATCAACATAACATGAATCATTAACATAACATGAATCATCAACATAACATGAATCATCAACATAACATGAATCATCTACATAACATGAATCATCAACATAACATGAATCATCAACATAACATGAATCATCAACATAACATGAATCATTAACATAACATGAATCATCAACATAACATGAATCATCTACATAACATGAATCATCAACATAACATGAATCATCAACATAACATGAATCATCAACATAACATGAATCATCAACATAACATGAATCATCAACATAACATGAATCATCTACATAACATGAATCATCAACATAACATGAATCACCAACATAACATGAATCATTAACATAACATGAATCATCAACATAACATGAATCATCAACATAACATGAATCATCAACATAACATGAATCATCAACATAACATGAATCATCAACATAACATGAATCATTAACATAACATGAATCATCAACATAACATGAATCATCTACATAACATGAATCATCAACATAACATGAATCATTAACATAACATGAATCATCAACATAACATGAATCATTAACATAACATGAATCATCAACATAACATGAATCATCAACATAACATGAATCATCTACATAACATGAATCATCAACATAACATGAATCATCAACATAACATGAATCATCAACATAAAATGAATCATTAACATAACATGAATCATCAACATAACATGAATCATCTACATAACATGAATCATCAACATAACATGAATCATCAACATAACATGAATCATTAACATAACATGAATCATCAACATAACATGAATCATCAACATAACATGAATCATCAACATAACATGAATCATCAACATAACATGAATCATCAACATAACATGAATCATTAACATAACATGAATCATCAACATAACATGAATCATCTACATAACATGAATCATCAACATAACATGAATCATCAACATAACATGAATCATCAACATAACATGAATCATCTACATAACATGAATCATCAACATAACATGAATCATCTACATAACATGAATCATCAACATAACATGAATCATCAACATAACACAAATCATCAACATAACATGGATCATCAACATAACACAAATCATCAACATAACATGGATCATCAACATAACACAAATCATCAACATAACATGGACCATCAACATAACATAGATCATCCGCTCCCTACTCTTGCATTAATACATTCTTCCTTCTCACGCTGATAAGAACCTCAGCTGATGGGCGACATGTACAGACAAGCTCCTCTCTGTGTTTTATTGAAAAGTTTATTTTCTTCCATCAGTGACAAGTGTTCACTACTGTTGCATGCTAAGAGTACGTTACAATTTAGTCGACGTATGTCATACACCTTACAGGCATACCCTCCCCACCAGCGAACCAGATGCTAGGGTTATAATGAGCGGGGTTGAACCTCGTTGTGGTAGCACCTTGGTTCAACCAGCCATTTACAAGGAAGTCGGCTAAAGTTGTGAAGCGATGTTGTACAATAGTTAAGCAACACTGGCAGACTTACCTTATATCTGGTCGCCCACAGTTTTCACTGTGTCTCTTGTTTGCAAAATTTGCTTTGTACATATTGTATGTACATTGTACATATACTGGCAAACTGATCCGTGAAGGAAATATATATATACATACATATATGTATATATATATATATATATATATATATATATATATATATATATATATATATATATATATATATATATATATATATATATATATATATATATATATATATATATATATATATATATATGGCAGGAAAAGAGGGACTGTAAATGTATTAATTCAAAGATTATGTGGAATAAAATAAAGGTTGGATGTGAGAAGTGGGTTATAGTAAGCGTATATGCACCTGGGGAAGAGAGAAGTATAGAGGAGAGAGAGAGATTTTGGGAAATGTTGAGTGAATGCGTGGGGAGTTTTGAACCAAGTGTGAGAGTACTTGTGGATGGGGATTTTAATGCTAAAGTGGGTAAAAATGTTGTGGAGGGAGTAGTAGGTAAATTTGGGATTTGGGGTAATGAAAATGGGGAGCTTTTAATTGAGCTATGTGTAGAAAGAGGTTTGGTAATAAGTAATACATATTTTATGAAAAAGAGGATAAATAAATACACATTGTATGATGTAGCACGTAATGAAAGTAGTTTGTTGGATCATGTATTGGTGGATAAAAGGTTGATGGGTAGGCTCCAGGATGTACATGTTTATAGAGGGGCAACTGATATATCGGATCATTATTTAGTTGTAGCTACAGTTAGAGTAAGAGGTAGCTGGGATAAGAGGAAAATGGCAACAACAAGTAAGAGGGAGGTGGAAGTGTATAAAATAAGGGAGGAGGAAGTTCGGGTGAAATATAAGCAACTATTGGGAGAAAGGTGGGCTGATGCAGGTATGAGTAGTGGGGGGTTGAAGAGGGTTGAAATAGTTTTAAAAATGCAGTATTAGAATGTGGGGCAGAAGTTTGTGGTTATAGGAGGGTGGGTGCAGAAGGAAAGAGGAGTGATTGGTGGAATGATAAAGTAAAGGGTGTGATAAAAGAGAAAAAGGTAGCTTATGAGAGGTATTTACAAGGCAGAAGTGTTATAAGAAGAGTAGAGTATATGGAGAGTAAAAGAAAGGTGAAGAGAGTGGTGAGAGAGTGCAAAAGGAGAGCGGATGATAGAGTGAGAAAGGCACTGTCAAGAAATTTTAATGAAAATAAGAAAAGAAATTTGGAGTGAGTTAAACAAATTAATAAAGCCTAGAGAACAAATGGATTTGTCAGTTAAAAACCGAGTAGGGGAGTTAGATGGGGAGATGGAGGTTTTGGGTAGATGGCGAGAATATTTTGAGGAACTTTTAAATGTCGACGAAGAAAGGGAGACGGTAATTTCATGCACTGGCCAGGGAGGTATACCATCTTTTAGGAGTGAAGAAGAGCAGGATGTGTGTGGGGGAAGTGTGTGAAGCATTACGTAGAATGAAAGTGAGTAAAGCAGCTGGAACTGATGGGATCATGAAATGTTATAAGCAGGGGTGGTCATAGTGTTGGAATGGTTGGAATTTTTGTTTAATAAATATATGAAAGAGGGGAAGGTACCTAGGGATTGGCGGAGTGCGTGTATAGTTCCTTTATGTAAAGGGAAGGGGGACAAAAGAGATTGTAAAAATTATAGAGGAATAAGTTTACTGAATATACAAGGTAAAGTGTACATTAGGGTTATTATTGAAAGAATTAGAGGTAACACAGAATGTAGAATTGCGGATGAGCAAGGAGGTTTTAGAGTGGGTAGGGGATGTGTAGATCAAGTGTTTACATTGAAGCATATATGTGAACAGTATTTAGATAAAGGTAGGGAAGTTTTCATTGCATTTATGGATTTAGAAAAGGCATATGATAGAGTGGATAGGGGAGCAATGTGGCAGATGTTGCAAGTATATGGAATAGGCGGTAAGTTACTAAATGCTGTAAAGAGTTTTTATGAGGATAGTGAGGCTCAGGTTAGGGTGTGTAGAAGAGAGGGAGACTACTTCCCGGTAAAAGTAGGTCTTAGACAGGGATGTGTAATGTCACCATGGTTGTTTAATATATTTATAGTTGGGGTTGTAAAAGAAGTAAATGCTAGGGTGTTCGGGAGAGGGGTGGGATTAAATTATGGATAATTAAATACAAAATGGGAAGTGACACAGTTGCTTTTTGCTGATGATACTGTGCTTATGGGAGATTCTAAAGAAAAATTGCGAAGGTTAATGGGCGAATTAGGAAGTGTGTGTAAAGGTAGAAAGTTGAAAGTGAACATAGAAAAGTGTAAGGTGATGAGAGTACCAATGATTTAGATGAAGAAAAATTGGATATCAAATTGGGGAGGAGGAGTATGGAAGAAGTGAATGTTTTCAGATATTTGGGAGTTGACGTGTCGGCGGATGGATTTATGAAGGATGAGGGTAATCATAGAATTGATGAAGGAAAAAAGGTGAGTGGCGCATTGAGGTATATGTGGAGGCAAAAATTGTTATCTATTGAGACAAAGAAGGGAATGTATGAAAGTATAGTAGTACCAAGACTCTTATATGGGAGTGAAGCTTGGGTTGTAAATGCTGCAGCAAGGAGGCGGTTGGAGGCAGTGGAGATGTCCTGTCTAAGGGCAATGTGTGGTGTAAATATTATGCAGAAAATTCGGAGTGTGGAAATTAGGAGGTGTGGAGTTAATAAAAATATTAGTCAGAGGGCTGAAGAGGGTTTGTTGGGGTGGTTTGGTCATTTAGAGAGAATGGATCAAAGTAGAATGACATGGAGAGCGTATAAATCTGTAGGGGAAGGAAGGCGGGGTAGGGGTCGTCCTCGAAAAGGTTGGAGGGAGGGGGTAAAGGAGGTGTTGTGGGCGAGGGGTTTGGACTTCCAGCAAGCGTGCGTGAGCGTGTTAGATAGGAGTGAATGGAGGCAAATGGTATTTGAAACCTGACGATCTGTTGGAGTGTGAGCAGGGTAATATTTAGTGAAGGGATTCAGGGAAACCGGTTACTTTATATAACCGGACTTGAGTCCTGGAAATGGGAAGTACAATGCCTGCACTCTAAAGGAGGGGTTTGAGATATTGGCAGTTTGGAGGGATATATTTTGTATTTTTATACGTATATACTTCTAAACTGTTGTATTCTGGGCACCTCTGCAAAAACAGTGATTATGTGTGAGTGAGGTGAAAGTTGAAATATATATATATATAATATATATATATATATATATATATATATATATATATATATATATATATATATATATATATATATATATATATATATATATATATAAACTCAGCAGTGGCAGTGAGAGGCAGTCTTTCATGTAGAGAGACACCATCGAGTTTACATCCGCCTTTGGCTGGCTCATGCCACAAAACTTTTTTTATATGAAACACTAATTAAGTGTCATTACCGGTTTAGGAAGCTTTTGCTGCTGTCCAGGAAGAGACAAATTAACTGTGGTATCATATTTCATAGACCATAACTTTTTTACTAGGATGTATATTTATATTTTTACGGAAATGTACTTGTGGTTATGAGGGTGTGAGCACACGTATCATATCAGCTTCAGGCCAGAGTGCCTCCACTCACACCATCCCTTCAGCTGCTATTGTAATGACACACACACACACACACACACACACACACACACACACACACACACACACACACACACACACACACACAGCCACAGAGTAGTCAGTAAGTGGAATAGTTTGGGAAGCGATGTAGTGGAGGCAGGATCCATACATAGCTTTAAGCAGAGGTATGATAAAGCTCACGGCTCAGGGAGAGTGACCTAGTAGCAATCAGTGAAGAGGCGGGGCCAGGAGCTCGGACTCGACCCCCGCAACCTCAACTAGGTGAGTACAACTAAGTGAGTACACACACACACACACACACCCACCCACACACACACACACAAACACACACACACACACACACACACACACACACACACACACACACACACACACACTCACACACGGAATTAGAGAAAGTGAAAAACTCAAATAACCTGCACATAAGAGAAAGGATCTTAAGACGACGTTCCGGTCCGACTTGGACCATTTACAAAGTCACACTAACAAAAATGAGAGAAGAAAGGAGTATATATATAGGATAGCATAAAGAGACGGGACAAGAGAGGCGGTAGGAAAGGAAGAGACCGAAACGTTGTTGTAAGCTTCTCTCTCCTATGTGCGGGTTATCTGTGTATGGTTTCAGTCAAGGTATTGTGCCTGTTTGTTATTTAGAAGTACAAAGGTTTGCAAAAAGACTAGTCCAGTAGCTAAGGGATATGTTCCATGAGGAGAGGTTAAGGGAACTCAGGCTGATGACACAGGAGGACAGGAAGGACAGGGGGGACATGATAACGACAAATAAAATACTGAGTATTGATGAGGTATAGTAGAGGCAGGATCCATACGCAGATTTAGAACGAGATACGAAAAGGCTCTTGTAGCCAGGAAAGAGTGGACCTTGAACCGACAAGAGGCGGGGCCAGGAGCTGTGAATCGACCCCTACAACCGCACGTGAAGCAGCAGACCGATTCGTGTACCATGGTCTTGTGTGCCGTAAATCCGAGGGAAAGATTGCAAGACATGAGGAGGTTAATAACATTATCAAGAGGAGTCTCACAAAAGCCGGATGCCCAGCAGTAAGGGAGCCACCCCAACTATGCACATCTGATGGGAGCCAGAAGCGTCCAGATGGTATCACACTTCAAACCTGGACAGACGGTAAGCAGGTGGTGTGGGACTACACGTGCATGTACCTTGGCTGATACCTATCTCCAATACACCAGGGAGGAAGGAGGGGCAGCCGCCACCTTCAGGGAGTCCCAAAAGTCTAGAAAATATGGAGAAGTTGCCCATCATTATATATTTGTTCCAATAGGCTCAGAGACCCTTGGCTCATGGGGAAAGAGTGCATCTAAGTTCCTTAAGGAGCTAGGCAAAAGACTCATCAGGGTAACTAGGGATCCCAGGGCAGCTAGTTTTCTGTTCCAGCGACTCAGCACTGCTGTTCAGAGGGGTAATGCCTGCTGTATTTTGGGCACGTTCGCCAGCTCTGAAGAGCTGGATGAGATTTTTGCATTATAATCAGTGACAAACACGTAACAATATGTACTAGACATGTATCTCTCACATCTCATGTACTGTATATGTCATCTTTATATCAACAATGTATCTCTTAAACCTTTTGTACCATATTATGCAATAAAATATTCCTATTGGTAAAAATGAATAAAAAGATGAGGCGGTAGGGGAAGTGGAATATTTAAACGGCTTCAGGAAGAAATCCAAATATTCTTCCTTAAAGCCTTTTTATCCACTTCTCCGAGGCTATGGGTCCCAAAATTTACACCAGAGGTGGACCCCATCCTATATATATATATATATATATATATATATATATATATATATATATATATATATATATATATATATATATATATATATATATATATATATATATATATATATATATATATATATATATGCAAAACAACCACTCTGAAAGAATAGAGAAATTCCAAGCGCTTTCGTGACTACTCACATTATCAAGGAACTATAGTTCCTTGATAATGTGAGTAGTCACGAAAGCGCTTGGAATTTCTCTATTCTTTCAGAGTGGTTGTTTTGCATTTTCTGAAATCACTCGTTTACTGTGATCTTATTGCATATATATATATATATATATATATATATATATATATATATATATATATATATATATATATATATATATATATATATATATATATATATATGTATATGCAAAACAACCACTGTGAAAGAATAATGAAATTCCAAGCGCTTTCGTGACTACTCACAATATCAAGGAACAATGAAAGTAATGCGTCAAACGAAGGCATATAAAGGGTCTAGCCCACACCTCACCATCACGTCCCACAACAAAGCAACACCTGATGCGCGACTCATAAGAAAGGGAACACTGCAGCAGCCCCGCTGGCCCAACTAGACAGGTCCTTCACACAACCCACCAACAAACTATTCTACCCAAGAATTAAGAATTTTAAAATTTATTATTTGTCCAATGTATTATTAAAATCTTCTCAAATTCTATAAATTATAAATGGGTCTAATTGATGTAAACCAAAGGAAATATTATATTCCTGTCGACCATGGACTTGCTTGATACAACTTTCTCAACTTTTTGAAAATCAATTTGATGGTTAAAATCTCTCACATGAATAAATAGAGCATTGGAATCTTGTCCAGTTCTAATGCTATATTTATGTTGTTTTAATCTTAGTTCGAGATTTTTACCAGTTTGACCATAATAAACTTTATCGCAATTTTACAAGGAATCTTATAGACACATTCATCAGCATTTTGGGGGGAATTCTTTATCAAAAGTTTTTTTTTTTTACTGTATCAAGATTTTTAAATACAACTTTAATATTAAAAGTCTTAAGAAGAGAAGGCATATCAACCAAGTTTTCATGGTAAGGGAGAACTATATATATATATATATGCCATGCGCTGGCATGGCAAGACGTGTGGCGGGCTAGCTGCGGGATTTTCAATTATAAGTCCGGATCAACGAGGCTGACCAGGTTAAGACTCAACAGGACTTATTGTGAATATTCTGGGAAGATTCCAGTGAAGCGAGAAGACATTTCAAAGCACCGTTTCAAGGTAAATTGTGGAAATGTTGTGCTGTTTGTGAATGTTGGTGAGTGGTGGTGGGGGTAGTGAGGAAGACGACCAGTGGAGGTGTGGGGGAGTACAAGGCCTACACTGTATATGAGTACCGGCCAAGATTATCGTACATACAAACCTCGAAAAGCTCTTATAAAAACATCTATATCCAGCACCATGCACCATGCTTCCAGTTAAAGTGGAAATGATTATGTCGATGCATGGACTTTTTAAAGGCTTATGTTATGGAAAAACAATGTGAAATTAATGTTAACGAGGGAGTGACCAGTCAGTGCATCCACCCCCACGTCACGGGGGTGGGTGGAAGAGGTGGGATGTGTAACTAGATGGTGAGTGAACACATTGGTTCAGCAGTGCCCATACCCACATTGTTCATAGTGTACATGGGAAACAAATAAAGTTGTGTGTATTGTAAGACAGTGTGAACAATATATAGTGTGCAAGTCCATGTGTATTGTACTTCCCGGGATAACCCCACTCAACCTGCGCCTCCCCCACCTAATTCCCAAGGGAAGTTTTCCCCTTCCCCTCCCAGCCCCTCAAACTCCACCAGGCCACCACGGTCAAGTTCACTACCTTCCACGCACCATACCCACCCAGCATGTCATATTCCACTCCTATTGTCTAGTCTAGCAGATGGATGCCAACCAGGAGGAAGCAAGCAGCCAGGGAAATGGCACGGCTGGCAATACTAGGAGAGGCAAGTGTCGGTCATGCTTACAGCTTCGTTGTCTCAACTCTAATGGTTTCCTCCGCAAACACGGTAGTTGCCCTGGTTCAGGATGTCCTCCTGTGGAAAGTGATGATCCAGAGCCACCTCAGGCACCTGAACCTACTCCAACAGATTTTATCTCATCAGACAATCTCTTGGAAGCAATTAAAGCAACAGGTACGAGGACACTCACACATATTCCCAAAGCAGCCCGTCCACACGCAGCTGGGAAACTTACAGACCTCCTGAAAAAAGTAAACGATGGTTCCACTATCTTAAATGCTCCACCAACCATCAAGGCATGGCACAACTTGCTACTTTTTGGCAATGTCTGCTTAGCTGTGCCGGAAAGAAGGGGAAAGAGGCTAGCCTCAAGGATAATTAAATCCTTAAGAGATTTTCCTAGAGTTGATAACCTCATTCACCTTCCCCGTCAACACAAAAAAGGGAGAGGCAGAACCCCCACTCACTCTACTGACAGTGAAAAAGTCAGAGTCCAGGTGAGCAAGAAAATTGAAGAGGGCAACACAGTGGGGGCAATCAGAATTATTACCAGTGAAGATACAGTTGCTCCCAGGGATGCTGACACGGCTGAAGCACTTAGAGGAAAGCACCCTGCCAGGGAAACCAGTGGCACCAACAGTTCCAACACCTCTGTCCCCACTATGGAACCATTGATTGTGGAAGACTCAGACATTTACAAAGCAATAATGTCGTTCCCATCTGGCTCTGCTGGGGGTTACACTGGAATAAGGCCACAGCATTTAAAGGAAATGGTTAATCCAGTTATTGGGGAAATTGCAGAGACACTGCTTTCAGAGATCACGAGGTTCGTCAACAATTCCTTGGCTGGTCTGATTCCTGATGAAATTAGACCTTTCTTTTTTGGTGCAACACTTTGTGCACTTAAAAAGAAGGATGGAGGAATTCGGCCAATTGCAGTAGGCAACACCTTACGCCGCCTCGTATCCAAAGCTGCTGTCCGAAGTATTCGTGCACAGGCAGCCATGATGCTTCAACCAAACCAGCTTGGCTTTGGGGTCTCTCAAGGAAGTGAAGCAGCGGTTCATGCAACAAGGGCATATATCAACAACCTGCCTGAGGACAATGCAGTGGTAAAATTAGATTTCAAGAATGCGTTCAATCTCCTGAAAAGAGACGTGGTATTAGCAGCAGTACAAGAACATTTCCCTGGTCTCTTCCCTTTTGTTTCAGCTGGGTATAGCAAGGAATCAATGCTTCTCTTTGGAGAGCATGAAATCACATCATCGGAGGGTGTCCAACAAGGAGATCCTCTTGCACCATTTCTCTTCTGTATTGCAGTTAGGGAAATCACAGTCAGACTGACCAGCGAGCTAAACATCTGGTTCCTAGATGATGGCACACTAGCAGGTACAAAAGAGTCCCTCCTACATGACCTTACACAGGTAATGACACGGGGACAGGAAATGGGTCTCATCCTGAATCCATCCAAATGTGAAATCATCTCAGTCAGTCAACAAGTGATAAATGCAGTGAGATCAAAACTACCAGGAGCAGCAGTCATTGCCCCCACAAATAGTGTCTTGCTAGGAGCACCTCTGGGAAGCAATGCCATTGACACAATTCTCAGGAAGAAATTGGAAGAGTTAAGGAGAATGGAACAACGAATAGGCAATCTGGACACCCACGATGCCTTGTACCTTCTCACAAAGTGCTTGAGTCTGCCCAGGTTGACATATTTCCTAAGATGTGCACCTTCATATGATAACCCTATACTGCACGAATATGACAGTATTCTGAGGCAGATTTTTACGAAAGTACTTAACCTTACTCTAGAAGACGGGCAGTGGAACCAAGCTACACTTCCAGTCAGACTAGGAGGCATTGGTGTCCGCAAGTCATCACAGATTGCGTTACCTGCTTTTCTGTCCTCGTGTATTGATCCAGAGAGCTTGTAGCAGCGATTCTCCCTGAACATCTTAGGGACAAGATTGGAGCCCAGGACCAAAAATTCATTGACGGAGCAATGATCTGGGATAATCTAACGGGCTCAGAAACCAGACCTGCTCCCCCCAACAACTACAAACAATCGCACTGGGATGGTCCAATAGTGGAAAATATAGCCTCAACGATGCTTCAGAGTGTGTCAGGGAAGGATAGAGCCCGCCTGCTGGCAGTGAGAGCCCCTCATGCTGGGGACTTTCTGTTGGCTGTTCCCAACTCCAGCCTTGGCACACGCCTCGACCCACAGACCATCCGCATCGGTGTTGCCCTTCGACTTGCCGCCCCTATTCTCGCCGAACACAGGTGTATTTGTGGCAGTGAAGCAGCAGACCGATTCGGGTACCATGGTCTTGTCTGCCGTAAATCCGAGGGAAAGATTGCAAGACATGAGGAGGTTAATAACATTATCAAGAGGAGCCTCACAACAGCTGGATGCCCAGCAGTAAGGGAGCCACCGCAACTATGCAGATCTGACGGCAGCCAGAAGCGTCCAGATGGTATCACCCTTCAAGCCTGGACAGATGGGAAGCAGGTGGTGTGGGACTATACATGTGCATCTACCTTGGCTGATACCTATCTCCAATACACCAGGGAGGAAGGAGGGGCAGCTGCCAGCTTTAGGGAGTCCCAAAAGTCTAGAAAATATGGAGAACTTGCCCATCATTATATGTTTGTTCCCATAGGCTCAGAGACCCTTGGCTCATGGGGAAAGAGTGCATCTAATTTCCTTAAGGAGCTGGGAAAAAGACTCATCAGGGTAACTAGGGATCCCAGGGCAGCTAGTTTTCTGTTCCAGCGGCTCAGTGCGGCTGTTCAAAGGGGTAATGCATGCTGCATTTTGGGCACACGCCCCAGCTCTGAGGAGCTGGATGAGATTTTCGCCTTATAATCGGTGATACACACGTAACAACATGTACCGTATATGCCACCTTTATATCAACAATGTATCTCTTAAATCTTCTGTACCATATTATGTAATAAAATATTCCTATTGGTAAAAAAAATAGTTTAAAAGATGGGGTGGTAGGGGAAGTGGAATATTCAAATGGCTTCAGGAAGAAATCCAAATATTCTTCCTTGAAGCCTTTTTATCCACTTTTCCGAGGCTATGGGTCCCACAATTTACACCAGAGGTGGACCTCATAAAAATATATATATATATATATATATATATATATATATATATATATATATATATATATATATATATATGTGTGTGTACTCACCTATTTGTACTCACCTATTTGTGGTTGCAGGGGTCGAGTCCTAGCTCCTGGCCCCGCCTCTTCACCGGTTGCTACTAGGCCCTCTCTCTCCCCGCTCCATGAGCTTTATCAAACCTCGTCTTAAAACTGTGTATGGTTCCTGCCTCCACTACGTCATTTTCTAGGCTATTCCACTGCCTTACAACTCTATGACTGAAGAAATACTTCCTACTATCTCTCTGACTCATTTGTGTCTTCAACTTCCAATTGTGGCCTCTTGTTTCTGTGTCCCCTCCCTGGAACATCCTGTCTTTGTCCACCTTGTCTATTCCACGCAGTATTTTATATGTCGTTATCATGTCTCCCCTGACCCTCCTGTCCTCCAGTGTGGTCAGGTCGATTTCCCTTAATCTTTCCTCATAGGACATTCCCCTTAGCTCTGGAACTAACCTTGTCGCAAACCTTTGTACTTTCTCTAGTTTCTTGACGTGCTTTATCAAGTGCGGGTTCCAAACAGGTGCTGCATACTCCAGTATGGGCCTGACATACACGGTGTACAGTGTCTTGAATGATTCCTTACTAAGGTATCGGAATGCTGTTCTCAGGTTTGCCAGGCGCCCATATGCTGCAGCAGTTATCTGATTGATGTGTGCTTCCGGAGACATGCTCGGTGTTATACTCACCCCAAGATCTTTCTCCTTGAGTGAGGTTTGCAGCCTTTGGCCACCTAGCCTATACTCTGTCTGTGGTCTTCTGTGCCCCTCCCCCATCTTCATGACTTTGCATTTGGCAGGATTAAATTCGAGAAGCCATTTGCTGGACCAGGTGTCCAGTCTGTCCAGGTCTCTTTGAAGTCCTGCCTGGTCCTCATCAGATTTAATTCTCCTCATTAACTTCACATCATCTGCAAACAGGGACACTTCTGAGTCTAACCCTTCCGTCATGTCGTTCACATATACCAAAAATAGCACTGGTCCTAGGACCGACCCCTGTGGGACCCCGCTCGTCACAGGTGCCCACTGTGATACATCATTACGTACCATGACTCGTTGTTGCCTCCCTGTCAGGTATTCTCTGATCCATTGCAGTGCCCTTCCTGTTATATGCGCCTGATGCTCTAGCTTCTGCACTAATCTCTTGTGAGGAACTGTGTCAAAGGCCTTCTTGCACTCCAAGAAGATGCAATCAACCCACCCCTCTCTCTCTCTTGTCTTACTTCTGTTATTTTATCATAAAACTCCAGAAGGTTTGTGACACAGGATTTGCCTTCCGTGAATCCGTGCTGGTTGGCATTTATACTCCTGTTCCGTTCCAGGTGCTCCACCACTCTCCTCCTGATAATCTTCTCCATAATTTTGCATACTATACACGTCAATGACACAGGTCTATAGTTTAGTACCTCTTTTCTGTCTCCTTTTTTAAAAATGGGAACTACATTTGCCGTCTTCCATACCTCAGGCCTTTGAGGTATCTAGCTCATTCAGAAGCCTCTTCACTTCTTCCTCGGTTGTGTGCACTGTGTCCAGTACTTGGTGGTGTGCCCCACCTCTCCGTCTTTCTGGAGCCCCTTCTGTCTCCTCTGTGAACACTTCTTTGAATCTCTTGTTGAGTTCCTCACATACTTCATGGTCATTTCTTGTTGTCTCTCCTCCTTCCTTCCTTAGCCTGATTACCTGGTCCTTGACTGTTGTTTTCCTCCTGATGGTGTGCCCCACCTCTCCGTCTTTCTGGAGCCCCTTCTGTCTCCTCTGTGAACACTTCTTTGAATCTCTTGTTGAGTTCCTCACATACTTCACGGTCATTTCTTGTTGTCTCTCCTCCTTCCTTCCTTAGCCTGATTACCTGGTCCTTGACTGTTGTTTTCCTCCTGATGTGGCTGTACAACAGTTTCGGGTCAGATTTGGCTTTCGCTGCTATGTCATTTTCATATTGTCTTTGGGCCTCCCTTCTTATCTGTGCATATTCATTTCTGGCTCTACGACTGCTTTCCTTATTCTCCTGGGTCCTTTGCCTTCTATATTTCTTCCATTCCCTAGCACACTTGGTTTTTGCCTCCCTGCACCTTTTGGTAAACCATGGGCTCATCCTGGCTTTTTCATTATTCCTGTTACCCTTGGGTACAAACCTCTCCTCAGCTTCCTTGCATTTTGTTGCTACATATTCCATCATCTCATTAACTGGCTTCCCTGCCAGTTCTCTGTCCCACTGAACCCCGTTCAAGAAGTTTCCTCATTCCTGTGTAGTCCCCTTTCTTGTAGTTTGGCTTCATTCGACGTGGCCTTCCTGCTTCTCCCTCCACTTGTAGCTCTACTGTGTATTCGAAGCTTAAAACCACATGGTCACTGGCCCCAATGGGTCTTTCATGTGTGATGTACTCGATATCTGCACTACTCAAGGTGAATACTAAGTCCAGCCTTGCTGGTTCATCCTCTCCTCTCTCTCTTGTAGTGTCCCTTACGTGTTGGTACATGAAGTTTTCCAGTACCACCTCCATCATCTTAGCCCTCCATGTATCTTGGCCCCCATGCGGGTCCAAGTTCTCCCAATCGATCTCCTTGTGGTTAAAGTCACCCATGATCAGGAGCTTTGCCCTGCATGCATGAGCTCTTCTTGCCACTCTAGCCAGTGTGTCAACCATTGCTCTATTGCTCTCGTCGTACTCTTGCCTTGGCCTCCTGCTGTTCTGTGGTGGGTTATACATCACTGCTATTAGCACCTTGGGACCTCCAGAGTGAAGTGTTCCCACTATGTAATCACTTTCTTCTCCGCTCTCTCCTCTCTCCAGCTCATCAAAATTCCAGCGATTTTTGATCAGCAATGCCACTCCTCCACCCCCCCCTGTTCCCTCTGTCTTTCCTCAGGATTTGGTATCCCGTTTTAAAGATGGCATCTGTTATCATACCTATAAGCTTGGTTTCTGTGAGAACTATGATGTCCGGTGAAGCCTCTTTGACTCTTTCAAGCCACTCCTCTCACTTATTTGTTATTCCATCAGCGTTTGTGTACCATACCTTCAGTTTCCTTTCCAACACTGTGGTTTGGGGGGCCTGTGAGGGTGGGAGACCTGGTAGCATACTGTGGGATTCTATAGCTCGGTGTTGGGTGGAGGCTGTGGGTATGGATTGTAGTGTGTAATCACTATGTAATCACTTTCTTCTCTGCTGTCTCCTCTCTCCAGCTCATCAAAATTCCAGCGATTTTTGATCAGCAATGCCACTCCTCCACCCCCCCTGTTCCCTCTGTCTTTCCTCAGGATTTGGTATCCCGTTTTAAAGATGGCATCTGTTATCATACCTATAAGCTTGGTTTCTGTGAGAACTATGATGTCCGGTGATGCCTCTTTGACTCTTTCATGCCACTCCTCCCACTTATTTGTTATTCCATCAGCGTTTGTGTACCATACCTTCAGTTTCCTTTCCAACACTGTGGTTTGGGGGGGCCTGTAGGGGTGGGAGACCTGGTAGCATACTGTGGGATTCTATAGCTCGGTGTTGGGTGGAGGCTGTGGGTATGGATTGTAGTGTGTAATCACTATGTAATCACTTTCTTCTCCGCTGTCTCCTCTCTCCAGCTCATCAAAATTCCAGCGATTTTTGATCAGCAATGCCACTCCTCCACCCCCCCCTGTTCCCTCTGTCTTTCCTCAGGATTTGGTATCCCGTTTTAAAGATGGCATCTGTTATCATACCTATAAGCTTGGTTTCTGTGAGAACTATGATGTCCGGTGATGCCTCTTTGACTCTTTCATGCCACTCCTCCCACTTATTTGTTATTCCATCAGCGTTTGTGTACCATACCTTCAGTTTCCTTTCCAACACTGTGGTTTGGGGGCCTGTGAGGGTGGGAGACCTGGTAGCATACTGTGGGATTCTATAGCTCGGTGTTGGGTGGAGGCTGTGGGTATGGATTGTAGTGTGTGTTGGGATGGTGTGATAGGTTGTATGGTTCTGAGAATAGTTGTGTGTGTGCTTGCCCTTGCTGTTCTGTTCTGCTCTGACAGGCCTCTGCTGGTTCCATCCTTGTCTCTTTTCCTAGCTCCTTTCGGTTTTTTGTCCTCTCCCTCAGCTGCTATCGTTCTGATTGTGTTCTGTCTCTGTCTAGGAACACCCTCTTGTACTCTTCCGAGTATTTCAATCGTGGTTTCTCTTGGAGGATCCTGTTCCACACTGTTTCCGTCCTGAGAATCAGCTTGATTGGTCGGTTTCTCCCCTTCGAGTACCCCCCTATTCTCTGAAAATTTACAATCTCATCCATCTCTTCACCTATTTCTGTGATGATTTTCTCAATCTCCTTTCTTTCTTCCTGCTGCCTTTCAGTGTGTGTCCTTTCCTCTCTCTCCTCTCGCCCGTGAATAAACACTGATTTTGCCCTTTCCTCCTCCCATTGCCTCACCCTCTGTGACTCTGGATCCTGCCTGTATGTGGTCAGTTTCTCCCTTGATTTTTCCAGTGGCTCTTGATAGCATGGTTGTGCCTCAGCATTCGACCTATCACCCTCTCCATCTGCAACCAGCTGTTCTTCCCTTTCACTCCTTGGCCCTCCTTGGCAGACTGATATGACCTTAGCATAATTCATAATTCCTTCCTTCCTGTTCGGCCTCGCAGCTTCATATGCTGTGTCTTCTCTGGTCACTGCCCCTGTTACTCGCTTCAGCCTATTTATCTCAACTTCTAGGACCCTTATCTTGGCTACTGCAGTTTCGACTTGTGCCTCCCAATTCTTTGTCTCCTTCTCCAACCTCTTTTCCAATTTCACAGAGAGCTCTTTCTCCATTTTTTTCAGAAAGCTCTCCTAATTTTCTCTCCCACTCTTGTTCCATCCTTTTCCACTGCTCCTCCATCCACTCCTCCCTACCAGAACCATTCTCATCTGATCCTTGGTTCCTGCGAGTCCCCACCATTTTTTTTTTGGTGAGAGAAGAGAGAAGGAAAAGGTAGAAGGAGAGAGAGAGAGGGGAAGAGTGAGAAGGGAAAGGGAGAGAGAAAGTGTGAGAGGGGGAAAGAAAGAGAAGGGAAGGGAAGGAGAGGGGGAGAGTGAGAAGGGTAAAATGGGGAAGAGATGGAGAGAGAGAGAGAGAGAGAGAGAGAGAGAGAGAGAGAGAAGAGAGAAGGTAGAAGAGAGAGAGGGAGATAGTGAGACAGAGAAAAGAGGGGACAAGAGAAGGGAAGGTGAGAGTGAGAGTGAGAGAGAGAGGGGGGGAGTGAGAGTGAAGGGAAGGGGGAAGAGAGTGAAGGGAAGGGTAGGAGAGGGGGAGAGTGAGAAGGGAAATGGGGAAGAGAAAGAGCAAGAGAGAGAGAGAGAGAGAGAGAGAGAGAGAGAGAGAGGAGAGAGAGAGAGAGAGAGAGAGAGAGAGAGAGAGAGAGAGAGAGAGGGAGGGAGAGAGACAGGGAGAGAGGGAGAGAGGGAGGGAGAGAGGGAGGGAGAGAGAGAGACGGCAAAGAGAGGGGGAGAGAGAGAGGGGGGAGAGAGGGGGAGAAGGGGGAAAGAGGGGGGAGATGGAAGAGCAAGAGGGGAGAGAGAGGCTAGGGGGAGAGAGAGAGGCTAGGGGGAGAGAGGGGAAGAGAGGCTAGGGGAGGAGGGGAGAGAGATCGGAAAAGGGAGAGGAGAGAGATAATGAGAGGGGAGAGATGTTAGAGGGGGGGAGATGTTAGAGGGGGGAGGTGTTAGAGGGAAGAGATGTTAGAGGGGAGAGATGGGAGAGGGAAGAGAGAGAGATAGGTAGAGAGTGATAGGTAGAGAGAGAGATATAGGTAAAGAGTGAGATAGGCAGAGAGAGATAGGTCTCTACCTAGGATAGGAAGAGAGGGAGAGAGAAAGGAGCGAGGTTCAGATGGTCAGTTCACAGGACGGTGTGAAATCCTGTGTATATGTGTGTTTGCGTGTGTACTACAGCTTACAAGTGCTTGTTCCTGTGTGTGTGTGTGTGTGTGTGTGTGTATGTGTGTACTCACCTAGTTGTACTCACCTAGTTGAGGTTGCGGGGGTCGAGTCCGAGCTCCTGGCCCCGCCTCTTCACTGATCGCTACTAGGTCACTCTCCCTGAGCCGTGAGCTTTATCATACCTCTGCTTAAAGCTATGTATGGATCCTGCCTCCACTACATCGCTTCCCAAACTATTCCACTTACTGACTACTCTGTGGCTGAAGAAATACTTCCTAACATCCCTGTGATTCATCTGTGTCTTCAGCTTCCAACTGTGTCCCCTTGTTACTGTGTCCAATCTCTGGAACATCCTGTCTTTGTCCACCTTGTCAATCCTCTCAGTATTTTGTATGTCGTTATCATGTCCCCCCTATCTCTCCTGTCCTCCAGTGTCGTCAGGTTGATTTCCCTTAACCTCTCCTCGTAGGACATGCCTCTTAGCTCTGGGACTAGTCTTGTTGGAAACCTTTGCACTTTCTCTAGTTTTTTCACGTGCTTGGCTAGGTGTGGGTTCCAAACTGGTGCCGCATACTCCAATATGGGCCTAACGTACACGGTGTACAGGGTCCTGAACGATTCCTTTTTAAGATGTCGGAATGCTGTTCTGAGGTTTGCTAGGCGCCCATATGCTGCAGCAGTTATTTGGTTGATGTGCGCTTCAGGAGATGTGCCTGGTGTTATACTCATCCCAAGATCTTTTTCCTTGAGTGAGGTTTGTAGTCTCTGGCCCCCTAGACTGTACTCCGTCTGCGGTCTTCTTTGCCCTTCCCCAATCTTCATGACTTTGCACTTGGTGGGATTGAACTCCAGGAGCCAATTGCTGGACCAGGTCTGCAGCCTGTCCAGATCCCTTTGTAGTTCTGCCTGGTCTTCGATCGAGTGAATTCTTCTCATCAACTTCACGTGTGTGTGTGTGTGTGTGTGTGTGTGTGTGTGTGTGTGTGTGTGCCCCCACTTCTAAGTATTCATAATGCTAGTAAATACCGGTAGATACCAGTAAATCTAAGCTTACCAATACTTGTAACACTTATCGATTCTACTTCTAAAAAGCTAGGTTGTAAAATTTAGCTTGTCTCAGCTTAAGTGTGTGACGTTATCCCTCACTACCGCTTTACTCCTTGCACTCTCGTCTATGCTATTTCTACTCTAATTCTGGTAATGGCTTGCAGGAGTGAGTGACCAGTATCTAACAGTGGTGCAGGACCAGAATTCAATCTTGCAAAATGCAACCTCTATCACTATTTTGTAACTCCTTCACCCGTGATGTTTATAACCATATATGCTCATGCATCCCGCGTTCCTCAAGTGATTTCACTTTTCACTTATTACAGAATACACTTCACATTCGGTGTTACACTTTATATGTATAATGGCATACAAACTGTTGTGACGTCACTGCTTCTGTAGGCCTACTGCCACCTTCCCTTGTTGTATATTTTATTTTTTCTTTCTCCTTTTGCTTATTAACTTTTTCACTCTCACATTATGGTGCCCCACATTTCACTTGTTAACCAAATGCTGGTAATTCTTGATCACCTGTTTCCACACTCACTTTGATCTTTTTATGTTTGTATCTGTGTGGCAACAGTGCCTAGTAGATCCACAACGGTTTGTCACTTTAAAAAAAAAAAATACTGAATTCAGGTTTCCTCTCGAATTTTTTCAAGTAATAACTATAGTTATCACTCGTAGGTTTGTTCACTGACTTTGTCACTACCACTGATTACTGCTAGTGGTTATTGCATGCCTCAAAAACACGAAGGTTCTCGGAGCCTTGTGCACCCACGTCTGCACCCACCATGTACTCACCTATTCCTACTCACCTATTTGTGGTTGCAGGGGTCGAGTCATAGCTCCTTGCCCCGCCTCTTCGCTGATTGCTACTAGGTCCTCTCTCTCCCTGCCCCATGAGCTTTATCATACCTCGCCTTAAAACTATGTATGGTTCCCGCCTCCACTACGTCATTTTCTAGGCTATTCCACGGCCTGACTACTCTATGACTGAAGAAATACTTCCTAACATCCCTTTGATTCATCTGAGTCTTCAACTTCCAATTGTGACCTCTTATGTCTGTGTCCCTTCTCTGGAACATCCCGTATTTGTCCACCTTGTCTATTCCGCGCAGTATTTTATATGTCGTTATCATGTCTCCCCTGACCCTCCTGTCCTCCAGTGTCGCCAGGCCGATTTCCCTCAACCTTTCTTCGTAGGACAATCCCCGTAGCTCTGGGACTAGTCTTGTTGTAAACCTTTGCACTTTCTCTAATTTCTTGACGTGCTTGACTAGGTGTGGATTCCAAACTGGTGCTGCATACTCCAGTATGGGCCTGACGTAAATGATATACAGAGTCTTGAACGAATCCTTGTTGAGGTATCGGAACGCTATCCGTAGGTTTGCCAAGCGCCCGTATGCTGCAGCAGTTATCTGATTGATGTGTGCCTCAGGAGATATGCTCGGTGTTATACTCACCCCCAGATCTTTTTCCTTGAGTGAGATTTGCAGTCTTCGGCCATCTAAACTATATTGTGTCTGCAGTCTTCTTTGCCCTTCCCCAATCTTCATGACTTTGCATTTGGCAGGGTTAAACTCAAGGAGCCAGTTGCTGGACCAGGCTTATAGACTGTCCAGGTCTCTTTGTAGTCCTGCCTGATTCTTCTCATTAACTTCACATCATCTGCAAACAAGGACACTTCTGAGTCTATCCCTTCCGTTATGTCGTTCACATATACCAAGAACAGCACAGGTCCTAGGACTGACCTCTGTGGAACCCCGCTTGTCACAGGCGCCCACTCTGACACCTCGTCACGTACCATGACTCGTTGTTGCCTCCCTGTCAGGTATTCTCTGATCCATTGCAGTGCCTTTCCTGTTATGCGTGCCTGATCCTCTAGCTTTTGCAGTAACCTCTTGTGAGGAACTGTGTCGAAGGCCTTCTTGCAGTCCAAAAAAATGCAGTCGATCCACCCCTCTCCCTCTTGTCTTACTTCTGTCACCTTGTCATAAAACTCTAGTAGGTTTGTGACACAGGATTTTCCTTCCCTGAAACCGTGCTGGTTGTCACTTATACAC
The DNA here is from genome assembly GCF_038502225.1 of Cherax quadricarinatus. NCBI lineage: Eukaryota > Metazoa > Arthropoda > Malacostraca > Decapoda > Parastacidae > Cherax > Cherax quadricarinatus. The sequence goes on along the minus strand of NC_091362.1, from coordinate 5,773,825 downwards.
TTGCTCCACCACTCTCCTCCTGATGATCTTCTCCATGACCTTGCATACTATACACGTTAGTGATACAGGTCTGTAGTTTAGTGCCTCATGTCTGTCTCCTTTTTTAAAAATTGGGACTACATTTGCCATCTTCCATACCTTGGGGAGTTGCCCAGTTTCAAATGATGTGTTGAAGATCTTTGTTAATGGTACACACAATATCTCTGCTCCCTCTTTAAGGACCCACGGAGAGATGTTGTCTGGTCATACCGCCTTTGAGGTGTCAAGTTCTCATAGCAGCTTCTTCACCTCCTCCTTGGTTATATGTACCTCATCCAGCACTTGCTGGTGTACCCCCCGGTTCTGATTTCCTGGAGTCCTACTGGTTTACACTGTAAATACTTCTTTAAATCTCGTGTTGAGCTCCTCACATACCTCCCGGTCGTTTCTTGTGAATTCCCCATCACCCTTCCTCAGTCTGATTACCTGGTCCTTGACTGTTGTTTTCCTCCTGATGTGGCTGTACAACAGCTTTGGGTCAGTCTTGACTTTCGATGCTATGTCATTTTCATATTGTCGCTGAGCCTCCCTTCTTATCTGTGCATATTCGTTTCTGGCTCTTCGGCTAATCTCTTTATTTTCCTGAGTTCTCTGTCTTCTGTACCTTTTTCATTCTCTAGTACACCTAGTTTTTGCCTCCCTACACCTTTGGGTGAACCAAGGACTCGTTCTGTTCTTCCCATTATTTCTGTTTCCCTTGGGAACAAACCTATCCTCTGCATCCTTGCATTTTGTTGCCACATAGTCCATCATTTCTTGTACTGGTTTTCCTGTCAGTTCCCTCTCCCACTGAATATCTTGAAGGAAGTTCCTCATGCCTGAGTAGTTCCCCCTTTTGTAGTTTGGTTTTTCCCACCCTATTCCTGCTACTCTCTCCATTTGGAGCTCAACTTTGTAGTCGAAGCACAGAACCACATGATCACTAGCTCCTAGGGGCCTTTCATACATGATATCCTCGATGTCAGAACTACTCAAGGTGAATACAAGGTCCAGTCTTGCTGGTTCATCCTCTCCTCTCTCTCTGGTAGTGTCTCTAACATGTTGATGCATGAGGTTTTCCAGTACCACATCCATCATCTTGGCTCTCCATGTTTCGGGACCCCCATGGGGATCCAGGTTTTCCCAGTCAATCTCCTAGTGATTGAAATCGCCCATAACTAGTAACTTTCCTTCCCCCATCTGTGCTCTCCTGGCCACCTCGGCTAGTGTGTCGACCATTGCTCTGTTGCTCTCATCGTTTTCTTCTCTTGGCCTCCTGCAGTTCTATGGTGGGTTGTACATTACTGCAATTATCACCTTATGTCCCTCAGACTGGATTGTTCCTACTAAGTAATCCCTTTCGCCCGTGCCATCCATTCCTTCCATTTTCTCAAAACCCCACTGGTTTTTAATGAGCAGTGCAACTCCTCCTCCCCCTCTCCTCCCTCTGTCTTTCCTGAGGATTTGATATCCGGATGGAAAGATTGAATCTGTTATTATTCTGGTGAGTTTTGTTTCTGTGAGTGCTATTATGTCTGGGGATGTCTCATTGATTCTTTCGTGCCACTCCTCATACTTATTTGTTAATCCATCTGCATTTGTATACCACACCTTCAACTTCTTTTCTAAGACTGTGGTCTGGGAGGTGTATTGGGGTTGGGGAAGTGGGAGGCCTGATAAGGAACTATGGGTGGTTGCTGTGGGGGTGGAGTTCGTAATGCAGTGGGTGGGGGCATTGGATGTGGCATGGGTGTGTTTGTGTGTGTGTGTGTTTGTGTGTGTGTGTGTGTGTGTGTGTGTGTGTGTGTGTGTGTGTGTGTGTGTGTGTGTGTGTGTGTGTGTGTGTGTGTGTGTGTGTGTGTGTGTGTGTGTGTATGTGTGTGTGTGTGTGTGTGAATACACACTCTCTCTGTTAATTCTAATTGCTTCCAACTGCCCACCCAGAAACAACTCTATTTTCCTATTTCTCACAGGTTCACTGTCTCTCATATGATCCTTGCCTTTCACATGATCCTTGCCTCTCACACGATCCTTGCCTCTCACATGATCCTTGCCTCTCACATGATCCTTGCTTCTCATATGATCCTAGTCTCTCAACACGATCCTTGCCTCTCACATGATTCTTGCCTCTCACATGATCCTTGCCTCTCACATGATCCTTGCTTCTCACATGATCCTAGTTTCTCAACAGGATCCTTGCCTCTCACATGATCCTTGCCTCTCACATGATCCTTGTCTCTCACATGATCCTTGCCTTTCACATGATCTTTGTCTCTCACATGATCCTTGTCTCTCAACATGATCCTTGCGTTTCACATGATCTTTGCCTCTCACATGATCTTTGCCTCTCACATGATCCTCGTCTCTCACATGATCCTTGTCTCTCACATGATACTTGTCTCTCACACGATCCTTGCCGCATCTCACATGATCCTTGTCTCTCACATGATCCTTGTCTCTCACACGATCTTTACCTTTCAAATGATCCTTGTCTCTCACATGATCCTTGTTTCCTGGTATCTTATTAATGAATTAATAAGATTCTAAATATTTTAAGCAAATATTCTAAATTTGCTTTAATAATATGAAAAATAATTGTAGTTGTATATCCAGATACAATTGAACCTCTGGTCACCACCATAATTCGTTCCAAAACTCTTGTCGCGACCCGAACCTAATTACCCCATTGGATTGTGTGTAAATACGATTAATCCGTTCCAGACCCCTATGAACTGTATGTAAATATTGTTTTTTTAAGGTTTTTAAGCACAAAAATAGTTAATTATAACATAGAATGCACAGTATCATAGTAAACTATATGTAAAAATCTTGAATAACACTGAGAAAACTTTGAACAACAGAAAAAACTAACATTGCATGAGTCTGTTCTAGACCCCTACGAACCGTTAGTTCATACGGGTAACTTCATACCTCCGTTGGACCGGTGGTTATTATGCTAAATATTATTCATTCTGGAGTATTTACATTGTTTCTATGCGAAAAAATGCGTGGAATGTGAAATTTGCCGCGGCTGTGTTTGTTCGGCACCCGATTATGTGTTTGTGACCAGATGAAAAAAATTTGGCGAATTTTTTGGTCGTGAACCGATTTGTTCGTGTTCGGAAGCGTTCGTGACCAGAGGTTCCACTGTATACTCCTGTTAACCTTTTTATGAGGCCTAAGCAGGAGTATGAGGCTCACAGTAAAGTAGCCACGACCATCCTCAGGATGGATATGAGGCGCACGGCAAACCAGCTATTACCATGGTACAGTAAACTAGCCAAAACTCTCCATAGAATGGATATGTAGGACACAGGAAGAGTACTACATATCCATTCTATGGCTATGTAGTGAAAACTGCGATGTCTGGGGTACCCTCTTCTGTCCATTCTTTTAATTCCGTGGTCTTGATTAGCAATTCAATGCATTTGAGAGTCGACGAGTCTCAGAGATGAGCCACTGACTGGGGGAGATGGACCACTAACTGTCAAAAAACTGAACAAAAACAACACGGAAAGAAAACTCTATTCGAGATAAGGAACTTTCAAAGAAGTTTGAAAGCAGTGAGACTTGCAATCTCTTCAGCTCACTCGCGTGGCAAAAGGTGAAAGAAAACGTAGTGAGTTAGAAACACCGTGAGATACACAGCAGGTGTAGGAGCACGGACAGTGCCTCAATATATGAAAACAAGGTGTGAAAACAAGGACATTGCTTTCGGGTGTAAAAGCAAGGACAATGACTTCACGTGTCCAAACAAGGACAGTGCCTTCAGGTGTGAAAACTAGTAGAGTGCCTTCAGGTGTGAAAACAAGGACAGTACTTCAGGTGTGAAAACAAGGACAGTGCCTTCAGGTGTGAAAACAAAGACGGTGCCTTCAGGTGTGAAAACAAGGACAGTGCCTTCAGGTATGAAAACAAGGACAGTGCATTCAGGTGTGAAAACAAGGACAGTGCATTCAGGTGTGAAAACAAGGACACGTTTCGTAAGAATGACATGATAAGTGTAGTAACAGGTGTAGTAACAAGATTACCTTACTAAGATTACATTACCAGGATTACCTTACTAAGGTTACATTACCAGGGTTACCTTACTAAGATTACGTTACCAGGATTACCTTACTAAGATTACATTACCAAGGTTACCTTACTAAGATTAGGTTACCAGGATTACCTTATTAAGATTACATTACCAGGATTACCTTACTATGATTTCTCATATAAAGTTCAAATTTTCTAGAGGCACTTCAAGAGCCTTGGCGTCAGTAGAACTACAACAATTTAGATTACATGGATTACATAAATTACGTGAATTACATACATTGCATAGGTAAAATACTTTACATTAATTACTTAGATAATGTATATCGCTTATATAAGTTACATAGATTACATAAGTTATATAGATTACGTAAGTTATATAAATTACATAAATCAGATTAGATGAGTGACATAGATTACTTTAGTTTTATAGAATACTTAAGTTACACATAAGTTACATAAATTACGTTGCTTATATAGTATGTACATGGTGAGGTGTGGTTGCTGGTAGTGTGTACATGGTGGGTTGTGGTTGCTGGTAGTGTGTACATGGTGGGGTGTGGTTGCTGGTAGTGTGTACATGGTGGGGTGTGGTTGCTGGTAGTGTGTACATGGTGGGGTGTGGTTGCTGGTAGTGTGTACATGGTGGAGTGTGGTTGCTGGTAGTGTGTACATGGTGGGGTGTGGTTGCTGGTAGTGTTTACATGGTGGGGTGTGGTTGCTGGTAGTGTGTACATGGTGAGGTGTGGTTGCTGGTGGTGTGTACATGGTGGGGTGTGGTTGCTGGTAGTGTGTACATGGTGGGGTGTGGTTGCTGGTAGTGTGTACATGGTGAGGTGTGGTTGCTGGTAGTGTGTACATGGTGGGGTGTGGTTGCTGGTAGTGTGTACATGGTGGGGTGTGGTTGCTGGTAGTGTGTACATGGTGAGGTGTGGTTGCTGGTAGTGTGTACATGGTGGGGTGTGATTGCTGGTAGTGTGTACATGGTGGGGTGTAGTTGCTGGTAGTGTGTACATGGTGGGGTGTGGTTGCTGGTAGTGTGTACATGGTGGGGTGTGGTTGCTGGTAGTGTGTACATGGTGGGGTGTGGTTGCTGGTAGTGTGTACATGGTGGGGTGTGGTTGCTGGTAGTGTGTACATGGTGGGGTGTGGTTGCTGGTAGTGTGTACATGGTGGGGTGTGGTTGCTGGTAGTGTGTACATGGTGGGGTGTGGTTGCTGGTAGTGTGTACATGGTGGGGTGTGGTTGCTGGTAGTGTGTACATGGTGGGGTGTGGTTGCTGGTAGTGTGTACATGGTGAGGTGTGGTTGCTGGTAGTGTGTAGATGGTGGGGTGTGGTTGCTGGTAGTGTGTACATGGTGGGGTGTGGTTGCTGGTAGTGTGTACATGGTGGGGTGTGGTTGCTGGTAGTATGTACATGGTGGGGTGTGGTTGCTGGTAGTGTGTACATGGTGGGGTGTGGTTGCTGGTAGTGTGTACATGGTGGGGTGTGGTTGCTGGTAGTGTGTACATGGTGGGGTGTGATTGCTGGTAGTGTGTACATGGTGGGGTGTGATTGCTGGTAGTGTGTACATGGTGGGGTGTGGTTGCTGGTAGTGTGTACATGGTGGGGTGTGGTTGCTGGTAGTGTGTACATGGTGGGGTGTGGTTGCTGGTAGTGTGTACATGGTGGGGTGTGGTTGCTGGTAGTGTGTACATGGTGGGGTGTGGTTGCTGGTAGTGTGTACATGGTGGGGTGTGGTTGCTGGTAGTGTGTACATGGTGGGGTGTGGTTGCTGGTAGTGTGTACATGGTGGGGTGTGGTTGCTGGTAGTGTGTACATGGTGAGGTGTGGTTGCTGGTAGTGTGTACATGGTGGGGTGTGGTTGCTGGTAGTGTGTACATGGTGGGGTGTGGTTGCTGGTAGTGTGTACATGGTGGGGTGTGGTTGCTGGTAGTGTGTACATGGTGGGGTGTGGTTGCTGGTAGTGTGTACATGGTGGGGTGTGGTTGCTGGTAGTGTGTACATGGTGGGGTGTGGTTGCTGGTAGTGTGTACATGGTGGGGTGTGGTTGCTGGTAGTGTGTACATGGTGGGGTGTGGTTGCTGGTAGTGTGTACATGGTGGGGTGTGGTTGCTGGTAGTGTGTACATGGTGGGGTGTGGTTGCTGGTAGTGTGTACATGGTGGGGTGTGGTTGCTGGTAGTGTGTACATGGTGGGGTGTGGTTGCTGGTAGTGTGTACATGGTGGGGTGTGGTTGCTGGTAGTGTGTACATGGTGGGGTGTGGTTGCTGGTAGTGTGTAGATGGTGGGCTGTGGTTGCTAGTACTGTGTACATGGTGGGGGTGTGGTTGCTAATAGCGTGTACATGGGGGTGTGATTGCTAGTACTGTGTACATGGTGGGGGTGTGGTTGCTAATAGCGTGTACATGGGGGTGTGATTGCTAGTAGTGTGTACATGGGGGTGTGGCTGCTAGTACTGTGTACATGGTGGGGGTGTGGCTAGGAAGCCACCATAACCCCAACACAGTTTATCTCTGCAGTAAAGAAGTCTGGGTTCAGTCTGGCCTCACACATAACATTCCCCTCAATGGAAACGCTGTAATAAATATACAATCCAGCGCCTCGCCATTTCCTCGGGATTGCTAAGCTATTCAACATTATGGGAGGCTGGAGTGTCCCTGGAGGCTCGGGCAAGTCTTTCACGCCTCCCACCACTCAATAATGCCAAGCCTCGCGGCAATCTTCACAAAAATTCAAAATCGTCTTCGTTCCTGGTGAGGTCCTATTTATCTAATTACTATATATGTGAAATTAAGCCGTATGGCAGGTCCGTGTAAGAGCCATGATGGCAGATCACGCCACAACTTGACTCGAGGTGCTGGGCCAACCATTACCCACGACAATTGTTAGCTTAACGACCACCGCTGCCACATTTTGAGTCCCGCTGAACCACCTGATGACGCCAGCAGGTACTAGTGGCACTCTTCACCTGACGTCAGGAGGCACGAGTGCCACTCTTCACCCGCAGGGTTCCAGGAAACCCACTCCTGTTAGCAAAACTTTTTTCCTACGGTGTTATCAGTATGACATCATTTAGTGTGTTGGTGAATTATTAAAGATGCAGCTAACCTATACCCTCTCATCAAACATACTTTTGCTCCTAAGAATTCTTCAACTATGATGTAATTGTCTGGGGCGCCAGACTGTTGGTTCTTTGACCGCCAGACCTGAGTGTAAACTCTTCATTTCATCTGTTGCTACTCATGCAACATTATATATATATATATATATATATATATATATATATATATATATATATATATATATATATATATATATACATATATATTTTTTTTTTTTTTTTTCAACAAGTCGGCCGTCTCCCACCGAGGCAGGGTGACCCAAAAAAGAAAGAAAATCCCCAAAAAGAAAATACTTTCATCATCATTCAACACTTTCACCACACTCACACATTATCACTGCTTTTGCAGAGGTGCTCAGAATACAACAGTTTAGAAGCATATACATATAAAAATACACAACATATCCCTCCAAACTGCCAATATCCCAAACCCCTCCTTTAAAGTGCAGGCATTGTACTTCCCATTTCCAGGACTCAAGTCCGACTATATGAAAATAACCGGTTTCCCTGAATCCCTTCACTAAATATTACCTTGCTCACACTCCAACAGATCGTCAGGTCCCAAGTATCATTCGTCTCCATCCACTCCTATCTAACACGCTCATGCACGCTTGCTGGAAGTCCAAGCCCCTCGCCCACAAAACCTCCTTTACCCCCTCTTTCCAACCCTTTCGAGGACGACCCCTACCCCTCTTTCCTTCCCCTATAGATTTATATGCTTTCCATGTCATTCTACTTTGATCCATTCTCTCTAAATGACCAAACCACCTCAACAACCCCTCTTCTGCCCTCTGACTAATGCTTTTATTAACTCCACACCTTCTCCTAATTTCCACACTCCGAATTTTCTGCATAATATTTACACCACACATTGCCCTTAGACAGGACATCTCCACTGCCTCCAACCGTCTCCTCGCTGCTGCATTTACCACCCAAGCTTCACATCCATATAAGAGTGTTGGTACTACTATACTTTCATACATTCCCTTCTTTGTCTCCATAGATAACGTTTTTTGACTCCACATATACCTCAACGCACCACTCACCTTTTTTCCCTCATCAATTCTATGATTAACCTCATCCTTCATAAATCCATCCGCCGACACGTCAACTCCCAAGTATCTGAAAACATTCACTTCTTCCATACTCCTCCTCCCCAATTTGATATCCAATTTTTCTTTATCTAAATCATTTGATACCCTCATCACCTTACTCTTTTCTATGTTCACTTTCAACTTTCTACCTTTACACACATTCTCAAACTCATCCACTAACCTTTGCAATTTTTCTTTAGAATCTCCCGTAAGCACAGTATCATCAGCAAAAAGTAACTGTGTCAATTCCCATTTTGAATTTGATTCCCCATAATTTAATCCCACCCCTCTCCCGAACACCCTAGCATTTACTTCTTTTACAACCCCATCTATAAATATATTAAACAACCATGGTGACATTACACATCCCTGTCTAAGACCTACTTTTACCGGGAAGTATTCTCCCTCTCTTCTACACACCCTAACCTGAGCCTCACTATCCTCATAAAAGCTCTTTACAGCATTTAGTAACTTACCACCTATTCCATATATATATATATATATATATATATATATATATATATATATATATATATATATATATATATATATATATATATATATATATATATATATGTATACACTGTAACCACGAACGAGTGGTATTTAATCAATAACAACACTGCGACTAGCCAGGGGGTCGAACCCGTGTCGTTTTAGCCCGCTTCATGGTGAGCGAAAATTCACTACGCTCTAACCCACTGGACCATACACTCCTACAAAGATCACGCACCCAGGAGAGCTAGGTCTTGTATCGTGATCCGAGAACATATGATGGTGTGGGTGCCTCAGAGCTAATTTCATTCTACTCCCCGTTTGGTGTACTAGCCTCCACAAGCAGTATATATAGTACTGTAACCACGAACGAGTGGTATTTAATCAATAGCAACACTGCGACTAGCAATGATGGGTCAAGACCTTATCTCCTGGCTTAGATTCCGAAATCACTTTCATCGGCATCACTGACTTCTGGCCTCTTGGGTCTAATAATATCTTAAAATTGTGCATTGGGTTTGCCTCTACCTCTGCCTCATCCAAATCATTCCACTTTTCCACCACTCTGAGACTAAAGAAATACTTCCTTTCATCATTATAACACACCTGTATGTTAAAATTCCACCTGCGTCCCTTTGATCTTCGTTTTCTTAATTCAAAGAGTCTGTTTCTATCAGTTTTCTCAGTTCTTCTTAAGAATTTGTATGTAGTAATTAAGTCCTCTCTCAAGTTCTCTCTAAAATCGTCAGGTTAATTTCCTTTAAACTCTCATAGTGTATTCCTCTCAGTTTTGCTACTAGCCTAGTTGCAAACCTTTACACCTTTTCCAGTTTTGTCTTGTGCTTGACCAAGTGTGGGCTCCATGTTGGGGCCACGTACTCAATGATTGGTCTAACATGTTGTGTATAAGGTTCTGAGGGATTCTTTATTTTTAGTTCCTAAATGCTAGTCTGTGGTTACCTGATCTTGTTCGCACCATTTACGTAATACTGTTTATGTTCAATTCTGGAGATATATTAGGTGCTATATTCACCCCAAGTCCTTTTCATTTTCTGATATTTGCAGGTTCTCTCTGCCCATTCTGTTCTCAGTGTCCGGTTTGCCACTTGTTTGACCACATCTGCATTCTGTTGATGTCTCTCTGGAGTTTATCATTATATATATATATATATATATATATATATATATATATATATATATATATATATATATATATATATATATATATATATATATACATACATATATATATATATATATATATATATATATATATATATATATATATATATATATATATATATATATATATATATATATATATATATATGTCGTGCCGAATATGTAAAACTGGTCAATTAGCAAGAACTCATTTAAAATTAAGTCCTTTCTGAAATTTTCTCTTATACGTTTAAAGATATATATTTTTCATCAATGTTAATGTAAAAATTTATAATTTTGGACCAAAAGAATCTTAGAAAACTTACCTAACCTTATTATAACAAGAACAATTTATTTTAGCCTAACCCAACTAAATATATTTTAAATACGTTTACAATAATTTAGTACTAAACAAACACAATCAAATATATTTTTTTCGTTAGGTTCAGAATGATTTTGGCGAAATTATTGCATACACAAATTTTCACTTGTCCTATATGGCAAGATGAACGTTGCTATTTAAGCCAAGATCGCAAGTTCTGCCTATTCGGCACGACACACACACACACACACACACACACACACACACACACACACACACACACAGAGATATATATCTATATATATATATATATATATATATATATATATATATATATATATATATATATATATATATATATATATATATATATATATATATATATATATATATATATATATATATATATATATATATATATATATATATATATATATATATATATATATATATATACATATATTTGCAGGTTCTCTCTGCCCATTCTGTTCTCTGTGTCCGGTTTGCCACTTGTTTGACCACATTTGCATTCTGTTGATGTCTCTCTGGAGTTTATCATTATATATATATATATATATATATATATATATATATATATATATATATATATATATATATATATATATATATATATATATATATATATATATATATATATATATATATATATATATATATATATATATATATATATATAAATATATATAATATTCTCATTAGTTTTACGTCGTCAGCAAATAGTGATACATAGAACTCAGTGTCCTCTGGTAGGTATTAACATATATTAGGAACAGTAGTGGTCCTAATACAGATCCTTGCAGAACCTCACTCGTTATTTTCTACTATTTGGAGGTACTCCTTAACACACTGGGCTAATCTCTGGTGTGTTACTTTACCAAATGCTTTCTACAGTAAAGGAAACTGTAATACACCCAACTATGTTTCTTTGCTTTATTGATGTGACTGTTGTGCAATTCTAGCCAATTCATAAGACAGAATTTTCCATGTATAAATCCATGCTGGGTGTCTGTAGAGAATCTACTCTCCAAGTATTTTGTTCTTTATTATCTTCCCCAGAACCTTTAGCAGTATGTGTGTCAGAGATATTGGTTTGTAATTTAGGCCTCTTGTTTTTTCCCATTGTTTATAAAAGGGATCCATATTTGCTATCCCGACTGGTGAGACTAACTACCCTTGTTATTGTGTCTTATGGTTGTTTTGCTCCTTCCCTTAGCACCCTTGGATATATGTTATCTGGTACCTATGTAATAGTCTCATCACTTCTTGTTACAATGATACTCTCCAGTACCTATTAGTGTGTTCTGGCAACGATGTCTTTTGGTGTTGTCCACTTTCTTCTATGAGAACTTCTTTGAAACTTTTGCGAAATATTTCACACACTACTCTGCCATTCTCTGTTTGTTTTCCTTTCTCCTTCCTCAAAGTTATCACTTGTTTTTTCACAGTCTTTTTTTTTCTTATATGGCTATGGAGCATCTTTGGCTTTGTCTTAGATTTTGGTACTGTGTTGGTTTCAAACTGTCAAGCTATTCTCTCTCATTTAGTAATATATACAGGAGAAGAGGTTACTAGCCCCTTGCTCCCGGCATTTTAGTCGCCTCTTACAACACGCATGGCTTACGGAGGAAGAATTCTGTTCCACTTCCCCATGGAGATAAGAGGAAATAAACAAGAATAAGAACTAGAAAGAAAATAGAAGAAAACCCAGAGGGGTGTGCATATATGTGCTTGTACATGTATGTGTAGTGTGACCTAAGTGTAAGTAGAAGTAGCAAGACGTACCTGAAATCTTGCATGTTCATGAGACAGAAAAAAGGACACCAGCAATCCTACCATCATGTAAAACAATTACAGGCTTTCGTTTTACACTCACTTGGCAGGACGGTAGTACCTCCCTGGGCGGTTGCTGTCTACCAACCTACTACCTATAATATATATATATATATATATATATGTATATATATATATGTATATATATATATATATATATGTATATATATATATATATATATATATATATATATATATATATATATATACATATATATATATATATATATATATATATATATATATATATATATATATATATATATATATATATATATATATATATATATATATATATATATATATATATATATATATATATATATATATATATATATATATATATATATATATATATATATATATATATATATATATATATATATATATATATATATATATATGCAATAAGATCACAGTAAACATTTGATTTCAGAATATGCAAAACAACCACTGTGAATGAATAGAGAAGTTCCAAGCGCTTTCGTGACTACTCACATTGTCAAGGAACAGTGAAAGTAAAGTATCAAAGGAAGGTATATAAAGAGGTAACCCACACCTCACTATCAGATCCCACAACAACAAAAACACCTGAACCGAGACAGCAGGCCCTCCGGCCGAACTGGACAGGTCCTTCATACAACCCACCAACAAACTATTCTACCCAAGAAATAAGAAATTTAAAAAATTATCATTTGTCCAATGTATTATTAAATTCTTCCCAACTTCTATTAATTATAAATGGATCTAATTTATATAAACCAAAGGAAATATTCATATTATTGTCAAAACTGCTTTTTATGAAACAAGATTCAATTATATTCCTGTCGACCATGGACTTGCTTGATACTACTATCTCAACTCTTTGAAAATCAATTGGATGGTTAAAATCTCTTAAATGAATAAATAGAGCATTGGAATCTTGTCCAGTTCTAATGGTATATTTATGTTGTTTTAATCTTAGTTCGAGATTTTTACCAGTTTGACCGTAATAAACTTTATCGCAAATTTTACAAGGAATCTTATAGACACATCCATCAGTATTTTGGGGGAATTCTTTATCAAAAGTTTTTTTACTGTATCAAGATTTTTGAATACAACTTTAATATTAAAAGACTTAAGAAGAGAAGGCATATCAACCAAGTTTTCATGGTAAGGGAGAACCAACATATTTTTAGTTGAATAAGGCTGGTTGTCCCTTTTTGGATTGTAAAAAGTATTTCTAGCAACTTTAAAAGATTTATCAGTTACACTTCTTGGGCATTTCAAATCATTACCTATTTCACAAATTTTGGATATTTCCTCATCTATGAACTCTGGACTACAAATTCGTAAAGCTCTCAAAAACATTGATGAGAAAACAGACAGTTTAACTCTCTCTTGATGGGAAGAATAATAGTGGACATAGGAACAGTTATCTGTAGGTTTTCTGTAAATTTTAAATTTGAATTCATTATTACCCTTATAATTAAAACATCTAGGAAAGGCAATGAGTTATTTTCTTCAAATTCAAATTTATAGAATGGGCTAAGCTATTTAATTTGCCAAGGAAATGGTGTATATCTACATTTTTGGGCATAAGACACAAAATACCATCAACATATCTGAACCATTTAGCTCTATTAGGGAGGATTGTGTTAAGCAGCCTTGTTTCAAAAAAATCCATATATAAGTTACTAAGAACAGGTGAAAGAGGATTTCCCATTGCCATACCAAACTTCTGAGTGTAAAACTTATCATTAAATACAAATTTTGCATCAACAATGCAAAGTTTAATAAGTTTAATGATAGTAGGAACTGGCAATGGTAAATCATAATTAACGAGTTCTTCAGATAAGAAACTTAATAAATCATCAACAGGAACTTTCGTAAACAAGGAAGTAACTTCAAAACTAACCATGTTAAAATCATTTAAGTCAGTCAAGGAGCTTAATTTATCAAATAAATCTATGTTGTTTTTAACATTAAAGTTAGAAATTTTGCCAACAATAAGGCTCAAAATATCAAAAAGCCATCTGGATAATTTATACGAAACTGATGCTATGGAGCTAATAATTGGTCTGACTGGACTCCCTGGTTTGTGTGTTTTTATTAGTCCATACATGTAAGGCAAAGATGGATTAGTGGAAGTAAATTGTTCGACTAATTCATCTTTGCCTTTCAGTAGAAGTTTTATTGTTTTATTGAAATTGCTGTTAACGGTTTTTATGGGATTTTTTCTAAGTTTAGAATAGGTTTCAGTATCATCTAAGAGATTATTAATTTTTTCTTGGTAATCATTTTCTTTCATAATTACTATTGCATTTATTTTGTCTGCTTTAGTAAGGCGCAAATTTTTATTGTTATTAAGTGTATCGTAAGACTTAAAGAATCTATGAGGGCAATTGGGAATGTTTGGTTTCAACATAGATCTATATACCATTCCCTTACTAATATTAATTTCAAAAACACTTAATAATGTTGAAATTGCAAAAGCCTTTTGTAACTTTGAAAAATTTTCTGGTTTATCCACTGATGAAATTAATATTAGTAAGGGAATGGTATATAGCTCTATGTTAAATTTCTTATTTCTTGGGTAGAATAGTTTGTTGGTGGGTTGTATGAAGGACCTGTCCAGTTCGGCCGGCGGGCCTGCTGTCTCGCGTCAGGTGTTTTTGTTGTTGTGGGATCTGATAGTGAGGTGTGGGTTACCTCTTTATATACTTTCCTTTGATGCTTTACTTTCACTGTTCCTTGATAATGTGAGTAGTCACGAAAGCGCATGGAACTTCTCTATTCATTCACAGTGGTTGTTTTGTATATATATATATATATATATATATATATATATATATATATATATATATATATATATATATATATATATATATATATATATATATATATATATATATATATATATATATATATATATATATATATATATATATATATACTTTCGTCAACAACTGCCTGGCTGGGCGAATCCCAGAAGAAATTAAACCTTTCTTTTTTGGAGCCTCACTGTGTGCCTTGAAGAAGAAGGATGGGGGAATCAGACCCATTGCGGTTGGAAACACTCTTGGCCGTCTCGTTGCCAAAGCAGCAGTAAGAAACATTCGCCTAGAAGCTGCCAGTTTACTCCAGCCACACCAACTGGGCTTTGGGGTCCCTCAAGGCAGTGAAGCTGCAGCTCATGCGGCAAGGGCCTACATCAGGGACCTACCAGAAGACAAGGCCATAGTCAAACTTGATTTTAGAAATGCCTTTAATATGGTAAAGAGAGATGCTGTCTTGCTAGCTGTTCGGGATCGCTTCCCCAGTCTTTTTCCGTTCATTTCAGCCGGCTACAGCAAACCCTCAATTCTTTTGTTTGGAGAACATGAAATTCTCTCATCAGAAGGTGTTCAGCAGGGTGACCCACTCGCTCCACTTCTCTTCTGCTTGGCAGTAAGAGAACTAACTTCCAGCCTACGCAGCGAGCTCAACATCTGGTACCTGGATGATGGCACTCTGGCAGGTACTGAAGAGTCCCTGGTAGGGGACCTACAACTGGTGAAAACACAGGGAGAAGACTTGGGACTCATCCTCAATCCCTCGAAGTGTGAAATCATCACAGCAAACCAGGAAATAATCAATGCTGTGCGAAGAATCCTCCCAGAAGTTTCTACTACCACTCCGTCCAACAGTACCCTCCTGGGAGCACCGCTGGGTCACCAGGCCATCGACACAGTCCTCAAGGACAAATTGAATGACCTGATGTGTGCACCCTCTTTTGACAACCCAACACTCGACGAATATGACGCACACCTGAGGTCAACCCTTAAGAAGGCACTGAACCTGTCACTAGAGGATGAGCAATGGGATCAGGCAACCCTCCCAATACGACTGGGAGGTATAGGGGTGCGCAAAGCAACGCATGTTGCCTTACCTGCTTTTCTGTCTTCGTGTTTGGCTTCCAGTGCATTAGTCAAGAAGATTGTTCCCGAACGCTTGAGAGACATGGTGGGAGCTCAAGACCCCAGGTTTACTGAAACAGCGATTCGGTGGGACACCCTTACAGATTCCTCCAGTAGACCAGCTCCTCCCAAAGAACACAAACAGTCCCACTGGGACAAACCGATCATGGAAAAAATCGCCAACACAATGCTCTCCAACGCCTCAGGAAAGGACAAAGCTCGTCTCCTGGCAGTGAAGGCACCACACTCAGGAGATTTCCTGTTTGCTGTTCCCAATTCCTCCTTGGGCACTCGACTAGACCCACAGGCCATTCGGATTGGTGTTGCTCTTCGCCTAGCCGCCCCCATCCTCACCGAACATAGGTGTATTTGCGGCAGGGCGACAGCTGATCAATTCGGACTTCATGGTCTCGTGTGTCACACAGCAGAAGGGAAGTATGCCAGGCATGAGGAGGTCAATGACATCATAAAGAGAAGCCTTGCCACAGCCCGTTGCCCAGCTCAACGGGAACCCCAAGTGCAGAGGTCTGACGGAAGTCTAAAGCGTCCTGATGGAGCCACTATGCTACCTTGGAAGGATGGAAAGCAGCTTGCCTGGGACTACACATGTGCCGCCACATTGGCAGACACCTACTTACCATACTCCGTAGTGGAAGGGGGTGGAGCTGCCAGCCACAGGGAGACCCAGAAGATCCGCAAATATGAAGACCTTCCCCCTTGCTATAACTTCATCCCAATAGGGTCGGAGACCCTTGGAGCATGGGGCAAGTGTGCTCTAAAGTTCCTAATAGAGCTGGGTGAAAAGCTCATCATAGAAACAAAGGACCACAGGGCGACCAGCTTCCTCTTTCAGAGACTAAGTGTTGCGATCCAGAGAGGAAATGCCTGCAGCATTCTGGGCACGCGGCCCACCGCCGGGGAGCTGGACTAAGTATTCGAGATGTAGCTCTAAGTTACCTATGTTGTTTTACTTTGTATCATATTTTTGTGAATGTTTTGTCAATGTATTTTGTCTTTAAATAAAATATATATATATAATATAGGGGGTGGTAGGAGAAAATTCTCAAACAGCTTCAGGGAGAATCTTGAGTTTTCCCTGAAGCAAGTTTATTCTTTTCTCTGAGGATGAGGGTCCCTACAACAGTTCTAGAGGTGGTACCTCCCTATATATATATATATATATATATATATATATATATATATATATATATATATATATATATATATATATATATATATATATATATATATATATATATATATATATATATCCAGTCATTAACAGTGAAAAAGCAGCCTGGCGTGCTTTTAACTCCAAGACCTTTCCTAGGTGTAACTGGGTGTGTCGTAATGTTGTCCTATGCTAATTTTCCTTTAATCTAGATTTGCATAAACTTTCTGCGAAATTCCGCTGGGAAGGACAGGAGTTTCTCGCCCGGCATTCCTGTTTACCTCTCCTCTGTATCCATTCTATCTTTCTCATCTACCTCTTGGCAAGCGTGTCCACCTCGTCTCTACCGTAAGCTAGATTTACTCGCAAATAACCGAGGTTTACTGCGCCCTTAACTTTGTTTTAGTCTCACTTGGCCTTGGGTTAGTGCTGCCACGGAGTCAGCCTCGCGACACGCAGAAATGGGTCGAGATTTGCTGGTGTCGACACCGCTGAGCTTATGGTAGAAAGACATTTGGTTCAGGGCTAAACTTGATTATAAACGAAGTTTTCCTTAGGGCTGTACTTCCACAAGTCATACCCGGAGTGAAACATTGTCTTATAATAAAGGTTTGCTGTGTAGCAAGTGACTTTGTATCAAACTGGTGGCTAGCAGGTGACATCTAGTATGTCTCTGGCCGGATGGAGGTCGAGACAGAAGCGAGGGTCGTCACTGATTACGTCGCCGGCACACGACTGTGTAACTCTACACTCAGTGAGAGGTCGAGCTGGTCTCTCTTAGTTGCTGCTGACGAGACTGCTGCTGACGAGACTGCTGCTGACGAGACTGCTGCTGCTGCTGCTGCTGAAGATGATGATGATGATGGTACTGGTAATCTCTGTAGTGCTGTTAGTGGTGTTGACTGGGCTGTTACTTCTGTGTTGTTCGTCTGTGTGTGCTGTTGATGCTGATGTTGGTGCTGCCGGTGCTGATAGGACTGATGTTGGTGCTGACATTATTACTGATGTTGGTGCTGATGATGCTGATGTTGGCGCTGTTGATGCTGATGTTGGTGCTGTTGATGCTGATGTTGGTGTTGATGATGCTGATGTTGGTGTTGATGATGCTCATGTTGGTGCTGATGATGCTCATGTTGGTGTTGATGATGCTCATGTTCGTGTTGATGATGCTCATGTTGGTGATGATGATGCTGATGTTGGTGTTGATGATGCTCATGTTGGTGTTGATGATGCTCATGTTGGTGTTGATGATGCTCATGTTGGTGTTGATGATGCTCATGTTGGTGCTGTTGATGCTGATGTTGGTGCTGTTGATGCTCATGTTGGTGCTGATGATGCTGATGTTGGTATTGATGCTCATGTTGGTGTTGATGATGCTGAAGTTGGTGCTGATGATGCTGAAGTTGGTGCTGATGATGCTGATGTTGGTGTTGATGCTCATGTTGGTGTTGATGCTGAAGTTGGTGTTGATGATGCTCATGTTGTTGATGATGCTGATGTTGGTGTTGATGATGCTCATGTTGTTGATGATGCTGATGTTGGTGTTGATGATGCTCATGTTGGTGCTGATGATGCTGATGTTGGTGTTGATGATGCTGATATTGGTGCTGATGATACTGATGTTGGTGTTGATGCTCATGTTGGTGTTGATGATGCTCATGTTGGTGCTGATGATGCTGAAGTTGGTGCTGATGATGCTGATGTTGGTGTTGATGATGCTCATGTTGGTGTTGATGTTGCTGATGTTGGTGTTGATGATGCTCATGTTGTTGATGATGCTGATGTTGGTGTTGATGATGCTGATGTTGATGTTGATGATGCTCATGTTGTTGATGATGCTCATGTTGGTGTTGATGATGCTCATGTTGGTGTTGATGATGCTGATGTTGGTGTTGATGATGCTCATGTTGTTGATGATGCTCATGTTGGTGTTGATGATGCTCATGTTGGTGTTGATGATGCTCATGTTGGTGTTGATGCTCATGTTGGTGTTGATGATGCTCATGTTGGTGTTGATGATGCTCATGTTGGTGTTGATGATGCTCATGTTGGTGTTGATGATGCTGATGTTGGTGCTGATGATGCTCATGTTGGTGTTGATGCTCATGTTGATGTTGATGATGCTCATGTTGGTGTTGATGATGCTCATGTTGGTGCTGATGATGCTGATGTTGGTGTTGATGATGCTCATGTTGGTGTTGATGATGCTCATGTTGGTGTTGATGATGCTCATGTTGATGTTGATGATGCTCATGTTGGTGTTGATGATGCTGATGTTGGTGTTGATGATGCTGATGTTGGTGCTGATGATGCTGATGTTATTACTATGTTGATGCTCATGTTGGTGTTGATGATGCTGATGTTGGTGTTGATGATGCTCATGTTGGTGCTGATGATACTGATGTTATTACTATGTTGATGCTCATGTTGGTGTTGATGATGCTCATGTTGGTGCTGATGTTGGTGTTGATGATGCTCATGTTGGTGTTGATGATGCTCATGTTGGTGTCGATGATGCTCATGTTGTTGATGATGCTCATGTTGGTGTTGATGATGCTCATGTTATTACTATGTTGATGCTGATGTTGGGGTTGATGATGCTCATATTGGTGTTGATGATGCTCATGTTGGTGTTGATGATGCTCATGTTGGTGTTGATGATGCTCATGTTGGTGTTGATGATGCTGATGTTATTACTTTGTTGATGCTGATGTTGGTGCTGATGATGCTCATGTTGGTGCTGATGATGCTCATGTTGGAGTTGATGATGCTCATATTGGTGTTGATGATGCTCATGTTGGTGTTGATGATGCTCATGTTGGTGCTGATGATGCTCATGTTGGTGCTGATGCTGATGTTGGTGCTGATGATGCTCATGTTGGTGTTGATGATGCTAATGTTGGTGTTGATGATGCTCATGTTGGTGTTGATGATGCTCATGTTGGTGTTGATGATGCTCATGTTGGTGTTGATGATGCTCATGTTGGTGCTGTTGATGCTCATGTTGGTGCTGTTGATGCTCATGTTGGTGTTGATGATGCTCATGTTGGTGTTGATGATGCTCATGTTGTTGACGATGCTCATGTTGGTGTTGATGATGTTCATGTTGGTGTTGATGATGCACATGTTGGTGTTGATGATGCTCATGTTGGTGTTGATGATGCTCATGTTGGTGTTGATGATGCTCATGTTGGTGTTGATGATGCTGATGTTGGCGTTGATGTTGGTGTTGATGTTGGAGTTGAAGTTGATGTGGTGTTGATGTAGTGTTGATGTTGGTGTTGATGTTGATGGTGTTGATGTTGGTGCTGATGCTTGTGTTGAAGTTGATGTTGGTGTTGATGCTCTAGCTGATGTTGGTGCTGATATTGGTGCTGATGATGTTCATGTTGGTGTTGATGATGCTCATGTTAGTGCTGTTGTTGCTCATGTTGGTGTTGATGATGCTGATGTTGGTGTTGATGATGCTGATGTTGGTGTTGATGATGCTCATGTTGGTGCTGATGATGCTGATGTTGGTGTTGATGATGCTCATGTTGGTGATGATGCTCATGTTGGTGTTGATGATGCTGATGCTGGTACTGGTGATGATGCTCAT
The DNA here is from genome assembly GCF_038502225.1 of Cherax quadricarinatus. Lineage (NCBI taxonomy): Eukaryota > Metazoa > Arthropoda > Malacostraca > Decapoda > Parastacidae > Cherax > Cherax quadricarinatus. The sequence goes on along the minus strand of NC_091362.1, from coordinate 5,753,014 downwards.
GTTGGTGTTGATGATGCTCATGTTGGTGTTGATGATGCTCATGTTGGTGTTGATGATGCTCATGTTGGTGCTGATAATGCTCATGTTGGAGCTGTTGATGCTCATGTTGGTGTTGATGATGCTGATGTTGGTGTTGATGATGCTCATGCTGGTACTGGTGATGATGCTTGTGGCATGCAAAGAGTACGTAACCTTTATTCGGCGCATGGACACACCCTCATTTACAGGCTATCTCTCCCAACCAGCGAACCAGGTTGCTAAGTGTTGGTGATGGGGCCCCATCGTTCAACTAGTGACCATGTTCTAGCCAATAAGAAGGTGGGATTGGCAATCGCAGAGGTTATGTGGATACCGCTCTCCTGTCTGCCCTTGTCATTCCCATTCTAGAGCTGGTTGAGCACGGTCTGCTATCTTGTGGCTTCTATTTCTGCCTTGCTTACCGTGACGTGCACTATACTTATTACTGTACATAGTGTACATATTGCTGTTCTAAATTGGTGAAGGATAATATAAGTCTAAACTTTTTCTGCTGTGTTTCTTTTGCTCCCATTACACCTGGGATAACAGGCCTTTGAAATCCTGGGATGTAATATGGGTAGTCTGTCCGAGAGCTGTCGCTGGACTTAGAGAAACGGTTGAGCTTAGGGTGAAGCTTGTAGCAGGAACATTGTGTAGCTTGCTGTCTCGCTTCGCTTTACAAATTTTGCGTGTCAGTTGCTTATGATCAGCCTTGCTATTGTGTGATCGTTCAACAGCTCGCTACTAGCTTGTTCAGTGTGCTCGCTTCGCTACGGTCAATCTTGTGTGCAGTCGGCTTTGCTTGTATGCGTATTCTGGAATCGTACTGTGCATAGCTAAGCGTGTTCTGCAAATTAACGTGTTACGTTGGGGTATTCGTACTGTGCATAGCGAATAACTTATGCCACCTAGACAAGTCAGACGCCTGGTGTCGGCATATACTTTGCATAACCTACCTAAATTGTCCCTACAGCGTTGTTGGCAAATTGCTCGTTCCATTGGCATTCCCTATAAACGCACTCTTACAGCTGCGCAACTGCGTTCACTTATTGCTGACAAACTTATTGAAGAAGAGATGGCACATCAAACTCCTCCCTCTACGGGAGCTAGGGAAAAAACTCCTATGTTCTCGCATGAGGAAGATGATACACCTACGGAGCAAGATGGTCAGTATAGTGCAGCTGGGTTGTCTCGAGGTGAATCAGCGTCCTTGGCACTTGAGCTGGCAAAAATCACGCTGGAGCAAACTAGGGAACAGAGAGCATTCGCAAGGGAAGAATTTGATAGGGAAAGAGAAAGGAGGCAGTTTTCGCATTCTGTAAACGATTTCAGTTTACAAAAAGCAGTACAGCTTGTTCCCCGCTTCAATGAGGCCGAACCAGAGCAATTTTTCGAAAGCTTCGAAAATCAGGCTCGAGCCTTGAGGTGGCCGGAACAGCACTGGGCAGCGTTGGTTCATACAGCATTATTGGGTAAGGCACAGGAATTTACGTCGGTATTAACTGACGCTGAATTCTCTGATTATCAAATAGTGAAGACCACAGTGTTGGGAGCATATACATGTATCCCAGCTAAATATCGTAAGACCTTCAAATTGAACAGGCGGCAGCTTGGTCAATCCCTGGTGGACTTTGTGAGACAGCAAACCAAAGCTTTTACCAGCTGGTATAAAGCGAGTGGTGTCTCTAACTTTGAGGAGCTGGTGCAGCTTATTCTGATTGATAACCTGCTGGAGTCTGTGGGACCCGAGGTTCGTGTCTTTCTGCAGGATCGTGACTTAACCACTGCATTGGAGGCAGCCAGGTGGGCTGATACCTTCGAAACGAACCGCTCCTTGTCCGAGCGGTCCCGTCTCTCTTTTCAACAGTCTGGCGTGAGCAGAGATCGACAACATTGGAGAATGAAGTGCCAGCCGGAGGGAGAGCGTCTACGTCATCCAACTAAGTCGCCTGGTGAGCCACGCTTCTCAACATATGGTCCCCCTGCGGAGAGGCCAACTACTTATGGAGCATCTCGACAACAATATCCAGAGAGGCACCAGCCAGAACGACACCACTTGCAACGTCATCAGGGAGTAAAGGGCACACCTGTCGTCTGCTTCAGGTGTAATAAAGTAGGTCACATCAGTTCCAACTGCCCCCAAAAACCTCAACCCATCGGGAAAATCTCTAATATCCCTAGTAACATGTCCCCTAGAGAAGTAGAAAAAGGTATGGCCCCTTATTATTGCGAAAGTCTTATTTCCCTTCAGGAAAACTCAGAACCAACTAAAGTAAATACCTTTAGAGATACTGGAGCATATTGCTCACTTGTCAGAGAAGGAATATTACCCCTTTCAGAGAATACTTCTTTGAATTCCTCAGTTTTATTGGAAGCATTTGGAGGAGCTATATATTCTGTTCCTTTGCATAAAATTTATGTACAGTGCAAATATTACACTGGGTACTTGACTGTAGGTGTCTCAAAAGGATTTCCCATGAAAAATGCCATGTTATTACTGGGTAATAACATTACTACTGTTAGTTCGTGTCCTGAACCTATAATGATTAATGCTTCTCCAGTGTTGGCCATAACTCGGGCAACATCCCAAGGGTTGTCTGGAGAGAATGTTGACCTATCCTTGGACGACTCCGATCTCGGAATAGCCACGTTGTTTTACGAGACACACCGGCCGGAGTCTCGTAAATCAAGTGAACAGACCCCGATCAAGCCTTCCTATTCCCAGGTTGCAGGATTGCCAGATGTCTGTTTCCATGCCCGAGGGACTGTCCTTCCGGGAGGAACAACGAAAGGACCCTTCTTTAAAATTCGCTTTTCAGGCAGCCATGGGTAAATCCTCTTTGGGTCATCCAGTCAAGTATGAAGTTAAAAATGATTATTTGGTCTGCACTGAGACTGGTAAGGAGATAGAGGGCAGGCAATTATACGACAGGTTAGTGGTTCCAACCAAGTATAGACCTCAGATATTAAATATAGCTCATAATACGTCATTAGGTCACTTAGGAATTACAAAAACCTTGTATAGAATCACAAAAGAATTTTATTGGCCAAAATTAAAGAAAGATGTGAAGAATCATATTAGGTGTTGCCGAGAATGTCAGCAAGTTGGAAAACCTGGACATTACATTTAAACCTGCACCTCTCCAACCCATACCTGCTGATGGAGAACCTTTTGCAGATTTAATTATAGATTGTGTAGGTCCACTACTTAAGTCAGTCTGGAAACCAGTATTTATTTACAATTATGGATAAAGTAACCAGATATCCTGAAGCAATCCCTATGCGTAGTATCAATACTAAAGCTATTCTCAAAGCTTTAACAAAATTCATTTCTTGTTTTGGCATTCCTAAAACTATACAAAGTGATCAAGGTACTAACTTCACTGCCAAAGCATTTAGGGAAGTATTAACTAGGTTAGGGATAATTCACAACTTATCCACTGCCTATCACCCTCAGTCCCAAGGCGCCTTGGAAAGATTCCACCAAACATTAAAAACAATGATGAGAAGTTTTTGCATGCACTTTCCGACAGATTGGGATGAATCTACCGTTGTTGCTGTTCTCAGTACGAGAGACGGTGCAAGAGTCTACAGGGTATAGTCCGTTTGAGCTGATCTTTGGGCACAATGTACGAGGTCCTCTTCGGGTGCTCAAAGAAGGATGGATGGGAGAAGACGTAAGCTCAGCACTCTACAACCCGTCTTCAAGGTTGCAGGTGGCACGTGAGTTAGCCAAGGCTAACCTAAAGACAGCTCAAAGTAAGATGAAACAGAGGTATGACAGAAGTGCACAATTCCGCTCCTTCCATCCAGGAGACAAGGTGTTGGTGCAGGAACCTATACCTGGCCACACCTTGAAAGCTAGATTTACGGGACCTATGCAGATAGTAAGTAGATTATCTGATTTAAATTATGTGGTAGCTCCCATTCATAAGACCTCAAAAACAAAAACTTACCACATTAATCAAATCAAGGCCTTTCATACACCAGATAAAGTCCCAGTAATGACTGTCCTCTACCTCTGAGGACGACTCTGACTCTTTGCACTCTATCTCTGAAATTAATACTAAACTTTCAAATTCTGTCCTCCTCAAGGATCCTAGCCCGTTAATGGATGGATTATCTGAAATACAAGCAACCAATTTAACTGAGCTTCTACAGTCATATCCTAATATTTTTTCGGATGTGCCGAAAAAATGTACGTTAGGTTACCATGATGTAGATGTGGGAAAATCTAAACCAATTAAACTCTCCCCCTACAGAGCTAATCCTGAAAAGCAAAGACTACTTCAGCAGGAAGTAGACTTCTTGTTAGAACATGGTTTAGTGGAGGAGTCATCTAGTCCATGGGCTTCACCGTGCATCCTAGTAAAAAAGGTTGATGGAGGGTTTCGTATGTGCACAGACTACCGTAAAGTGAACGAGGTCACAATTACAGATGCTTACCCTCTTCCTCGTCTGGATGACGTAATTGACTTTGTGGGTAAGGCTACTTTTGTGTCCAAATTAGATCTCCTTAAAGGTTACTATCAGGTACCTTTGACAGATAAGGCGAAGGAAATCTCTGCCTTCGTAATTCCAGGAGGTCATTATCAGTATACAGTTACCCCCTTCGGAATGAAAAATTCCCCCTCTTCATTCCAGAAACTCATCCATCAGGCTATTAAAGGACTTGAAGGCACGGCAGCATACCTAGATATTGTTGTGGTGTCTGATACTTGGGATCAACACCTACTTAGACTTAAAGCTCTGTTTGAGACCTTTAAGAATTCCCAGTTAACAGTTAATTTATCTAAATCTTCCTTTGGCCAGGCCACTGTCACTTTTCTAGGACATGAAGTAGGTAGTGGTAATGTTGCACCTAAACTTGCTAAAGTTCTTTCGATTAAAGAATATCCAGTTCCTCATGATAGGAAATCTCTTCAACGTTTCCTAGGCATGATCGGATTTTACAGAAGATTCTGTAAGAATTTCTCAGATATTGTAGCCCCTCTTACCAGTCACAAAGTTCCCTTTATTTGGACTTCAGATTGTAACACTGCTTTTAATAAAGCAAAAAGATTATTGTGCTCTGCACCCATTCTCCTGTCTCCAGACTTCTCCAAACCTTTTTCATTACAGGTTGATGCTTGTGAGTCTGGGCTTGGGGCGGTACTATTACAAATCGGGAACAAGGAGCTGCAGCCAATCGCATACTTTTCAGCCAAGTTCCAGCCACATCAGAGAGCTTACTCTACCATTGAAAAAGAAGCCCTCGCGCTGGTACTGGCTTTGGAGCATTTCGATGTTTATGTGGGCCAGACATCGCAGGTGGTCACAGTCTACAGTGATCACAACCCGTTAGTCTATCTCCAAGCCATGAAGAATCACAACACAAGGCTTATGCGTTGGACGCTCAGGCTGCAGCCCTACAACATAAAAATTAAATATATTGCCGGCAAAGAAAATGTGTTGGCAGACTTTGTCAAGAGTCTAGTTTAATATTTTATTTAGGTTAGGATATATTTGTGGTAACCCCCTTTCAAGCTCTTTTTTTTTTATCCCCTGATGTGGGGGTTTTTTTTAGTGAGGGGATACGGGCTACCGTCCGCTTGTATCTTGGACCTATGTTGGCCTATCTGACTGCTGTCTCGCTCTGAGTTTAGGGTTTGGCTTTTGGTCACTAGGAAAGCTGAGCTCTATCTAAGAGTTGGATGGTGGAGAGGATAGGCGGTCCCATTATTTTGTGCCATGGCGGCACGGTTACCACTGGGAGGTGGCAGCCTAATCCTGAGCCTTCTCGGGGGTGGGGGTGTGGCATGCAAAGAGTACGTAACCTTTATTCGGCGCATGGACACACCCTCATTTACAGGCTATCTCCCCCAACCAGCGAACCAGGTTGCTAAGAGTTGGTGATGGGGCCCCATCGTTCAACTAGTGACCAGGTTCTAGCCAATAAGAAGGTGGGATTGGCAATCGCAGAGGTTATGTGGATACCGCTCTCCTGTCTGCCCTTGTCATTCCCATTCTAGAGCTGGTTGAGCACGGTCTGCTATCTTGTGGCTTCTATTTCTGCCTTGCTTACCGTGACGTGCACTATACTTATTACTGTACATAGTGTACATATTGCTGTTCTAAATTGGTGAAGGATAATATAAGTCTAAACTTTTTCTGTGTTTCTTTTGCTCCCATTACACCTGGGATAACAGGCCTTTGAAATCCTGGGATGTAATAATGCTCATGTTGGAGCTGTTGATGCTCATGTTGGTGCTGATGATGCTCATGTTGGTGCTGATGATGCTCATGTTGGTGTTGATGATGCTCATGTTGGTGTTGATGATGCTCATGTTGGTGCTGATGATGATCATGTTGGTGTTGATGATGCTGATGCTGGTACTGGTGATGATGCTTATGTTGGTGTTGATGATGCTGATGCTGATGTTGGTGTTGATGATGCTGATGTTGGTGCTGATGATTCTCATGTTGGTGTTGATTATGCTGATGCTGGTACTGGTGATGATGCTCATGTTGGTGTTGATGATGCTGATGGTGTTGATGATGCTGATGGTGTTGATGATGCTGATGTTGGTGTTGATGATGCTGATGTTGGTGTTGATGATGCTGATGTTGGTGTTGATGATGCTGATGTTGGTGTTGATGATGCTGATGTTGGTGTTGATGATGCTCATGTTGGTGTTGATGATGCTCATGTTGGTGTTGATGATGCTGATGGTGTTGATGATGCTCATGTTGGTGTTGATGATGCTCATGATGGTGTTGATGATGCTCATGTTGGTGCTGATGATGATCATGTTGGTGTTGATGATGCTGATGCTGGTACTGGTGATGATGCTTATGTTGGTGTTGATGATGCTGATGCTGATGTTGGTGTTGATGATGCTGATGTTGGTGCTGATGATTCTCATGTTGGTGTTGATTATGCTGATGCTGGTACTGGTGATGATGCTCATGTTGGTGTTGATGATGCTGATGGTGTTGATGATGCTGATGTTGGTGTTGATGATGCTGATGTTGGTGTTGATGATGCTGATGTTGGTGTTGATGATGCTGATGTTGGTGTTGATGATGCTGATGTTGGTGTTGATGATGCTCATGTTGGTGTTGATGATGCTCATGTTGGTGTTGATGCTGATGGTGTTGATGATGCTCATGTTGGTGTTGATGATGCTCATGTTGGTGTTGATGATGCTCATGTTGGTGCTGATGATGCTCATGTTGGTGTTGATGATGCTCATGTTGGTGTTGATGATGCTCATGTTGGTGTTGATGATGCTCATGTTGGTGTTGATGATGCTCATGTTGGTGTTGATGATGCTCATGTTGGTGTTGATGCTCATGTTGGTGTTGATGATGCTCATGTTGGTGTTGATGATGCTGATGTTAGTGCTGATGATGCTCGTGCTGATGATGCTCATGTTGGTGCTGATGATGCTCATGTTGGTGCTGATGATGCTCATGTTGGTGATGCTCATGTTGGTGTTGATGCTCATGTTGGTGCTGATGATGCTCATGTTGGTGCTGATGATGCTCATGTTAGTGTTGATGATGCTCATGTTGGTGTTGATGATGCTCATGTTGTTGATGATGCTCATGTTGGTGTTGATGATATTGCTGATGTTGGTGTTGTTGATGCTGATGTTATTATGTTGGTGCTGATATTGGTGTTGATGTTGGCGTTGATGTTGGTGTTTATGTTGGTGTTGATGTTGGTGTTGAAGTTGGTGTTGAAGTTGATGTTGGTGTTGATGCTTGTGCTGATGTTGGTGTTGATGTTGGAGTTGATGTTGTTGATGATGTTGGTGCTGATGACTGATGTTGGTGTTTATGTTGTTGGTGGTGTTGTTGCTGATGTTGGTGTTGGTGTTGATGTTGGTGTTGATGTTGGAGATGATGTTGCTGTCGTTGGTGCTGATGTTGGTGCTGATGTTGGTGTTGATCTTGGTGGTTGTGTTGGTACTGATACACAAATAACCAGCACATAAAAGAGAGAAGGTTACGACGACGTTTCGGTCCGACTTGGACCACTGACAAAGTCACACTAACCAGAGGTGGAGCAGGACGGCTATGTATATAGGCAGGAAGAGGTGGTGGTAGTAGTAGTAGTACAAGAATGGTATATAATACCGACAAATTGAAATTAATATATATATATATATATATATATATATATATATATATATATATATATATATATATATATATATATATATATATATATATATATATTAATTTCAATTTGTCGGTATTATATACCATTCTTGTACTACTACTACTACCACCACCTCTTCCTGCCTATATACATAGCTGTCCTGTTCCACTTCTGGTTAGTGTGACTTTGTCAATGGTCCAAGTCGGACCGAAACGTCATCGTAAGCTTCTCTCTTGTATGTGCGGGTTATTTGTATATTGTTCCAGTCACGGTATTGTGCCTTTTTTTGTTATTTTTGGTACTGATGTTATTGTTGTTGTTGGTGCTTATGTTGGTGTTGTTGTTGGTATTGGCACTGTTGTTAGTGGTGTTGTTGGTAGTGTTGTTGATAGTGATGTTGGTGCTGATGTTGTTACTGATGTTGGTGTTACGCTTTTTTGGCTCAGTAACGTAAACAAAAAGTCCTGGTTCCTGAAGGGTAAATCCTCGTATGTATAAGGGCATGTATATTATTTAACATTTAAAAAGAAACCACTTTAGGGCCAGCATGTACCTTCATACATATTATGATGCATAAATTTAAATAGTCAATGTATTATAAGAAAGGACACAAAAACTCACTTATACGAGAATATATATTAAAAGAAAAGTAATATATACGACCTACAGTGTACTCTACTACAACCAACATCACCACACTCCAGTTCACCTTTACCCAGTACTCCCATTAGCTCACTAACACACTATTACTAGTGAGTAAAACAATATACATTTATAAACAGGGAGGCTCCATCACACCCCATCCTTTCTGCCGGTCTGTCTACCCGTAGGCAATAACACCGTAAGAACATAAGAACATAAGAACGAAGGAACACTGCAGGAGGCCTACTGGCCCATGCAAGGCAGGTCCAAGTCTCCTACCGGCTTAAGCCAATGCACCCAACCTAGTCAGGTCAGGTCACATTGACTTAAGGGAGGAACACGGCAACCGACCTGGTAGCACAAGCTATCAGGTCTAACTCACACCCACCCACATCTACTCATGTATTTATCCAACCTATTTTTAAAGCTACACAACGTTCTGGCCTCTATAACGGTATTTGGGAGTTTGTTCCACTCATCCACAACTCTATTACCAAACCAGTACTTTCCTATATCCTTCCTGAATCTGAATTTTTCCAACTTAAAACCATTGCTGCGAGTCCTGTCTAGGCTAGATATTTTCAGCACACTATTTACATCCCCTTTATTTATTCCTGTCTTCCATTTATACACCTCAATCATATCCCCCCTAATTCTACGTCTTTCTAGAGAGTGCAGTTTCAGGGCCCTTAGTCTATCCTCATAGGGAAGGTTTCTGATACATGGGATCAACTTTGTCATCCTCCTTTGTACATTTTCCAGAGAATTTATATCCATTCTGTAATACGGTGACCAAAACTGTGCAGCATAATCTAAATGAGGCCTAACCAAGGATGTATAGAGTTGAAGAACAACCTGAGGACTCCTATTATTTATGCTTCTTGATATGAAGCCAAGGATTCTATTAGCTTTATTGCGAACACTTATGCACTGTTGTCTTGGTTTCAGATTACTGCTAACCAGAACTCCTAAATCTTTTTCGCAATCCGTAATATTAAGATCTACATTATTTAGTTTATATGTGGCATGGTTATTGTCCTGTCCAACATTTAGAACTTTGCATTTGTCTATATTAAACTGCATCTGCCACTTCTCCGACCACTGCATCAGTCTATTCAAATCTTCCTGGAGTGCTCGAATGTCCTCGTCAGAATGAATTCGACGGCCTATTTTGGTGTCATCGGCAAACTTGCCGATGTCGCTCTTTATGCCCTCATCTATGTCGTTTATGTAGATTGTGAACAGCAGGGGGCCCAACACTGACCCCTGTGGAACACCGCTCGTGACGCTTCCCCACTCTGATTTCTCCCCATTTATGCAAACTCTCTGCTGCCTATTTGTCAACCATGCCTCTATCCAGGAAAAAATTTCTCCTCCTATTCCATGTGCTTTAATTTTCCTCAATAGTCTCTGATGTGGGACCCTGTCAAAAGCCTTACTGAAGTCCATATACACAATATCATATTCATTACCATGATCTACCTCCTCAAATACCTTAGTGAAAAAAGTTAATAAATTCGTAAGGCAGGAACGCCCCTTTGTAAAACCATGCTGAGATTCGTTGATTAATTTATGCTTTTCAAGGTGGCTACGAACTGCCTCGGCAATTATTGATTCCATAAATTTTCCCACTATGGAGGTTAGGCTTATTGGTCTATAGTTCGAAGCTAAGGACCTGTCACCTGTTTTGAAAATAGGTATCACATTTGCCATTTTCCACTTATCTGGCACCATGCCAGTTTGTAGTGATATGTTGAAAAGATTAGCCAAAGGTGTGCTAAGCTCCTCTTTACATTCCTTTAGAACCCTTGCATACAGTTCATCAGGGCCTGGGGATTTGTTAGGTTTTAATTTATCTATTTGCCTAAGGACCATGTCACTTGTGACCCTAATAGTGCACAGTTTATTATCGTCCTGTTCTACATAATTTATCATTACTGGAATATCGCTGGTATCCTCCTGTGTAAAAACTGAGAGGAAGTATGTGTTAAAAATTCTACACATTTCCTTATCACTGTCAGTGAGCTGACCCGAGGAACTTTTGAGTGGGCCTATCTTGTCCCTGATCTTACTTTTGTATACCTGAAAGAATCCTTTTGGGTTAGTCTTCGATTCTCTTGGAACTTTAACCTCATAATCTCTTTTTGCTTTTCTAATTCCCTTTTTTATTTCTCTCTTTAACTGAATATATCGATTTCTCAATTGCCCCTCTCCTCTTTTGATTTGCCTATATATGCCTCTCTTTTGACCAATCAGATATTTTAATCTATTGTTCATCCATTTAGGATCATTTTTGTTTGATCTGATTTCCCTATTTGGAACATAATTTGACTGAGCAGCTAGAACTATGCCCTGGAAAGCATCATATCGGCAACCATCACCACCTACCTGACCCTTAGTCAGGTCATTCCAGTTCAGCCCACCTAAGTAATTTTTCAGTCCTATGAAATCAGCCAAGCGAAAGTCAGGGACGGAGACTTGATTGCCATTATTAGGGGAATTCCATGATATATTAAAACTGAGTGATTTGTGATCACTTTCCCCAAGCTCATCATTAACCTCAAGATTATTAATTAGTGTTTCCCTACTGGCAAGAACCAAGTCAAGGAGGTTATTTCCCCTAGTTGGCTCTGTCACAAACTGTTTTAAAAAACAATCCTGGATCGTATCAAGAAAGTCACCTGACTCTAAATTTCCTGTCAAATTGCTCCAGTCAATCTGTCTATAGTTGAAATCTCCCATTAGCACAACATTTTCGTATGTAGATGCCTTACGAATTTCGTCCCATAGAAGTTTACTGCACTCCCTATCAAGATTTGGGGCCCTGTAAATCACACCCAAAATTAGTTTTTCTCGGCCCTCGAGAAGCTGTAACCAAACAGATTCAGTGGCTGACGCTTCTAATTTAATATCTTGTCTAACACAACAATTTAAATTGTCTCTGACATACATCGCTACTCCACCACCTTTCCTGTTGACCCTGTCAGTGTGGAATAATTTATAGCCTTGTATGTGACATTCAGAGGGCATCTCTCTATCTTTCAGATTAAGCCAGGTCTCTGTTATAGCAATAATATCTATGTTTCCTGCACTTGCAATTAATCTTAGCTCATTTATCTTATTTCTTACACTCCTGCTATTAGTATAGTAAACCTTAAGGGAGCTAGTCCCTTGCTGCCCTCTGCTGTCCCCCTTTGTTTGCTGACCTGATCTATTGTCTTTATTTATAACTTCATGCTGAATGCCTTTTATACATTTACTGTTTCCAACCCAAGTGTTGCAACCTGCTTGTTTCCCACACACACCCATACCTCTATCTTCCATCAGTTTAAAATCATAGGCATTTCACCAATGGTCTTCTCAATCGAGTCTGCAAGTGCTACCACCCCAGCCCCAGAGAGATGTACCCCATCCCTTGCATACATATCATGTTTGCCATAAAAGTTGTTCCAGTTGTCAATGAATGGGATTGCAAGTTCCTTGCAGTATCTGTCTAGCCAGCAATTTACACCAATTGCCCTAGACAACCATTCATTTCCTACTCCCCTTCTAGGCAAGATGCTACATATGATTGGGATCCCTCCCTTAGACTTAATGAAATCTATAGCTGACCTGTACTTATCTAGCAGCTCTTCTCTCCTACCCTTCCCAATATCATTTCCACCAGCACTGAGACAGATAATGGGCTTGTTCCCATTACCTGACGTGATATTATCCAGCCTGTTGACAATGTCCCCAACACCAGCTCCAGGGAAGCACACTCTGTCTCTCATCTTCTTATTCCTATTACAAAAAGCACGGTCAATATATCTTACCTGAGAGTCACCAACCACAAGAATGCGCTTACCTCCATTAGCAGGGGCAGTAGTACCCTTACCTTCACTGGCCACTGAAGTACATTCATCCTGAAGAACAGAGAAGCGATTTCCTACCTTCAGATCTTCACTCTTAACTTTCCTTACTCTGATGCGCCTTCCATTACTGTGAACCACTCGCCACTTGTAGCAGGTGCTGGACTGCACCTCACTGCTGGTAGCCGTTGCTACCTCCCCAGCTACAGCCTCCTCACAGCGAGAGACAGACTGCACCTCACTGCTAGAAGCCTCATTCCCCACAACTCCAGCCACCTCACACTCTCTCCCAGACCCATTGAGGTGGACCTTCAGCCTCCTAATCTCCTCCTGGAGAAGCAAGACCTCCTCCTTCAACTCTCCAACCTCAATTTTTAAAACACTGCAGAAGCAAGCCATGCTTTGTAACCGTCCACACTAATCCCCAAAGCAGCTCAGGGTCTGTGACCACACGTGACGACTGACCACTGAGTACTGTAAGAGTACTCTCACAAAATTTAAACAGGCCTCTGCACACTAGGGCCTTACAGGTAAACATGAGCGCAAATAAAATAACTTATGGTATAAACTTACAAAAAAAAAAAATTCTTACAAAACAAACCGTGAAATATTAGGACATCTTGCTTCAGGTGCTGCGCTCCATAAACTAACACTCACACACCTCACTCTCCTCTCCTGGCCACTCTGACTGACCAGGAATAATACCCGTACGGTTTCAGTACAATCCCGAAATTATGGAGCATGTTTTTATAAAATATTTTTAGTGCAGCTCACTGTGTAATATCCCTTCCCCTAGACCACCGGTCTCATTCAGCTAGCGGGGCCCAGTTGGGTACAGACAGTCAAGGAAAAAAAACGGGAAATTAACCTTAGGTCCGTGGAAACACAAAATTTTCCAAAAATAAGAAAACTGCATCAAACACTGTCTTGGTGCAATTTACTTGTACATAGAATAACACCATAAACATTTATCGCAGACGTGTGAAACTCGTTTGATGTAAATGTTATCAGGTTTTACGCCAAATGAGCCACAGTTATGTTTAATAGCTGTACTCTGAAATATAAACTGAAAAATGCACCGTTACAACTGCGTGTTGACCGAACACTTACGTTGATGCATTTCCTATACATAACATAACATTAAAAAGCTGACTGGGTTACCTCTGTACATACTAATTACATAAAAAGTATACACAATAATTATATAAAGTAAACTTATTATAAATTGAGAAACTCTCTCTTTTAAGCAGCATAAGTGTTCATTATGACACAACTCTGCTTGCAAAAATAAAATATGCGCCTTAATAAACAAAGTTCCCACATTAATGACATGATTATAATCAATTGAGAAACTCTGTAAACAACAATGGCGTCCATTATCACACATCTCTGTTTTTACATATTAAATAAGCACTTCATAAAATATATAAACAAAGTCTCCAGAAACAGTGCAAAAAATTAGTGTACATATTAATATAAATAGAAAATTGCATTATCAGTCCTGCGTCTCACAGCAATATGCAGTAAGCAAAACTGGCTATGCAAAACATACCAATGGGAGAAATTGGAGAACACTGGAGGGAAAATTACCAGACTTCAAAACTGGGTAGTCAGCCACATATAAAATTTGTCTGTGGGACTGAGACCTTGAAAACACACTGGAGTCATCACCATTGACCACTCATAAGGTCGGCCTCCCAGACCGTCACCTACACTGTCATTCTAAGGAACCCTGGAGCCACCCCACTTTATGATCCCCCCCCCACCAAAAAAAAAAAAAAAAAAAAAAAGCAGGAGGGTCCTGGAGAAACAACACACTCAACACACTGGATCACTATGCATGACCCATAAATGGTGAGGCTTCACCGCCAATGCCACTACGTTTGGTCCAACAGTCCATGCACCAACATCACACAGGTGAAGGTATCATCGAAGACACCTTATGTTAGCATACCTTACCTAGGCATGTACGGACGTGACTACCACCAAAAACACACATACTCTTGGGAAATCTAATACTTCCCTCCACCAACTTACCGAGCTTCAGTCCACTAGTTGGTCAGAAATGCCATCTACTCACCTACTGCAACCACTGCAAAACGAGAGCAGATAAATGTCTGCACTTCATTATGTACAGTACACATAAGAAAATACATGAGCAACCACATTCTCTATCCCCTTCACATAACGAATCAATAAATTGAGCATTTTAGTGTGGTTCCTCGGTACGTGAAGGAACTGTAGGACTGTGATCACTATACTGAAAAATTCTTCACAGTCAACACAAAACAAGAGGCTTCTTTTCTGTTGAGGCATAAATTCTCTGGTGACTTGAGTTTCCTGGCAGTAATTGTCCTGCTACTTTTTTCAACAACACAACAGTAACACCAGCGTCTACTTGCAGAGAAAATGGCAGTGCAACGTTGAAACTAGTCATTACAGGAGCCCTAACACTATTATCAGTTTTCAATCAGGCTGCTGTGTAAAGCAATTTAACATTACATTTAAAGTTATACCAAAATTTAAAGTACCTGTAGAGTACAGTTTCCAACATAGATATATATAACTGGCACACTGGGTCATAGAAGTCAAATAACCCTGCCACATACAACTTTCGTATCTAGTACGTTAATGAAATTAGTCATAAGAGGAAACCCTTCAGTCTTAGTTATCAAATATACTTTGCGGCAGTCAGTGAACATGCTGAGTCATCTAGTGTGAGACTCTTGAAAGGCAACGTCCACTGACTCTCGCTGAGTACAGGAAAAATACAAAAAAAAAAAATAAAAAAAACAGAAAACTTTACGTCGTCCACCATATACATCTCTCTGTGAAACAGCCGCATACACCACTTTTCAATTAAGTTTAACTACTGGCTCGTGTAGATGCTCTCTAGTTCCTGTTATACACACCATTAGCGGTTTTGGTTTCTATGTGATAACTCCAGAAAGATACTTGTGATCGGGTTCAAACTTTCAACACAGTTGTATGCTATCCGGAAGGAGGTTGAGACTGATATTGGAAGGTGTAGGTATTTGCTGATTTTATTTTTAAAAAATGAAGTGAAGAACAAAAAGGCACAAGATCGTGACTAAAACAATACACAGAAAATACACATACATAGGAGACAGAAACTTATGACGAGGTTTCGGTCCGACTTGGACCATTAACTAATGGGGGCGAAACGTCGCCATAAGTTTCAGTCTCCTATGTGCGGGTTATTTGTGCAAAGTGAAGTATTTTTCCCCCGAGAATTGTCTTCATCAGCTTCACCTACACAACCTGATTCCTTAATGACCGATGCATCTTATGATAATTATTTCATCATATAAATAATGTAGCATCAGAGTCATCATCGCTGTGCTAATATACTGAACAAACTTGGAATTGATAAATTAGACACATGTGCAACACTTGGGTATCTTTAATGAGGAAACGTTTCGCCACACAGTGGCTTCATCAGTCCATACAAAGGGGAATGGTGAAGAACAGGAGGAATTTTGAGGTAATCTGTGGAAAATACTGTATATATTTTCCGGAAATACGGTAATTTATAGGTAAATAGATGCCCTATATTGTATTTTTAAAAGAAGTATGTTATCGAAAAAAAGTAGAGACACTCGCCATCTTGGTTTTTGAATTTGTATTAGAAACGTTGGTGAATGGGGAAGAATTTTTCGTGCTCTAGAGGTTAAAATTGTGCTGACACCTCTCAAATAGGAGGCGAAATTGTTGGACATGCATTCCTGCATAACTTGAGATATCAGACGACTGGACAAGACAGCTCCAGGAACCTCAGATAAGCTCTCTAGATTTGTGTGTAATTCTGGCCAGCATTATTTTCATGGATTTAGTTAGAGTGAGGTTTTCTGAGTATGATACACATTAATCTCCAGTCAAATTGGTGAGTGATATTAAGATATATTTTCCTTCTGTTATGTAATTGTGTATATATATAACCATTTATTATTTTTAATATACAGTCCACAAATTTATATATTTACCAGTATTCCTGGTGTATGTATATTTTATTTAATTAATAGGTCCAGAGCAACTTGTGGTTATGACATTGGTAGGTATCGAAGGGGGACATTTTTTTGCGATCTAGGTGTCCCAGATTCCTACTTGTCTATGTAACATTGATAAATAATAATTATCTTTGTTATCATTTACTGTTATGTACATAATTAGTTACATTCAGATAAATGTAATTTTCCACATAATCAGTCCCTCAGCCTTGAGTCGATGTAGTCAGCCCATAAATCTTGAAAAAAATACTGATTACCTCTAAGCTCCTGTTCTTCACCATTCTCCTTTGTATGGACTGATGAAGGCACTGTGTGGCGAAACGTTTTCTCCCACCGGTTTAAGCCAATGCCTTGACCTAGTCAGGTCAGTCACATTCACTTGAGGAGCACGGCATCCGACCTAGTAGCACAAGCTAGTCAGGTCCAAGTTACACCCACCCACACCCACTCATGTATTTATCCAACCTATTTTTAAAACTACACAGGTCTTAGCTTCTATGACGGTACTCGGGAGTTTGTTCCACTCATGCTATGTGTAGACGACGCCTCTTCAAACTTTTAACATTGGTGTGTTTTGCTCAATGGAGAATTTAGCGTTGATATTGGGCTGCGTAAGTAGCAATTAAAACAATCAGACAGGAAAAAATTATGATGGGTAGGCACAACGTTGCCTGAACGACCCTCGCAGGTGCTGCTTGTGTGCCTCTGTGATTATACAACATTCTGGCATAGACATACTGACCATCCTTACATTGCCTGACTTGTTATAAAATGCACTGGTTTAGACTGTATTTCTTAACCATCATTGTATTCGACTGGTGAAGCCTAGTGAAACCTAGTGAAGCTCAGTAAAGCCTGGTGAAGTCTAGTAAAACCTGATGAAGCCTAGTGAAGCCTGGTGAAGCTTAGTGAAGTCTGGTGAAACCTAGTGTAGCCTGGTGAGTAGGCAAACCGTACTGCCACTGATAATAATCGAATGTTGCATGTACTTCTTACTCATCAACTTGTTGGTACTGTTTACCAGCTATAACACACTCATCTCTCTGACTGTGGAGACAATATCATTACTCACTGTGTTACCAAACATGGCCTTTATGAACGGAGAATAACTGGGAAAAACGTTAAAGGGAAAGAATGTAAAACAGATCGTGTGTATTCTTTAAGAACCTGTAAAAAACTCCGTGCGTGTCGATTTGAAGACAAAGCTAAGAATAAAGACCGTGTAAATACAGTTGTAAGAAAGACAAATATGACGCAGCTCTGACACAAGACTATCATGTGGGAGTTCGAACACGTGGATTGGGTAAAATAATACTCACGTAGGCTGGTAGTACGTATAATACAGATAATGTGGAGAGAGCCCTTACAGCCGTGACCTAGTCTCCTTGCTCCTCTCGTAACACTGACTGACTGGCCGCCCACAGTACCCATATGTGAGGGGGTCTTTGAATAGTGCTAGGACAGCACAATATGAGTTCAGACAGTGACTCAGGCAGAGACGGTTGGTCGTGAGTCAACTGGTACAGTGGCTACTGGTAACTGGTTACTACTACTGAGAAGACAACTATACATCTACAGCTGCAGTTCTGACACATCACAACGCTCTTGTCTCCTGCTGAAAGCGTGTAAATTTAGGACTCATCGTGAGAGTGATATTACGATGTTTTCTTTCTTTTGATACGATTTTGATGCTAGTATTTTGGTGCTCCCTGAGTGTTGCTGTTGCTGGCTCAGATGTTTTGTTGTTGATGGCTGGTGATGTGTTGATGATGCTGGTGATATGTTATTGATGATGACTGATATGTTGTTGTTGACGATTGGTGATATGTTACTGTTGATGACTGATCATGTGTTGCTGTGGATGACTGATGATGCGTTGTTGTTGATGACTAGTGGTATGATGCTGTTGATGACTGATCATGTGTTGCTGTCGATGACATGTGTTATTGATGACTGGTGATGAGCTGTTGATGACTGGTGATGTGTTCTTATTTACTTGTCTTACTCCATTACCTTGTCGTAGAACTACAATAGGTTTTTAATGCAGGATTTTCCTTCCCTGAAGCCGTGCTGATTGTCATGTATGAGCCCATTCCTCTCTAGGTGCTCCACCACTCTTCTCCTGATAAGCTTCTCTATAATTTTGAATACTATACATGTCAGTGATACTAGTGTGTAATTTAATGCTGCCTGTATGTCTTCTTTCTAAAAAATTGGGACTACATTTGCAGTCATCCGTACCTACGAAAGTTGCGATAGACTTGAAGATTTTTGGTGTTACATACAGTGCCTCTGCTCGCTCTCTCAGGATCCATGGAGAGATGTTACCTTGTCTCACCGATTTTGAGATATCTAGCTCACATAGCAGTTTCTTCACCTCATTACTGATAATGTGTAGTGTGTACAGCACTTGCTGGTGTACTCTGATACCTCGGGTTGCTGGGAGCCTTTCCGTCTCTGAGAATATCTCTCTAAATCTCGTGCTGAGTTCCTTGTGAGTTCTTTTTCATCCTGATCACCTGGTCCCTGACTGTTGTCTTCCTCATGATGTAGATATATAATAATTTTGGCTCGAATTTGGCTTTCAGTGCTATATCATTCTCAAAATTGCATTGAGTCTCCCTTCTTATCCATGCATACTTGTTTCTGGATCTTTGACTCAACTCCTTGTTTCCCTGAGTTCGTGTGTGTGTGTATTAATAATTACCTAAATGTATTCGCCTACATGTTTTTGCAGGGTTCGAAACTTAGCTCCTGGTTCTGCCTCGCAACTTGCCAGATTTTCTCCCTCTAAGCCTCATTGCCCTTATCACACCCGCTCTTTAAACTATGTATGGGTCCTGCCTCCTCCACTTCATTGTCGAGGTCATTCTTGCAGTTTATTTAAATCCATTTGGAGCCCTTAATTGTTCTCTTCGAGTTTGATTTTCCTCATTAATTTTATATTAACAACTAACGGGAAGACGCCTGCCCCACTGTACTCACAAAAACCAGAAAGAGTACAGGTCCATTACTGATCCTTGCAGAACCCCGCTTGTTACTCTTCCCCATTCTGACAATCGTCTGACGTACCGACGAGCGGCGTAGCGACGGGCAGGAATACTTATGCGTTGGACATTACGTTTCAACCGTACATCTCCATATGCCACATATCCGGCAAAGATAATGTGCTGACGCCCTCTCCAGAACTTAATTTGTTAGGATGTATTAGGGACAAAATGGATAGTAAGCTTATTTTTATCCCCCTTATGGTCATGAAATAAAATTTTATTTAATCTTGCAATAAGGTTTTTTAGTGAGAGGACACTTTCTCCGGTCTGCAAGTGTTTTGAACCTATGCTAGTCCTACTATCTGTTGTCTCGATCTAAGGTTTTGTCTGACTTGGAAGTCTTTTTGAGTCGAACACTACCTAATGAGCTGGATGGTTGAGAGGAAAAGTGGTTCCATTAGTTTTTGTGCCATGGTGGCACACTACCCATGGATGATTCCTAGTCCTGGTTATTAGAGCCCTTTTGGGGAGAGATTGTGGCATGCTAAGAGCATGTTACATTTCATTCGGCATATGTCACACATCCATATATTCATGACTACCAACCAATGAATCAGGTGCTAAGGGCTTAATGAGCAGGGCCCCGTCATTATACCAGTATTTTGATTTAACCAGTCAATCACAAGGATGCCCGCCAAAGCTGTGAAGCGATGTGGAACACGTGTGAAGCAGCCTTGGTAGACTTACCTTCACAGCTGGTCGCTACACTTCTCACCGTGTCTTGTGATTGCATTATCCTCATTGTACATAGCTATAAATACTGTACATGGGCTATACATATATTGTAAATACCAGCTTGTATTTTGTGATGGCAATATAATCATTTATGACTTTGCACATGGTGGGGTTGAACTCCAGGAACCATTTGTCAGAACAGGTCTCCAGCCTGTCCAGATCCCATTATATCCTTTCTTGATCCATGTCCACTTGTATTCTCCTTAGTTTCTAGTCGCCTGCGAACAGGGACACCTATGACTTCCGTCTTGTCATTCACACATACAAGAAGCAGAACTGGCCCTAGAACTAACCCTTGCTAACCCCAACTCGTTTCATATGCCCACTGTCATAGCTTGTCACTGCTTCCTTACTGTCAGGTATTCCCTGATCCATTGCAGTGCTTTTCCTGCTTCTTCCTTTAGCTTTTGTACCAGTCTCTTGTGAGGTGTGGAGAAATTATCTCCAGGAGGGGAGTATCAGCCCCCTTCAGCCCCCTTCAGGCCCTTCAGCCCCTTTCGGCCCTGAGGGGCCCAGCCCTCTCAGAAGGGGCAAATATCTTGTTTACTGCTATGCGAGTAATTGATCCCAGATGCAGTACAAGTATGCGACCTGTGGTCAAGCGACCGCCGCTCCTTGCAGTCCAGTGTTGCAGAGTGTAGTTTAATAAGAGACAGTACATCTCTTACCTTAGCAGGACAATTAAGAAAAATCCTGCTCCCACTTTATTACCATAGTAAAGATAGTGTACATTGTTGTCTATGCTTAAGACAGCAAGAAACAAACATTCTGCTTTGCTTCATCGAGGAAGTGGCAAGGAAGCAAAAGTACTAGGTCAGCTTTTCCTTTGTGCTAAGGGAGTAACGGCGTGGGGTGCTGTGGCGTCTTCAGATTACTTTTGACTCTACTGAGAGTGACACTGACGCCAGGATAACTAACAAAGAACGATCTGTGCGCTAGTGTGAACAAAGTGTCCCACAAAACACGATAAACACTTACAGAGAAGTGTGATCAACTTCTTAGTGATATTGTGTGAACAATTATTGATGAACAGTGTAACAACGAGTGTTGCGATCCAACAGAGTGTAGTGCGACATTCTTCAAAGAACACAATTCTTCAATCAACTCATCGGATATCCGGGCGTAATTACGGGTCAGATACATATACCCAGGTAAGTGTTCTAACTAGTGATGTACTACTATTGACTGCGCAGTTGAATATAAAGTCGTGAGTTAGTAACTTATCATAAACCCCGGTGATATGCGGACCTTTGAGTCCACACAAGTAAGTTTGTCAACAATTAGTGAATGAAATATGCTGACATAACATCCCCTAGGGGTAATTTATTGTTTACAAATTATAACTCATTTCCAGCCCGTTGACAGCTTCTCAAGAACTCGTCTGTAGGGGCAGCTGTGCAGGCTGTCTTTCTAAGTTAAGTTTCCCTATATTTAAACTTAGCTGATAACCCATTTCTCAACATGAGGTACTGTGTCGAAAGTCTTCTTATATTCGAAGAAAATGCAATCTACCCATCCTGTCTTCCTTCCGTTACCTTGTCACAGAACTCCACTAGGTTTGTGACACAGGATTTTCCATCCCTGAATCTGTGCTGGTTGTCATGTGTACTCACCTATTTGTGGTTGCAGGGGTCGATTCATAGCTCCTGGCCCTGCCTCTTCACTGATTGCTACTAGGTCCTCTCTCTCCCTGCTCCATGAGCTTTATCATACCTTGCCTTAAAACTATGTATGGTTCCCGCCTCCACTACTTCACTTTCTAGGCTATTCCATGGCTTGACTGCTCTATGACTGAAGAAATACTTCCTAACATTCCTTTGATTCATCTGAGTCTTCAACTTCCAATTTTGACCTCTTGTATCTGTGTCCCATCTCTGGAACATCCCGTCTTTGTCCACCTCGTCTATTCCGCACAGTATTTTATATGTCGTTATCATGTCTCCCCTGACCCTTCTGGCCTCCAGTGTCGTCAGGCCGATTTCCCTCAACCTTTCTTCATAGGACAATCCCCGTAGCTCTGGGACTAGTCTTGTTGCAAACCTTTGCACTTTCTCTAATTTCTTGACGTGCTTGACTAGGTCTGGATTCCAAACTGGTGATGCATACTCCAGTATGGGCCTGACGTAAATGGTATACATAGTCTTGAACGAATCCTTACTGAGGTATCGGAACGCTATCCGTAGGTTTGCCAGGCGCCTGTATGCTGCAGCAGTTATCTGATTGATGTGCGCCTCGGGAGATATGCTCGGTGTTATACTCACCCCCAGATCTTTTTCCTTGAGTGAGGTTTGCAGACTTTGGCCGTCTAAACTATATTGTGTCTGCGGTCTTCTTTGCCCTTCCCCAATCTTCATGACTTTGCATTTGGCAGGGTTAAACTCAAGGAGCCAGTTGCTGGACCAGGCTTGTAGCCTGTCCAAGTCTCTTTGTAGTCCTGCCTGATCCTCATCCGATTTGATTCTTCTCATTAACTTTACATCGTCCGCAAACAAGGACACTTCTGAGTCTATCCCTTCCGTTATGTCATTCACATATACCAAGAACAGCACAGGTCCTAGGACTGGCCCCTGTGGAACCCCGCTTGTCACAGGCGCCCACTTTGACACCTCGTCACGTACCATGACTCGTTGTTGCCTCCCTGTCAGGTATTCTCTGATCCATTGCAGTGCCTTTCCTGTTGTATGTGCCTGATCCTCTAGCTTTTGCAGTAACCTCTTGTGAGGAACTGTGTCGAAGGCCTTCTTGCAGTCCAAAAAAATGCAGTCGATCCACCCCTCTCTCTCTTGTCTTACTTCTGTCACCTTGTCATAAAACTGTAGTAGGTTTGTGACACAGGATTTTCCCTCCCTGAAACCATGCTGGTTGTCAATTATACACTTGTTTCTTTCCAGGTGCTCCACCACTCTCCTCCTGATGATCTTCTCCATGACCTTGCATACTATACACGTTAGTGATACAGGTCTGTAGTTTAGTGCCTCATGTCTGTCTCCCTTTTTAAAAATTGGGACTACATTTGCCATCTTCCATACCTCGGGGAGTTGCCCAGTTTCAAATGATGTGTTGAAGATCTTTGTTTACGGTACACACAATATCTCTGCTCCCTCTTTAAGAACCCACGGAGAGATGTTGTCTGGTCCCACCGCCTTTGAGGTGTCAAGTTCGCATAGCAGCTTCTTCAACTCCTCCTTGGTTATATGTACCTCATCCAGCACTTGCTGGTGCACCCCCCTGTTCTGATTTCCTGGAGTCCTACTGGTTTCCACTGTAAATACTTCTTTAAAACTTGTGTTGAGCTCCTGACATACCTCCCGGTCGTTTCTTGTGGATTCCCCATCACCCTTCCTCAGTCTGATTACCTGGTCCTTGACTGTTGTTTTCCTCCTGATGTGGCTGTACAACAGCTTCGGGTTAGTCTTGACTTTCGATGCTATGTCATTTTCGTATTGCCGCTGAGCCTCCCTTCTTATCTGTGCATATTCGTTTCTGGCTCTTCGGCTAATCTCTTTATTTTCCTGAGTTGTCTGTCTTCTGTACCTTTTCCATTCTCTAGTACACCTAGTTTTTGCCTCCCTACACCTTTGGGTGAACCAAGGACTCTTTCTGTTCTTCCCATTATTTCTGTTTTCCTTGGGAACAAACCTCTCCTCTGCCTCCTTGCATTTTGTTGCCACATAGTTCATCATTTCTTGTACTGGTTTTCCTGTCAGTTCCCTCTCCCACTGAATGTCTTGAAAGAAGTTCGTCAAGCCTGAGTAGTTCCCCCTTTTGTAGTTTGGTTTTTCCCACCCTATTCCTGCTGCTCTCTCCACTTGGAGCTCAACTATGTAGTCGAAGCACAGAACCACATGATCACTAGCTCCCAGGGGCCTTTCATACATGATATCTTCGATGTCCGAACTACTCAAGGTGAATACAAGGTCCAGTCTTGCTGGTTCATTCTCTCCTCTCTCTCTGGCAGTGTCTCTGACATGTTGATGCATGAGGTTTTCCAGTACCACATCCATCATCTTGGCTTTCCATGTTTCGGGACCACAATGGGGCTCCAGGTTTTCCCAGTCAATCTCCTTGTGATTGAAATCACCCATAACTAGTAACTTTGCTCCCCCCATGTGTGCTCTCCTGGCCACCTCGGCTAGTGTGTCGACCATTGCTCTGTTGCTCTCATCGTATTCTTCTCTTGGCCTCCTGCAGTTCTGTGGTGGGTTGTACATTACTGCAATTATCACCTTATGTCCCTCAGACTGGATTGTTCCTACTAAGTAGTCCCTTTCGCCCGTGCCATCCATTCCTTCCATTTTCTCAAAACCCCACTGGTTTTTAATGAGCAGTGCAACTCCTCCTCCCCCTCTCTTCCCTCTGTCTTTCCTGAGGATTTGATATCCGGATGGAAAGATTGAATCTGTTATTATTTTGGTGAGTTTTGTTTCTGAGAGTGCTATTATGTCTGGGGATGTCTCCTTGATTCTTTCGTGCCACTCCTCATACTTATTTGTTATTTCATCTGCATTTGTATACCACACCTTCAACTTCTTTTCTAATATTGTGGTCTGGGAGGTGTATTGGGGTTGGGGAAGTGGGAGACCTGATATGGAACTATGGGTGGTTGCTGTGGGGGTGGAGTTTGTAATGCAGTGGGTGGGGGCATTGAATGTGGCATGGGTGTTTTGGTTTAGAGTGTTTGGTTGCACTGGGGTTGACCTGGTTGGGAGGCTTCTATAGGAAGTTGTGAGGGAGGCTGTATTTGATCTTCCTGTGTCTGGGATCTCCTGTCTGTCTTCTCCATCCCCTCTCTTTCCTCCTGTGTGTGTGTGTGTGTGTGTGTGTGTGTGTGTGTGTGTGTGTGTGTGTGTGTGTATTCACCTATATTCTCATCTACATGTGGTTGCAGTGGCTGTATCTCAGCTCCTGGCCTTGCCTCTTAAATGGTCGCTACTAGGCACACTCCCCTACCAATTCATTCTCAAAGTCGTTTAATTTTCTTACTTCTCCATGGCTGAAGAAATACTTCCTAATATCCCTGTGACTCATCTGTTTCCAAAGTTCAGCTGTGCCCTCGTGTTCCTCTCAGACAAACTGTCTGTCCTCCCTAACAATTCCTCTCAGTTTGTGTGTGTGTGTGTGTGTGTGTGTGTGTGTGTGTGTGTGTGTGTGTGTGTGTGTGTGTGTGTGTGTGTGTGTGTGTGTGTGTGTGTGTGTGTGTGGTGGCAAGGTGGTGGTATCCTATATAGGTGGTGGTGTTAGGGTCGTGCTGGTGACAGTAAGTGGTCATTTCAGGATGTTAGTAACGGTGGGGGTGGTAAGATGGCAGTGGTGGAAGATTGGCGGTGGTAGAGTGGTGGTGGAGATAGGGTGGTGGCGACATGGTGCTGGTGATAGGGTGGTAGTGACAGGGAGCTGGTGATAGGGTGGTGGTGACAGGGTGCTGGTGATAGAGTGCTGGTGACAAGGTGGTGGTGACAAGGTGGTGGTGGTGATAGGGTGGTGGTGACAGGGTGCTGGTGAAAGGGTGGTGGTGACAGGGTGCTGGTGATAGGGTGGTGGTGACAGTGTGGTGGTGACAAGGTGCTGGTGACAGGGTGGTGGTGATAGGGTGGTGGTGACAGGGTGCTGGTGATAGGGTAGTGGTGACAGGGTGGTGGTGATAGGGTGGTGGTGACAGGGTGCTGGTGATAGGGTGCTGGTGATAGGGTGGTGGTGACAGGGTGGTGGTGACAGGGTGGTGGTGACAGGGTGGTGGTGATAGGGTGCTGGTGACAGGGTGGTGGTGATAGGATGGTGGTGACAGGGTGCTGGTGACAGGATGCTGGTGATAGGGCGGTGGTGACAGGGTGGTGGTGATAGGGTGGTGGTGGCAGGGTGATAATGACAGGGTGCTGGTGATAGGGTAATGGTGATAGAGTGGTGGTGACAGTGCTGGTGATAGGGTAGTGGTGACAGGGTGGTGGTGACAGTGTGGTGGTGACAGGGTGCTGGTGATAGGGCGGTGGTGACAGGGTGCTGGTGATAGGGCGGTGGTGACAGGGTGGTGGTGATAGGGTGGTGGTGACAGGGTGGCGGTGACAGGGTGGTGGTGACAGAGTGCTGGTGATAGGGCGGTGGTGATAGGGTGGTGGTGATAGGGTGGTTGTGACAGGGTGGTGGTGACAGGGTGGTGGTGGCAGGGTGGTGGTGACAGGGTGCTGGTGATAGGGTAGTGGTGACAGGGTGATGGTGGTAGGGTGGTAATGCCAGAGTGCTGGTGATAGGGTGGTGGTGACAGGGCGCTGGTGATAGGGTAGTGGTGACAGGGTGGTGGTGATAGGGTGGTGGTGACAGGGTGGTGGTGACAGGATGGTAGTGACAGGGTGGTGGTGATAGGGTGGTGGTGACAGGGTGGTGGTGATAGGGTAGTGGTGACAGGGTGGTGGTGACAGGATGGTAGTGACAGGGTGGTGGTGATAGGGTGATGGTGATAGGGTGGTGGTGACAGGGTAGTGGTGACAGGGTGCTGGTGATAGAGCGGTGGTGACAGGGTGCTGGTGATAGGGCGGTGGTGACAGGGTGGTGGTGATAGGGTGGTTGTGACAGGGTGGCGGTGACAGGGTGGTGGTGACAGAGTGCTGGTGATAGGGCGGTGGTGATAGGGTGGTGGTGATAGGGTGGTTGTGACAGGGTGGTGGTGACAGGGTGGTGGTGACAGGGTGGTGGTGACAGGGTGCTGGTGATAGGGTAGTGATGACAGGGTGATGGTGGTAGGGTGGTAGTGACAGAGTGCTGGTGATAGGGTGGTGGTGACAGGGCGCTGGTGATAGGGTAGTGGTGACAGGGTGGTGGTGATTGGGTGGTGGTGACAGGGTGGTGGTGACAGGATGGTAGTGACAGGGTGGTGGTGATAGGGTGGTGGTGACAGGGTGGTGGTGATAGGGTAGTGGTGACAGGGTGGTGGTGACAGGATGGTAGTGACAGGATGGTGGTGATAGGGTGATGGTGATAGGGTGGTGGTGATAGGGTGGTGGTGATAGGGTGGTGGTGACAGGGTGCTGGTGATAGGGTAGTGGTGACAGGGTGGTGGTGGCAGGGTTGTGGTGACAGGGTGGTGGTGACAGGATGGTAGTGACAGGGTGGTGGTGATAGGGTAGTGGTGACAGGGTGCTTGTGATAGGGTAGTGGTGACAGGGTGGTGGTGACAGGATGGTAGTGACAGGGTGGTTGTGATAGGGTGGTGGTGACAGGGTGCTGGTGATAGGGTGGTAGTGACAGGGTGGTGGTGATAGGGTGGTGGTGATAGGGTGGTGGTGACAGGGTGGTGGTGATAGGGTGGTGGTGACAGGGTGCTGGTGATAGGGTAGTGGTGACAGGGTGGTGGTGGCAGGGTGGTGGTGAAAGGGTGGTGGTGACAGGATGGTAGTGACAGGGTGGTGGTGATAGGGTGGTGGTGACAGGGTGGTGGTGATAGGGTAGTGGTGGCAGGGTGGTGGTGGTAGGGTGGTGGTGAAAGGGTGGTGGTGACAGGATGGTAGTGACAGGATGGTGGTGATAGGGTATTGTGGTGACAGGGTGGTGGTGACAGGATGGTAGTAACAGGGTGCTGGGGATAAGGTGCTGGTGATAGGGTGGTTGTGACGGCTAAAACGATGGTAAATATTTGCCGCTCGTAAATCGCCTCAAAGAAACTCGGCTCACAAACAAAGATATTGACCGCAAAAGAGAGGACGCGCGCGGTCACAGCGCCCCTAGCGGCTCTCAGCAAAGAAAAAAGACGGAGAAAGCAATTTTCCCTGATCTGTCACTGATCAATAGAACAACGCCAAGCTATAAATTCTACACCGAGTATTCCATCGATTTCTTAACAGCAAGGAGAAACTAAATCAACGGAGCCATAACTTCACAATTTGTTCAACTTCATTATACATGAAGAGCAGACGTGAGAGTTGTCACAAGTCTGAAATGTATCAAATCCACCCGAAATATTCGTGAAATATATGACTATATTTCGTAAATTAAAACAACTATTAAATAGAATCTCGGCCTGGATGCTGTATTATTGCGTGGCTTCCAGGTTCTCGTGTACAATGTAGAAACACACACACACACACACACACACACACACACACACACACACACACACACACACACACACACACACATATATATATATATATATATATATATATATATATATATATATATATATATATATATATATATATATATATATTTATGTATGTATGTATGTCTTGTTCTACATACTGTTAGTCTCAGTATACCTGTTATCCAGACTATTTAGTCGAGTTATTTAGTCTACCGTACGAATAATATGTTATTCGTAATGGTTCCACCAAAATTCCATTCTTTCAATAATGGCGCTGGAATGTGTGTAAATTTGGGTAAATCATTTGAGTGGACACAGGTAACATAGTTTCACCATCTTTATTGACGGTGTTTTAACATCCAAATTAAAAGAGACGAAGCGTTAGTGTATTTCAAACAACACTGAACTCTATCTTGAACGGTATCTAATTATATTATACCTTATTTTCACTTTTCAATTACCATAAATCATTGCACCTGCATACAGCGTGAAGTTTTTCATAAGATATATTTGGCCTACCTTCGCCCCTCAAACCCAGCAAATTTTGGGGGCATTTGTAAAGTAGTGTAATGAGGCTGTGCCACGAACAGCGAAGCTTGAAGAAAAATCGAACTCGATTTCGCCATCGATCTCTTCACTGTTGGTCAGTGAAGTGACGTATATCACTGTTCTACCTACCTATACCTCTCCTTGTGTGCCCGGTCCATGTAGGGACGTCGGTTCCTCGTTCGACATAACTGCAATCTACCTACCTGGAGTCTGTCTGGAGTCGCATTAGGGGGTTACCGCCCCAGTGGCACGGTCTCAAACAAGGCTTACTGGTTGATCGCCTGATCGATCAATTTGTTAGTGCCTGCTGCCTGTAGTCCAGGGTATGCACCACAACCCGGCTGCTCAGGAACTGCTTTGAGAAATCTGTTGAGTTGTTTATTGAAGACAGCTGGGAGTTTGTTAGTAATCCCCCCTCATGCATGAAGGAAGGGAGTTGAAGAGAGGTATGCCGCACCGTCCGTCAAGTCTCTTGCGTTCATAAGTAGTAATTTGGGTGTGTAGATTTGGGATCAATATCTTCCAGGTATAGATCATGATGTATTTTTCTCGCCTTCGCTGTAAGGAGTACAGTTCTAGGGACTTGATGCGCTCCCAGTAATTTATGTGCTTGACTGAGTTTATACGAGTTGTGAAGGTTCTCTTTACGTTTTCCAGCTCAACAATTTCGCCAAACTTGAAGGGGATCGTTAGTACACAACAATATTCCAGCCTAGAGAAAACGAGTGACCTACAGAGTATCATTACTGACTTGGCATCTGTTGTTTGAAGGTTCATACCCATCATTGTCCTTACAGATATTATGATAACATGGTTATGTTCCTTGAACGTGAGATCTGACATTATCACTCTCAGGTCTCTCACATTTGACTTACATTCTCTTGAGAGGACTGCTCTAAACCGGTTACAGGCATGTCACGGGTATAATATTCATTCAATTTCCACGGCAACCTGGCCTATTACTCATCTTTCTTATATCTGACTATGTCAAAATATTAACCATAATATGTTAGGTAAAAGGACACAATAAAATGCCACATTTATTGTGTTTTACCTGACATATTGTCGGTGATTCTACCAACATTAATACATTAACCATAATAACACGATTGCAAACAAATCACAGAACAAGTGAGATTCGAACCCTTTAGCTTATGAGTGTTAGCAGTAGCCTGCCGTGGGTTTAAGTTACAACCCGTTCTGTGATTTGATTAACCAGAAATTTTAATCTCTTATTATGCTTTACTAACATAAGTTCCTACAGAATACACATTCCTTAACTTAGGAGTTGGTTATTTAATTCTTCCAGCTATGATAGGGTCAGTTGTACCATTGTAGTCTTTGGATATTCTTATCACCAGGAGTGTTTCATTGATGTCTTCAACTGTCTCGTTGCTCCCACTGATTTGTTAGGCGACCAGACGTCCACTGGTTTGTTAGGCGACCAGACGTCCACTGGTTTGTTAGGCGACCAGACGTCCACTGGTTTGTTAGGCGACCAGACGTCCACTGGTTTGTTAGGCGACTAAACGTCCACTGATTTGTTAGGCGACCAAACGTCCACTGGTTTGTTAGGCGACCAAACGTCCACTGGTTTGTTAGGCGACCAAACGTCCACTGGTTTGTTAGGCGACCAAACGTCCACTGGTTTGTTAGGCGACCAGACGTCCACTGGTTTGTTAGGTGACCAAAAGTCCACTGGTTTGTCAGGCGGCAAGACATCATATATTCACCCGGTGATGTAACTAAACAAAGACCACTAAAACCAGTTAACAAATTTAAGAACAAGGCAAGTGATCCATAAGTTTCCCGGAGTACACTATATACATATTCTACCTGGTGACCCATCCATCACAACAGACTTTCTCCTCTTTTTTTCTGTTTCAAAGTTCATGGTAAATTTAGCTAGGTTTGAATATCTGTGAGTGAGAGATTTTAGCTGATCCTGTTGCATGGAGATGTTGTCCTGTTTGTTGTTTAACCGGTATGAAGTTTTACTTTTAAAAAATCTGATGATTCTGTTGTTTTATATTTGGTCCTAAATTTCAGTGTTTAATTGTTAATGCCATGGATCTCACTTTTACGCCAGTACTTTTTCTGCTGATGTCACACAAGTTGTCTTCTTCTCGATATGCATAAATACTTTTTCTCTTGCAGCTATTTTCTGAGTGTTTTCTATCTCCGGTATTTTGTTACTGTTGAAAGTAGTCAGCTTAGGTCTTTGACTCCTTCCTTCAGTATTCATAATGAGATGGTTTCTGCTTGCCTCACTGCTTCTCTTCTTGCTACAGTACTGTTATTATTTAAACGTTACGTGAACTTCTTGATTCCCTGTCAGGTCCAGTAGTGATTCCTGTTCACTTGTGTGTGTCACGTTGTAGTGGTGATTTGTTCGTCAGGAAGCAGGAAAGTGTCTCCAGGCATCTTACAGGTATCTTACAGGTATCTTACAGGTATCTTACAGGTATCTTACAGGTATCTTACAGGTATCTTACAAGTATCTTACAGGTATCTTACAGGTATCTTACAAGTATCTTACAGGTATCTTACAGGTATCTTACAGGCATCTTACAGGTATCTTACAGGCATCTTACAGGTATCTTACAGGCATCTTACAGGTATCTTACAGGTATCTTACAGGTACCTTACAGGCATCTTACAGGCATCTTACAGGTATCTTACAGGTATCTTACAGGCATCTTACAGGTATCTTACGGGTATCTTACAGGTATCTTACACAGAGTTCTTCACACACTCTTGCAACCTTCACTTTGAAACTAAGTTCAACATTATAACTGTTTCTTTACTGGAGACATTTTTGATGTGACTTTCAAGCCAGACACGAGACTCTTATACACTGGCTTTTCTATTTCTTTTGCTACTCTATTGTACTTATTTGTGGCTCTCTTGTTCATCTAAGATATATGTGTGTGTGTGTGTGTGTGTGTGTGTGTGTGTGTGTGTGTGTGTGTGTGTGTGTGTGTGTGTGTGTGTGTGTGTGTGTGTGTGTGTGTGTGTGTGTGTGTGCGAGTGTGTACTGTACATTTAATTACTAAGACATATAGAGCTTTAATCCAGTTCTGTGTCGATAATATATTTAATCTTAAGCTTCAGCTTGGTAATAAAGTTCGTGAGAGCCTTTATCAGACACAAGTTAATCAAAACTTTGTTTTCCCAACTTCTCCAGGATAGCCAATACCTAATTAGGCTCAAATATCCAATAGAAACGTGAACAAACTTTGGGAAAATTTGGTTTGGAATGTCAGGTGTATGGCTTCCCTCCGAGGTTATGAAAAGCTCTGGAGAAACCTGCGGCTTCGACCGAAGGTAAAAAGCCAGCTGAGGAAACCTTGCTTAGTGACCCACGTAATTCTACATAAAAAATGAGGCATTTTTTCTACCCAACTAAAACGTCCGCTGGTCAATAACCAAAATGTTTCCGAGACCAGAGTAGTAATTTCCAACTAATTTTAGGTCACTGCTAATAAATATCATGGTTAAAATTGTTTCACAGTTTTACTTTTCAGTATAGACCTACGTGTCACAACAGGTCCCAACAGGCTTGTGGCAGTGTGTTTCTTACCACACTCACAGTCTGACTGACCTTCATTATTGTTCCAGCAGTCATGGAAGGTGGTTGTGGCAGTATGTTTCTTACCACACTCACAGTCTGACTGACCTTTATTATTGTTCCAGCAGTCATAGAAGGTGGTTGTGATGTCCAAGTTTATATTTTGAGGTGAAATGTGATTTCCTAGCCAAACACTTTTTAAATTTATAATAAATATTCACTGAGAAAGCAATTGATTTGCATGTGAGGCATATATTAATTTTATTTTCCTACTGAATGATATCAATACTTCTGCTTAGCTGTCATGCTCTGTATTATAATGGTAAATTAATGAATAAATTTTCTGTTTATCTTCTAATTGTTTGTTGTTTTCTTCTTTCAGATGTCTCGTACTTGTGTGAACAGGGCAGACACCTTCTGCTTCATTGATGGTGAGGGATTCAAGCATTTAACATTCCCCTCACTGAGCGACGCTAAGATAAAAGAGGGAGTCTTCAATGGTCCTCAGATTCGAGAGCTTCTTAAAGATGGTGACTTTGAATCAGACCTTCATGGGTAGGAGTTAGTGGCGAAGGGATTTCTCGGAAACAGAAGGGAAGGCAACTATGAAGAACTGGTGGAAAACCTCATCAAGGCTTACAAGAACAAGGGATGTAATATGTCACTTAAAATCCACTCTTTGGACTCACATTTAGACTTTTTCCAGCGAACTGTGAGGCAGTTAGTGACGAACATGGTGAAAGGTTTCACCAATATATTTCAACCATGGAAAAATGGTACCAGTGCAAATGGGGCACAAGAATGATTGCAGACTACTGCTGGACATTAGCAAGAGATGATTCTTCAGCCCATTATAAGCGTCAAGAAAAAAGGCAGAGAGTAGGTACGGATTAGAGTTTAAAACATACTGACATATATTGTATGTTATAGTAAAATAATGAAATATTACATGTCTCGTATCTTTAAACCTATAGCCAGTAAGCATTTTTCAAGATTCAGGACATGAAAATACATAAGAATTAACTAATCTCATTTAAGAAGTATACAGCTTTTCAAAAATTGTTGACAAGTGTTACCTCTCCTCCACATCTACCACTGTTCTTCTCTGTATTGGACTGAAGAAGTCACTGGCTGGAGAAACGTTTCCACAGTGTAGATACACAAATACTGAACATTTGTCTCATGTATTACATTTTGTTTACCTTGTTGCACTTACTTCTTTAATGGCCGCCTGCAGCCAACTGTGTGGTTGATTAACTTTGTGTTTTGGCAACATGCACTTACTTCTGTATTGTTAAAATAGGTTACCTGACCTTAGAGAAAGTGCTACCTTGGCCACAGAGAGTGGTCGTAGATATTTGTTCTACTTAAGGGTGGATGTGTGAACATTTTTTTCAGCGCTCTCGAAAAATTCGAAAATTTATGAAAATGAGTTATTCATATAGAAAAATAGCTTAACTCTTTGGCAACACAATGGTACAAGAATCAATGTTCTACAACTTCATTTGCAGAGGTCACCCTAGCTTCAACGATCTCGTCACCGTATATACTACTGCTAGCTTGTTTAAGTCTCTTCCTCGCTGGTATCTGAGGACCCCCACATATCCCAGTGGAAATAAGCCACTTTGACTTTTTGGGGGTTATCCTTGGTAATCTATACATATGTTACTATGTATGACAGTTATAACGTGTACCTAAATAAGCTTACTCAGCTTGTGCTAGAATCTGTCCCCTAACAGGGAACATGGGAATGAGACAATTCAGCTTCATCTCGTGTTTTCTGGGTGTCCTCCACACTGACATTTGTAGGTCGAAGCCTTTTTCCAATCACAGTTGAAACCGCCTTATTTCCAACCACAGTTGAAACCGCCTTATTTTCAACCATAGTTGAAACCGCCTTATTTCCAACCATAGTTGAAACCGCCTTATTTCCAACCATAGTTGAAACCGTCATATCTCCAACCAACTCGATTGAAGAAGCCTACACAGTAGGCTTCTTCAGTCGAGTACAGAAGAAAACTACTGTGTAGGCGAAACGGAATAAAGATGCCTAACTGTTGCACATGTTTCTTACTTATCAACCTGTTGATATTGTGTACCATTTTCATATTCACTCAGAAAAAATATTGGATAAATATATGAGAGGGTTGTATTTCAGCCTGACCAGTCTAGCATGGGCCAACACCCTGTTGTATAGCTTCTCTATGCTCAGTGTTCACTTGACGACGGATCCTAATGTGGATAAAAGACTTTCAGCCAAGTCTGGAAACATTGATGCTTCCAGACCTTTTCGGGATTGTGGTCATTAAGGCAACTTTCGCCTCTGTCAGTCGTTTTCACGGCTGACTATCTGTGTTTCGTTAAACTTCATTAAGTGTCCACATTTATCTCTGCGTTGCACACAGACGTTGTTTTAGTTATCCAGTCTGCTGGCATTTTTAAGTTCTCAAAGTCTGGTACTCGGTGTCTTAGCGGTCTCGCACATACTTCTTGTAGCATCTAGCATATGGAAACACGTATACTCCTGCGTTGGTCGAAGTGTTGTGTTTCTGCACCAAGTATTTGACTGAAGAGAAAGAATTAGTGACTATTTTAATGATTTGGTTGTTAAACAGTTTAGCTACATTAAATGCCACTTTACTGACCAGCAAAACGATGAATTTGGTAGTTACTTCTGCTGATATGTTGTCCTTCGCTCAGAATATTTTGGCTGCCTAAACACTGGTCTGCCAAAACACCATCATCACTTTCGTAATCTCTACCAAAACACCATCATCACTTTCGTAATGTCTACCAAAACACCTCCGCTTTCCTAATGTCTGCCAATACACCATCACCACCTTTATAATGTCTGGCTGTGCCAGGCTTAACCTGTGATAAGGACTTTTCTTTGTGGTAGATAAATCACTTGGTAACTTCACGCATGTTCAGTCTTCATAAAGTGTACTAGCCTTAGAATTAGACAGATTATGATCCCTATTATGTATTTTTCTAGTTGAAGTTAAACAGTGACAATCCAGTTAGGTAGAAAAGTTTTGTTTGATTACACTGGGTAAAAAAAATTTTTTTTTGGGGGGGGGGGCTAGAGTTTATATAATTTCTGAAGAATATTACTTTTTTTTAAGAATCTAATTACAAAAAAGACCCTTCTTATTTCACACAATTAACAGTTATAACACAAATTTGCATTTTGCTTTCATCAAAGTTTTCCAGAAAGCAATGAAAATTTATATTGAATAATGCAAATCAGAATTAACATAATCGTAGTTCGTGTAACGAAATCCCAAATTAACTCAGAACAACACAGCATCGCATTTTAAGAGTTCCAGAGAAAGATCAGCAAGGAGAGTCATGTGAAGAATATATATTTGAAATATATTTCCTCTTAATATTCTTCGTCCCTCTCAAATCAAATCCCAGATGCAATCACCCGTCATGGTTTCATCCCATCTCCCCTGTTACCTCTCTTCCATGGCTGGAATGACCTGATGAAGACCTCCATCGTGTTCTGCACTCACGTTTCCCAAAAATTTGTCTGAAGTTCAAGTGCTCGTGCAAACAAAATAGTTTGCGCAGCTATCTGTGTTTTTCTTTTCAGTGTTGCCCAGAAATCTATGCACTGAAAGGCTAAGTGTTTACCAGGAACTTTTGTTTTCAGTGGCTATCATTTTGTCTTCCCACTATTAACTTGTCAATATTAATTAACCTGATCAGGGTTCCAAAAGAAAACGACAGATATTAGAATATTAAGTATACATGTTTGAAAGCTTCACTTTCATTATCTAAAGCTTTGACGAAATGCTTAAAAATATCTCAGCTTTATATAAAGTATCGCCGGTATCGTTTTACTACAAGACCAATGTTGATAGTTTTATTTAGCTAATAACTCATGCAATGAAATGGCTACATATTTTCAACACTGACATACGGTAACGAGGGCAAGATTACTAGAACAATTGGCATGTTCACACGCCCTGTGACCAAAGTTATTATACTCGTTTCCGGCATCCACAAATTGCTTCAGATCTTCAAAAACAAAAAGGTGTCACCTATTTCGGTGATGGTGGAGAGTGACACTGAAGTGTGTAGCTGCACCTTTGTAGCCGCACATTTGTAGCCGCACCTTTGTAGCTGCACCTTTGTAGCCGCACCTTTGTAGCCGCACCTTTGTAGCTGCACCTTTGTAGCTGCACCTGTGTAGCTGCACCTGTGTAGCTGCACCTGTGTAGCTGCACCTTTGTAGCTGCACCTGTGTAGCTGCACCTTTGCCCATTTTACGTGTAAAATAGTGTGAATTTTTTATTCCTTTGAAATCATGTTAAATAAACTTTAGTCTACCTCTTCTGAACAGTTTCAGTGGCTGATGCTGTCATGCAGGTTGATGCTGTCATGCAGGCTGATGCTGTCATGCAGGCTGATGCTGCCATGCAGGCTGATGCTGCCATGCAGGCTGATGCTGTCATGCAGGCTGATGCTGTCATGCAGGCTGATGCTGTCATGCAGGCTGATGCTGCCATGCAGGCTGATGTTGTTATGCAGACTGATGATGCCATGCAGGCTGATGATGTCATGCAGGCTGATGATGTCATGCAGACTGATGCTGTTATGCAGACTGATGATGCCATGCAGGCTGATGATGTCATGCAGGCTGATGATGCCATGCAGGCTGATGATGTCTTGCAGACTGATGCTGTCATGCAGGCTGATGCTGTTATGCAGACTGATGATGCCATGCAGGCTGATGATGTCATGCAGACTGATGCTATCATGCAGGTTGATGATGTCATGCAGACTGACGCTCTCATGTAGGTAGATATGTCATATAGTAAATTCCGTAAACAACTTAGAATCGTTGTGATCCGTGTCAACACTGGAGATTAACTCTTCCGATTGTCTTATATTTTCAGCACTGATGCAGTTTCCTGAATACAAAGTTCGTATTGTTACTGGGTGGCATAAATAATAATAATAATAATAATAATAATAATAATAATAATAATAATAATAATAATAATAATAATAATAATAATAATAATAATAATCTTTATTTCTACAAGTACATGTACAAGGTATACAGTCTTAGCTGACATCAACGACATACTACAAGTTAGAAAGCCGCTTGTTATGCACAACATTTCGGGCAAATTAGGTCAATTTTGTCCCGGGATGCGACTCACACCAGTCGACTAACACCAGGTCCCCTGCTTGCTGGCCTGATCACTCAAGCTGTTAGTGCCCGCTGCTCGCAGTCCAACGCATGCATCACGACGTGCTTTGAAGAATCAGTCGAGTTCCCTCTGGAGTATGGCTAGGGGTTTGGTAGTAATCCCCCGTAAATATGAAGGGAGGGTGGCGAAGAGTCGTGATCCCTTTACACTCAGAGTTCTCTCTTATTGTACTCATCTCTCCTCTGCTTTTCGTTGTTAATACCCCTTATTACCCCTTAATACCCCTTAACTAGTGTTGTGAGGGATCACTATATTGACCCTTATTACCCCTTAATACCCCTTAACTAGTGTTGTGAGGGATCACTATATTGACCCTTATTACCCCTTAAGCATCTTGTGTTCATAATGTGCCAAAACTGCTATGCATAACCAGAGACTTTCTGTGTAGAATGCCAATGATGTCAGCTACGTCTGTAACAGTTGTATCATGTACTTGTAAAAATAAGGATTACTTATTATTATTAAGGCTTCTGGGGCTGTGGGATAAGACAGTAAGGTCACAGTTGTTACCGTTAATGCACTAGGCACTCTTGCTACAGATTTTGGATCATGGAAAACAGTGTAATGTTTATTTACAAATGGATGTGAAAATCAAAGTAGTATAGAGTTGTGTTCGAGTATTATCAATAAATAAGTTTTTAGAAGACATTGTGATACCGGTATTATTTGACCATAAAGCTGAGCAACACCAGAGAAGAGGAAATGTAGAGGATAGAATAGAGTCACAATACCGTGGCTAGAAAATTCAACTAAAACCCTCACTTAGAATAGAACCCTTATGACGACATTTCGGTCGTTCCTTGACCATTGTCAAGTCAATACACTTTTTGATTTGACTGTGAATTGTAGTTTTCCTCTGGAGATTATTGATTCGAACTTCAGAAGATGGGTTAGGTGAATTTACGAGACGAATTGCTTTTCTCAGTATTGCATGGAGAATTAGGTATTAGGGGATCTTCTGCGGACGTAAGGGCATTCCACAAAAAAAGAATAAATGGGATTTTTATGACGCTGAAGTAAATAAAAAGTGAAATATTTCCTGAACCTGGGTGGAGATTCTCCATATTTCGGAGGCAGTCGTGGAATATGCAAAAATGTGTTGTTTTCACAGGCAATTCGACAGAGACTGCAGAGGCAGGGGGTCTTAACTGGGGGGTATCCAAACCCCTTGGAAGTATAAAAACAAAATAATGGGAGTATGGGAACCAAATAATAGGGGGTATGGAACACGATCTCTGAACACTAAAAAAAAAGTGGTTGTCAGACTTGTAAAAACCATAACCGGTTCTGTTGCTGGGTATCCATATGATAAGTGAAACCAAAATACTGATATCTTTTGAAGTGATACGGGTACCTAGTAGTACTGATGATTATAATGATGATTTCCACAGTCTGGTGAAGGGAGTATAGGGACATGCTGGGCAGTCCTTTGGGGGTAATTAATCGCAAAATGGTTAATTAAGAACCTGTGTTTTAAAGCAAGACTGACGCTCAATATTCAAGTTTTGAAAGTACAATAGTAATTATATTGAGAGTTTTTTTTAATGGAATACATAACTGTGAGGTTGTTTTGACTTGAAAATGACTGAATATTAGTCTGCCAACACGAAGGTGAGGTAATAATAATAATAATAATAATAATAATAATAATAATAATAATAATAATAATAATAATAATAATAATAATAATAATAATAATAATAATTAATATTAAAAAGAACAGAACTAAAAATAATAAGAAAATTATTAGCATTAAAAAATAAACATAACATTATTATTATTATTATTATTATTATTATTATTATTATTATTATTGTTATTATTAATAGTAGTAGTAATAGTAGTAGTAGTAGTAGTAATAGTGGTAGTAACAGTATACCTACATTAATTAAGAAGCGCATAACTCCGTCGGGATATACAGTACCAGGATACACAAAGAGGTTGAATATTATAAAATATAATAAAAGCGTACAGTGAAGAATATTTTACAGAGGTGCAGGACGACCCTGAGTGAAGAACTGTGTTGTTGTTGTTGTTAGATATCAGAACAAACAATTAACACTAAGCTTGTCTTGTGGATGATACGAGGCTGGTCTTGTGGGTGATACGAGGCTGGTCTTGTGGGTGATACGAGGCTGGTCTTGTGGATGATACGAGGCTGGTCTTGTGGATGATACGAGGCTGGTCTTGTGGATGATACGAGGCTGGTCTTGTGGATGATACGAGGCTGGTCTTGTGGATGATACGAGGCTGGTCTTGTGGATGATACGAGGCTGGTCTTGTGGATGATACGAGGCTGGTCTTGAGGATGATACGAGGCTGGTCTTGAGGATGGTACGAGGCTGGTCTTGAGAATGGTACGAGGCTGGTCTTGAGGGTGATACGAGGCTGGTCTTGAGGATGGTAAGAGGCTGGTCTTGAGAATGGTACGAGGCTGGTCTTGAGAATGGTACGAGGCTGGTCTTGTGGGTGATACGAGGCTGGTCTTGAGGATGATACGAGGCTGGTCTTGAGAATGGTACGAGGCTGGTCTTGAGGATGGTACGAGGCTGGTCTTGTGGGTGATACGAGGCTGTTCTTGTGGATGATACGAGGC
Source organism: Cherax quadricarinatus (assembly GCF_038502225.1). Lineage (NCBI taxonomy): Eukaryota > Metazoa > Arthropoda > Malacostraca > Decapoda > Parastacidae > Cherax > Cherax quadricarinatus. The sequence goes on along the minus strand of NC_091362.1, from coordinate 5,712,526 downwards.
TGGTCTTGTGGATGATACGAGGCTGGTCTTGTGGATGATACGAGGCTGGTCTTGTGGATGACACGAGGCTGGTCTTGTGGGTGATACGAGGCTGGTCTTGTGGATGATACGAGGCTGGTCTTGTGGATGGTACGAGGCTGGTCTTGTGGACGATACGAGGCTGGTCATGTGGATGATACGAGGCTGGTCTTGAGAATGGTACGAGGCTGGTCTTGTGGATGATACGAGGCTGGTCTTGTGGATGATACGAGGCTGGTCTTGAGAATGGTACGAGGCTGGTCTTGAGAATGGTACGAGGCTGGTCTTGAGAATGGTACGAGGCTGGTCTTGAGAATGGTACGAGGCTGGTCTTGAGAATGGTACGAGGCTGGTCTTGAGAATGGTACGAGGCTGGTCTTGAGAATGGTACGAGGCTGGTCTTGTGGGTGATACGAGGCTGGTCTTGAGGATGGTACGAGGCTGGTCTTGAGAATGGAATGGTACGAGGCTGGTCTTGAGAATGGTACGAGGCTGGTCTTGTGGGTGATACGAGGCTGGTCTTGTGGATGATACGAGGCTGGTCTTGTGGATGATACGAGGCTGGTCTTGTGGATGATACGAGGCTGGTCTTGTGGATGACACGAGGCTGGTCTTGTGGGTGATACGAGGCTGGTCTTGTGGATGATACGAGGCTGGTCTTGTGGATGATACGAGGCTGGTCTTGAGAATGGTACGAGGCTGGTCTTGAGAATGGTACGAGGCTGGTCTTGAGAATGGTACGAGGCTGGTCTTGAGAATGGTACGAGGCTGGTCTTGAGAATGGTACGAGGCTGGTCTTGAGAATGGTACGAGGCTGGTCTTGAGAATGGTACGAGGCTGGTCTTGAGAATGGTACGAGGCTGGTCTTGAGAATGGTACGAGGCTGGTCTTGAGAATGGTACGAGGCTGGTCTTGAGAATGGTACGAGGCTGGTCTTGAGAATGGTACGAGGCTGGTCTTGAGAATGGTACGAGGCTGGTCTTGAGAATGGTACGAGGCTGGTCTTGAGAATGGTACGAGGCTGGTCTTGAGAATGGTACGAGGCTGGTCTTGAGAATGGTACGGGGCTGGTCTTGAGAATGGTACGAGGCTGGTCTTGTGGATGATACGAGGCTGGTCTTGTGGATGATACGAGGCTGGTCTTGTGGATGATACGAGGCTGGTCTTGTGGATGATACGAGGCTGGTCTTGTGGATGATATGAGGCTGGTCTCATGGATGATACGAGGCTGGTCTTGTGGATGATACGAGGCTGGTCTTGTGGATGATACGAGGCTGGTCTTGTGGATGACACGAGGCTGGTCTTGTGGGTGATACGAGGCTGGTCTTGTGGATGATACGAGGCTGGTCTTGTGGATGATACGAGGCTGGTCTTGTGGATGATACGAGGCTGGTCTTGTGGATGACACGAGGCTGGTCTTGTGGGTGATACGAGGCTGGTCTTGTGGATGATACGAGGCTGGTCTTGAGAATGGTACGAGGCTGGGCTTGAGAATGGTACGAGGCTGGTCTTGAGAATGGTACGAGGCTGGTCTTGAGAATGGTACGAGGCTGGTCTTGAGAATGGTACGAGGCTGGTCTTGAGAATGGTACGAGGCTGGTCTTGAGAATGGTACGAGGCTGGTCTTGAGAATGGTACGAGGCTGGTCTTGAGAATGGTACGAGGCTGGTCTTGAGAATGGTACGAGGCTGGTCTTGAGAATGGTACGAGGCTGGCCTTGAGAATGGTACGAGGCTGGTCTTGAGAATGGTACGGGGCTGGTCTTGAGAATGGTACGAGGCTGGTCTTGTGGATGATACGAGGCTGGTCTTGTGGATGATACGAGGCTGGTCTTGTGGATGATACGAGGCTGGTCTTGTGGATGATACGAGGCTGGTCTTGTGGATGATATGAGGCTGGTCTTATGGATGATACGAGGCTGGTCTTGTGGATGATACGAGGCTGGTCTTGTGGGTGATACGAGGCTGGTCTTGTGGATGATACGAGGCTGGTCTTGTGGGTGATACGAGGCTGGTCTTGTGGATGATACGAGGCTGGTCTTGTGGATGATACGAGGCTGGTCTTGTGGATGATACGAGTCTGGTCTTGTGGGTGATACGAAGCTGGTCTTGTGGATGATACGAGGCTGGTCTTGTGGATGATACGAGGCTGGTCTTGAGGATGATAGGAGGCTGGTCTTGTGGATGATACGAGGCTGGTCTTGTGGATGATACGAGGCTGGTCTTGTGGATGATACGAGGCTGGTCTTGTGGGTGATACGAGGCTGGTCTTGTGGATGATACGAGGCTGGTCTTGTGGATGATACGAGGCTGGTCTTGTGGGTGATACGAGGCTGGTCTTGTGGATGATACGAGGCTTGTCTTGTGGGTGATACAGGGCTGGTCTTGAGGATGGTACGAGGCTGATCTTGTGGGTGATACGAGGCTGGTCTTGAGGATGGTACGAGGCTGATCTTGTCTATGATACGAGGCTGGTCTTGTGGGTGATACGAGGCTGGTCTTGTGGATGGTACGAGGCTGGTCTTGTGGATGGTACGAGGCTGGTCTTGTGGGTGAAACGAGGCTGGTCTTGAGGATGGTACGAGGCTGGTCTTGAGGATGGTACGAGGCTGGTCTTGTGGGTGATACGAGGCTGGTCTTGTGGATGGTACGAGGCTGGTCTTGAGGATGGTACGAGGCTGATCTTGTGGGTGATACGAGGCTGATCTTGTGGGTGATACGAGGCTGGTCTTGTGGGTGATACGAGGCTGGTCTTGTGGATGATACGAGGCTGGTCTTGTGGATGATACGAGGCTTGTCTTGTGGGTGATACGAGGCGGGGCTTGAGGATGGTACGACGCTGGTCTTGTGGGTGATACGAGGCTGGTCTTGTGGGTGATACGAGGCTGGTTTTGTGGGTGATACGAGGCTGGTCTTGAGGATGGTACGAGGCTGGTCTTGTGGGTGATACGAGGCTGGTCTTGTGGGTGATACGAGGCTGGTCTTGTGGATGGTACGAGGCTGGTCTTGTGGATGATACGAGGCTGGTCTTGTGGATGATACGAGGCTGGTCTTGAGAATGGTACGAGGCTGGTCTTGAGAATGGTACGAGGCTGGTCTTGAGAATGGTACGAGGCTGGTCTTGAGAATGGTACGAGGCTGGTCTTGAGAATGGTACGAGGCTGGTCTTGAGAATGGTACGAGGCTGGTCCTGAGAATGGTACGAGGCTGGTCTTGTGGGTGATACGAGGCTGGTCTTGAGGATGGTACGAGGCTGGTCTTGAGAATGGTATGAGGCTGGTCTTGAGAATGGTACGAGGCTGGTCTTGTGGGTGATACGAGGCTGGTCTTGTGGATGATACGAGGCTGGTCTTGTGGATGATACGAGGCTGGTCTTGTGGATGATACGAGGCTGGTCTTGTGGATGATACGAGGCTTGTCTTGTGGGTGATACGAGGCGGCTCTTGAGAATGGTACGAGGCTGGTCTTGTGGATGATACGAGGCTTGTCTTGTGGATGATACGAGGCTGGTCTTGTGGATGACACGAGGCTGGTCTTGTGGGTGATACGAGGCTGGTCTTGTGGATGATACGAGGCTGGTCTTGTGGATGGTACGAGGCTGGTCTTGTGGATGATACGAGGCTGGTCTTGTGGATGATACGAGGCTGGTCTTGAGAATGGTACGAGGCTGGTCTTGTGGATGATACGAGGCTGGTCTTGTGGATGATACGAGGCTGGTCTTGTGGATGGTACGAGGCTGGTCTTGTGGATGATACGAGGCTGGTCTTGTGGATGATACGAGGCTGGTCTTGAGAATGGTACGAGGCTGGTCTTGTGGATGATACGAGGCTGGTCTTGTGGATGATACGAGGCTGGTCTTGAGAATGGTACGAGGCTGGTCTTGAGAATGGTACGAGGCTGGTCTTGAGAATGGTACGAGGCTGGTCTTGAGAATGGTACGAGGCTGGTCTTGAGAATGGTACGAGGCTGGTCTTGAGAATGGTACGAGGCTGGTCTTGAGAATGGTACGAGGCTGGTCTTGTGGGTGATACGAGGCTGGTCTTGAGGATGGTACGAGGCTGGTCTTGAGAATGGTATGAGGCTGGTCTTGAGAATGGTACGAGGCTGGTCTTGTGGGTGATACGAGGCTGGTCTTGTGGATGATACGAGGCTGGTCTTGTGGATGATACGAGGCTGGTCTTGTGGATGATACGAGGCTGGTCTTGTGGATGACACGAGGCTGGTCTTGTGGGTGATACGAGGCTGGTCTTGTGGATGATACGAGGCTGGTCTTGTGGATGGTACGAGGCTGGTCTTGTGGATGATACGAGGCTGGTCTTGTGGATGATACGAGGCTGGTCTTGAGAATGGTACGAGGCTGGTCTTGTGGATGATACGAGGCTGGTCTTGTGGATGATACGAGGCTGGTCTTGAGAATGGTACGAGGCTGGTCTTGAGAATGGTACGAGGCTGGTCTTGAGAATGGTACGAGGCTGGTCTTGAGAATGGTACGAGGCTGGTCTTGAGAATGGTACGAGGCTGGTCTTGAGAATGGTACGAGGCTGGTCTTGAGAATGGTACGAGGCTGTTCTTGAGAATGGTACGAGGCTGGTCTTGAGAATGGTACGAGGCTGGTCTTGAGAATGGTACGGGGCTGGTCTTGAGAATGGTACGAGGCTGGTCTTGTGGATGATACGAGGCTGGTGTTGTGGATGATACGAGGCTGGTCTTGTGGATGATACGAGGCTGGTCTTGTGGATGATACGAGGCTGGTCTTGCGGATGATATGAGGCTGGTCTTATGGATGATACGAGGCTGGTCTTGTGGATGATACGAGGCTGGTCTTGTGGGTGATACGAGGCTGGTCTTGTGGATGATACGAGGCTGGTCTTGTGGGTGATACGAGGCTGGTCTTGTGGATGATACGAGGCTGGTCTTGTGGATGATACGAGGCTGGTCTTGTGGATGATACGAGGCTGGTCTTGTGGGTGATACGAGGCTGGTCTTGTGGATGATACGAGGCTGGTCTTGTGGATGATACGAGGCTGGTCTTGAGGATGATAGGAGGCTGGTTTTGTGGATGATACGAGGCTGGTCTTGTGGATGATACGAGGCTGGTCTTGTGGATGATAAGAGGCTGGTCTTGTGGGTGATGCGAGGCTGGTCTTGTGGATGATACGAGGCTGGTCTTGTGGATGATACGAGGCTGGTCTTGTGGGTGATACGAGGCTGGTCTTGTGGATGATACGAGGCTTGTCTTGTGGGTGATACGAGGCTGGTCTTGAGGATGGTACGAGGCTGATCTTGTGGGTGATACGAGGCTGGTCTTGTGGACGGTACGAGGCTGATCTTGTCTATGATACGAGGCTGGTCTTGTGGGTGATACGAGGCTGGTCTTGTGGATGGTACGAGGCTGGTCTTGTGGATGGTACGAGGCTGGTCTTGTGGGTGAAACGAGGCTGGTCTTGAGGATGGTACGAGGCTGGTCTTGAGGATGGTACGAGGCTGGTCTTGTGGGTGATACGAGGCTGGTCTTGTGGATGGTACGAGGCTGGTCTTGAGGATGGTACGAGGCTGATCTTGTGGGCGATACGAGGCTGATCTTGTGGGTGATACGAGGCTGGTCTTGTGGGTGATACGAGGCTGGTCTTGTGGATGATACGAGGCTGGTCTTGTGGATGATACGAGGCTTGTCTTGTGGGTGATACGAGGCGGGTCTTGAGGATGGTACGAGGCTGGTCTTGTGGGTGATACGAGGCTGGTCTTGTGGGTGATACGAGGCTGGTCTTGTGGGTGATACGAGGCTGGTCTTGAGGATGGTACGAGGCTGGTCTTGTGGGTGATACGAGGCTGGTCTTGTGGGTGATACGAGGCTGGTCTTGTGGATGGTACGAGGCTGGTCTTGTGGATGATACGAGGCTGGTCTTGTGGATGATACGAGGCTGGTCTTGAGAATGGTACGAGGCTGGTCTTGAGAATGGTACGAGGCTGGTCTTGAGAATGGTACGAGGCTGGTCTTGAGAATGGTACGAGGCTGGTCTTGAGAATGGTACGAGGCTGGTCTTGAGAATGGTACGGGGCTGGTCTTGAGAATGGTACGAGGCTGGTCTTGTGGATGTTACGAGGCTGGTCTTGTGGATGATACGAGGCTGGTCTTGTGGATGATACGAGGCTGGCCTTGTGGATGATACGAGGCTTGTCTTGTGGATGATATGAGGCTGGTCTTATGGATGATACGAGGCTGGTCTTGTGGATGATACGAGGCTGGTCTTGTGGGTGATACGAGGCTGGTCTTGTGGATGATACGAGGCTGGTCTTGTGGGGGATACGAGGCTGGTCTTGTGGATGATACGAGGCTGGTCTTGTGGATGATACGAGGCTGGTCTTGTGGATGATACGAGGCTGGTCTTGTGGGTGATACGAGGCTGGTCTTGTGGATGATACGAGGCTGGTCTTGTGGATGATACGAGGCTGGTCTTGAGGATGATAGGAGGCTGGTCTTGTGGATGATACGAGGCTGGTCTTGTGGATGATACGAGGCTGGTCTTGTGGATGATACGAGGCTGGTCTTGTGGGTGATACGAGGCTGGTCTTGTGGATGATACGAGGCTGGTCTTGTGGGTGATACGAGGCTGGTCTTGTGGGTGATACGAGGCTGGTCTTGTGGATGATACGAGGCTGGTCTTGTGAATGATACGAGGCTTGTCTTGTGGGTGATACGAGGCTGGTCTTGAGGATGGTACGAATCTGATCTTGTGGGTGATACGAGGCTGGTCTTGAGGATGGTACGAGGCTGATCTTGTCTATGATACGAGGCTGGTCTTGTGGGTGATACGAGGCGGGTCTTGAGGATGGTACGAGGCTGGTCTTGTGGGTGATACGAGGCTGGTCTTGTGGGTGATACGAGGCTGGTCTTGTGGGTGATACGAGGCTGGTCTTGAGGATGGTACGAGGCTGGTCTTGTGGGTGATACGAGGCTGGTCTTGTGGGTGATACGAGGCTGGTCTTGTGGATGGTACGAGGCTGGTCTTGTGGATGATACGAGGCTGGTCTTGTGGGTGATACGAGGCTGGTCTTGTGGATGGTACGAGGCTGGTCTTGAGAATGGTACGAGGCTGGTCTTGTGGGTGATACGAGGCTGGTCTTGAGGATGGTACGAGGCTGGTCTTGTGGATGATACGAGGCTGGTCTTGTGGATGGTACGAGGTTGGTCTTGTGGATGGTATGAGGCTGGTCTTGAGGATGGTACGAGGCTGGTCTTGAGGACGGTACGTGGCTGGTCTTGTGGGTGATACGAGGCTGGTCTTGTGGATGTTATGAAGCTGGTTCGATGGATGGGACGAGGCTGGTTCTATTCATGGGGCAAGGCTAGTTCTTTGGATGAGACGAGGGACACTACAACAACAAGCATAGCAGGAACACTGTAACAATAATTATACACACACACACACACACACACACACACACACACACACACACACACATATATATATATATATATATATATATATATATATATATATATATATATACATATATATATATATATATATATATATATATATATATATATATATATATATATATATATATATATATATATATATATATATATATATATATATATATATATATATATATATATGCACTCTGAAGGAGGGGTGTTAATGTTGCAGTTTAAAAACTCTAGTGTAAAGCACCCTTCTGGCAAGACAGTGATGGAGTGAATAATGGTGAAAGTTTTTCTTTTTCGGGCCACACTGCCTTGGTGGGAATCGGTCAGTGTGATAGTAATAATAAAAAAATATATATATATGCAAGGAATTCGCGAGAGCAGGCGAAACATACACAAACACTGATCTCTGGCTGAAGGAGACTCGAACCTACGAACCTTAGGACAAGGTACGCAGTGCTGTACCAATCTACCCACACTGGACAATATCTTGGCGTGTAGCTTGCGCTACACGTTTGATCCAAGGCAGCCAGCTTTCAGGGAGAAGGCTTACAGCTTTTCATCTCATCCCCTGCATTCATCAGCCTTACTAGAGATTTTAACAATGCAAGGAATTCGCAAGAGCAGGCGAAATATACACAAACACTGATCTCTTCAGAATCTCCCAAAAGCACAGTGTCAACAGCAAAGAGCAACTGAGACAACTCCCACTTTGTGTTAGATTCTTTATCTTTTAACCCCACACCTCTTGCCAACACCCGAGCATTCACTTCTCTTACAACCCCATCTATAAATATATTGAGCAACCATTGTAATATCACACATCTTTGTCTAAGGCCTATTTTTACTGGGAAATAATCTCCCTCTCTCCATATATATATATATATATATATATATATATATATATATATATATATATATATATATATATATATATATATATATATGTATATATATATATATATATATATATATAAAATATATATATATATATATATATATATATATATATATATAAAATATATATATATATATATATATATATATATATATATATATATATATATATATACATATATATATATATATATATAAAATATATATATATATATATATATATATATATATATATATATATATATGTATATATATATATATATATATATATATATATATATATATATATATATATATATATATATATATATATATATATATATATATATATATATATATATATATATATATATATCAAAGACCGTCAGCGATTTAATAGATGAATAAATAGGGTCTCTACCTGCGGTGCCTGAGAGTAGAACCGCAACGCTGTGACCACTCAGCCGCCACGAAGGTTTTAAATAGGAGGATTTCATAACCAGCACCTCCGTGACTTGGTTGTCTCAGCGACACCAACTCTGACTCTGTTGTCTTATCCCACGCTCCCAGAAGCTTTCATGGTATTTATTTTCAATCCCAGCGGCTGTGTGGATACAGTGTTGAGCTTGCTAATTGCTTGGACCATGATTCGAGTCTCCGTCCATCATTCTTTTTTATTCTTAAAAAGATAGATAAATAGATAGATAGATTGATAGATACATAGGTAGATAAATATAGATATACTGTATTTAGATGATGACAGGAACAACATTTGTGGCAGGAACAGCGGTGAAGAAGTTAGAAGGAGCGGTAACAGCAGCATCAGCAATAGTTGGAATTTGGCAAAGTATAGCAGTAGTAGCTGCAGTAAGAGCAACGGTAGTAGCAGTAGCTTAGATAGCAGCTGGAGCCAGCAGCGGTGCAGCAGCGGTGATGGCAGCAGTCTATGAATCATTCAACACATTTCCATCACGTCCTGTGTTCATATTGTGATTGGATTTTAGAGGTATATTATGTTATGGTAAATGCGAGTGGGTGTGGGATGAAGCGGGTTGCCGCCACTCTGTAGGAGTATTCAGTGCTGGAGGCGAGGCTGAAGGGGGATATGCAGTGAGAAACTATGAAAGTCTGCATATATTTGAAGACTGACACACTCTAAACCTTACACACTTATGCTAACACGTTCACTCATATTCTCTCTTTCTCTGTCTCATGAGAATGACAAAAACTAGTGGATTAAGCGGGGATAATAGAATGATCGTCTTGGAAGAAGCATCATAATGATCGTCCTGGAAGAAGCATCATAATGATCGTCCTGGAAGAAGCATCTTAATGATCGTCCTGGAAGAAGCATCTTAATGATCGTCCTGGAAGAAGCATCTTAATGATCGTCCTGGAAGAAGCATCTTAATGATCGTCCTGGAAGAAGCATCATAATGATCGTCCTGGAAGAAGCATCTTAATGATCGTCCTGGAAGAAGCATCTTAATGATCGTCCTGGAAGAAGCATCTTAATGATCGTCCTGGAAGAAGCATCTTAATGATCGTCCTGGAAGAAGCATCATAATGATCGTCCTGGAAGAAGCATCATAATGATCGTCCTGGAAGAAGCATCATAATGATCGTCCTGGAAGAAGCATCATAATGATCGTCCTGGAAGAAGCATCATAATGATCGTCCTGGAAGAAGCATCATAATGATCGTCCTGGAAGAAGCATCTTAATGATCGTCCTGGAAGAAGCATCATAATGATCGTCCTGGAAGAAGCATCTTAATGATCGTCCTGAAAGAAGCATCTTAATGATCGTCCTGGAAGAAGCATCTTAATGATCGTCCTGGAAGAAGCATCATAATGATCGTCCTGGAAGAAGCATCATAATGATCGTCCTGGAATAAGCATCTTAATGATCGTCCTGGAAGAAGCATCTTAATGATCGTCCTGGAAGAAGCTTCTTAATGATCGTCCTGAAAGAAGCATCTTAATGATCGTCCTGGAAGAAGCATCATAATGATCGTCCTGGAAGAAGCATCTTAATGATCGTCCTGAAAGAAGCATCTTAATGATCGTCCTGGAAGAAGTATCTTAATGATCGTCCTGAAAGAAGCATCTTAATGATCGTCCTGGAAGAAGCATCTTAATGATATTCCTGGAAGAAGCATCTTAATGATCGTCCTGGAAGAAGCATCATAATGATCGCCCTGGAAGAAGCATCATAATGATCGTCCTGGAAGAAGCATCATAATGATCGTCCTGGAAGAAGCATCATAATGATCGTCCTGGAAGAAGCATCATAATGATCGTCCTGGAAGAAGCATCATAATGATCGTCCTGGAAAAAGCATCATAATGATCGTCCTGGAAGAAGCATCTTAATGATCGTCCTGGAAGAAGCATCTTAATGATCGTCCTGGAAGAAGCATCTTAATGATCGTCCTGGAAGAAGCATCATAATGATCGTCCTGGAAAAAGCATCATAATGATCGTCCTGGAAGAAGCATCATAATGATCGTCCTGGAAGAAGCATCATAATGATCGTCCTGGAAGAAGCATCATAATGATCGCCCTGGAAGAAGCATCATAATGATCGTCCTGGAAGAAGCATCATAATGATCGCCCTGGAAGAAGCATCATAACTGGTGTGACTAGTGAGGTTCCACAAGGATCGGACCTACATCAAAATTTTTTCTTGTAAACGTGAACTACATGCAAAGAGTCTCATTATCATGTTAATAAGTAGAATATAATCCGGGAAGGACAAGAAAAAGGATACAACTGGACCTGGACAGACAGGAGAATTAGTCGGACTAGTGACTAATAGAATACATAAATAACAAAAAAAGGCACAATACAGTGACTGGAACTATACACAAAGTGTGACTTTGTAAAAGGTCCAAGTCGGACCGAAACGTCGTCGGAAGTTCCTCTCTTCTATATGCGGGTTATTTGTGTACTCGAATACATCCCCAGCATTGGAATTTATTTTCATGGCTGTAAAAGTAGGGGAAGGCAAAAAGAAATGACTCGAAGGATGGAAGCTGTAAACCTCTCTCTTATGTAGGAGAACTTAGAGACGATCATAGTGTTGCATATTTATAATACATCGTGTGAGGCTCAGGGAAATCAACCTGACGATACTAAAGGAGAGGAGGGATAGGGGAGTCAAAATAACGACATACAAAATACTGAGAGGAACTGACAGGGTGGATAGGGACAAGGGGTCACTTTTACAGCTAATGGGCTTTTGGCAAAGCTATAATCAGTTTTCAGGAATCGTAACTTTGAGTCATTCAAGACACTATATATGAAATATATGAGGGCCCATCTTTGAGTAGGCAGCTTCATCCAAGAGCCATGGTTGATCAAATGTATTAGTAAACTGAAGAAAGTGTACAAGTTTATAACCAGTCTAGTTCAAGCGCTAAAGGGAATGAATTATCAGAAGAGATTCAAGGAACTAAATGTGATGAAACTGAAAGATACAAGGGACAGGGTAACCATGATAACATTATACGTATAATATTAATGAGTACTTGATTGGGTAGACAAGGCTAAACTGTTCTGAGAACAACTGGAAATTAAAAATATAAATGAGTCACAGGAATTTAGGAAGTATGTCTTCAGCCTCAGGATGATCAGGATGAAGAAGCAGTGGAAAAATAAACACAAATACAATATAATGTCATCCTTTGCTGACTACGTTTTACCCACACAGTGGGCTTCATCAAGTCACAAATAGATCTACCTGGAGTAAATTGATCGAATGAGGATCTCTAAGGAGATGTTGATCTAATTCAGCTATCAGGGTCTTGGTGTAGTCCCAGTGTGTTCCACTGCAAAACATTTTATGTACTACAGGTGGATGAGGCTATCAGGCCTCCCATCAACGTATCTGGGCCTTGTGTTGGGTGGTCGGGTAAACTTGATTTACTCAACCATCATGCATATGCTCACGAATATCTTCACAACCTGAATATCTCTTTGTTTGCCTCTGAATCTATCAGGTCGCATATGATATCGGTGAAGCACGTGATCGTCGACATCATTTGATGGCTCAGAGGTAATACGGGATGTCCTGGCATGCTCTCTTGGACTACAGTGTTCCTAACGGCTGACTGTTGTGGTGCTAGGGTTGATAAGTTGGCTGTAGGTTTTTCCTCAGCATGGGGCCCGTTGGTTGCCATTGTTGGGTGGGAGCTTGATCAGAAGTATTGTAAGCTGGTTGAGCAAGGGCGCAACCCGTCGCTGATGCTTCCTCGGTTTCTTCGTCGCTGTGGCCCTGGATTACGTGCCGCTGTAACCTCCTCTGGACGAGGCTGCTGCTCAGTGGTGAGGGTTCTATATGATGCTGGAGGCAGGACAACCGGAGTTTTCCCTACTGCCTTGACACGGCAGAGCCTCTCCAGGCAATGCAGATTCCAGTACAGTTTGGACATCTAGGTTGCGTAGCTTCACCTTTCTTCAGTTTATCCAAGCAGTCCTTGATCAGGTGAGGCTCGCTACAGATTCCGCATATTTCTTTAAACTGACATCGGGCGCTGAGATGGTTGTATCTATGGTGCCAAAAGCACCTCAAAGGTTCTGGGTTGTACGTCCTGAGCTGGTATTTTCCCCAGCAACCGAGATCCAGTTGAACTGGCAGAGGTCCTTTATGTTGGACCAAGACCTGCCTCGTAGGCACGTTGCCGTCCTCCTTGGTTCGGTACCGTTCAACTTTCAGTTTTTTGTTACTATGGATTGCATCGAGAAGCATGTCTAGTGGATAGTGTGCCTTTTGTTATCCGCTCTATGGATTTTAGTTCTACTAGAACAAGTGGTGAATCGAGGTCGTTCACCTTCTGCAGTACCTCATACGACTCTGTGTTTCATGGAGTGGGAATAAACTCCCCTTTCAGATTGGGGACGCTGATATCTTCCGGCCGTATTTCTTCTCTAGGTGAATTATAGCAGAATAGAGAGTGTAGTGGTGTCCTTTGCTTATCAACTTGAATTTGTTGCCTGCTGATGGCTTGGTTTGCCCGATTTGAGGCAAGAAAACATTGTGTCTCCTCTGGAACTTCGGAATTTCTGCTACCTACCTACTTGGAGTCTACCTGGAGGGTATTCTGGGGATCAACGCCCCCGCGGTCCGGTCCACGACCAGGCATCCCGGTAGATCAGGGCCTGATTAACCAGGCTGTTGCTGCTGGCTGCCAACCTTCTCCATCCAGTATATCTGGGGTTGGGATGAGCGTTTCTTGATCCATCCCTGTCTCATTGGCACGGCAGGTTTCGCTTGCCTCGCTGTAGCAAGAGTCCAGGAAGTCCAGTGAGTGGTCTCGCAGCTTCTTCGCCAGAATTACGTCCTATATTTCCAAATCTTGAAGCTCGGTTGAGTCCTTGGAGCATCATGGCTTCTTCCTTTCGGAAGAAGCCATGTGCCTCCATGTACCTGTCTCGTGACTCTGTGTCGGGTGGAGAGTCAGGTGAAAAATGTTAACCAGCATTTTCCACCAAACTCTCAACCCTATATATACACATGTACTTTTTACCCAGGTAGATCGTTTCGTTTTTGTTGAACTTTTTATACTTTACTTGTGCCTGTTTTTTCATCGTGTCAGTATTCTCTATCATTTCCCATCATGTGTATAAAACATGGATCATCACGACGCTTCCGGCCCCAGGAACGCCGCCATCATGACACCAGTGATCCCAGGAAGGCTGCCACTGCGACACAAACAACCCCAGGAAGACTGCCATCACGACTCCAGCGACCCCAGGAAGACTGCCATCACGACACCAGCGACCCCAGGAAGACTGCCATCACGACACCAGCGACCCCAGGAAGACTGCCATCACGACACCAGCGACCCCAGGAAGACTGCCATCGCGACACCAGCGACCCCAGGAAGACTGCCATCACGACACCAGCGACCCCAGGAAGACTACCATCACGATACCAGCGACCCCAGGAAGACTGCCATCAAGACACAAGCGACCCCAGGAAGACTGCCATCACGACACCAGCGACCCCAGGAAGACTGCCATCACGACACCAGCGACCCCAGGAAGACTGCCATCATGTCACCAGCGACCCCAGGAAGACTGCCATCACGACACCAGCGACCCCAGGAAGACTGCCATCACGACACCAGCGACCCCAGGAAGACTGCCATCACGACACCAGCGACCCCAGGAAGACTGCCATCACGACACCAGCGACCCCAGGAAGACTGCCATCACGACACCAGCGACCCCAGGAAGACTGCCATCGCGACACCAGCGACCCCAGGAAGACTGCCATCGCGACACCAGCGACCCCAGGAAGACTGCCATCACGACACCAGCGACCCCAGGAAGACTGCCATCACGACACCAGCGACCCCAGGAAGACGGCCATCATGTCACCAGCGACCCCAGGAAGACGGCCATCACGACACCAGCGACCCCAGGAAGACTGCCATCACGGCACCAGGGACCCCAGGAAGACTGCCATCACGACACCAGCGACCCCAGGAAGACTGCCATCACGACACCAGCGACCCCAGGAAGACTGCCATCACGACACCAGCGACCCCAGGAAGACTGCCATCACGACACCAGTGACCCCCGGAAGACTGCCATCGCGACACCAGCGACTCCAGGAAGACTGCCATCGCGACACCAGCGATCCCAGGAAGACTGCCATCACGACACCAGCGACCCCAGGAAGACTGCCATCACGACACCAGCGACCCCAGGAAGACTGCCATCACGACACCAGCGACCCCAGGAAGACTGCCATCACGACACCAGCGACCCCAGGAAGACTGCCATCGCGACACCAGCGACCCCAGAAAGACTGCCATCACGACACCAGCGACTCCCGGAAGACTGCCATCGCGACACCAGCGACTCCAGGAAGACTGCCATCGCGACACCAGCGATCCCAGGAAGACTGCCATCACGACACCAGCGACCCCAGGAAGACTGCCATCACGACATCAGCGACCCCAGGAAGACTGCCATCACGACACCAGCGACCCCAGGAAGACTGCCATCACGACACCAGCGACCCCAGGAAGACTGCCATCACGACACCAGGGACCCCAGGAAGACTGCCATCACGACACCAGCGACCCCAGGAAGACTGCCATCAGGGCACCAGCGACCCCAGGAAGACTGCCATCACGACACCAGCGACCCCAGGAAGACTGCCATCGCGACACCAGCGATCCCAGGAAGACTGCCATCACGGCACCAGCGACCCCAGGAAGACTGCCATCACGACACCAGCGACCCCAGGAAGACTGCCATCACGACACCAGCGACCCCAGGAAGACTGCCATCACGACACCAGCGACCCCAGGAAGACTGCCATCACGACACCAGCGACCCCAGGAAGACTGCCATCACGACACCAGCGACCCCAGGAAGACTGCCATCACGACACCAGCGACCCCAGGAAGACTGCCATCACGACACCAGCGACCCCAGGAAGACTGCCATCACGACACCAGCGACCCCAGGAAGACTGCCATCACGACACCAGCGACCCCAGGAAGACTGCCATCACGACACCAGCGACCCCAGGAAGACTGCCATCACGACACCAGCGACCCCAGGAAGACTGCCATCACGACACCAGCGACCCCAGGAAGACTGCCATCACGACACCAGCGACCCCAGGAAGACTGCCATCACGACACCAGCGACCCCAGGAAGACTGCCATCACGACACCAGCGACCCCAGGAAGACTGCCATCATGTCACCAGCGACCCCAGGAAGACTGCCATCACGACACCAGCGACCCCAGGAAGACTGCCATCACGACACCAGCGACCCTAGGAAGACTGCCCTCACGACACCAGCGACCCCAGGAAGACTGCCATCATGTCACCAGCGACCCCAGGAAAACTGCCATCACGGCACCAGCGACCCCAGGAAGACTGCCATCGCGACACCAGCGATCCCAGGAAGACTGCCATCGCGACACCAGCGACCCCAGGAAGACTGCCATCGCGACACCAGCGACCCCAGGAAGACTGCCATCACGACACCAGCGACCCCAGGAAGACTGCCATCATGTCACCAGCGACCCCAGGAAGACTGCCATCACGACACCAGCGACCCCAGGAAGACTGCCATCACGACACCAGCGACCCCAGGAAGACTGCCATCGCGACACCAGCGATCCCAGGAAGACTGCCATCGCGACACCAGCGACCCCAGGAAGACTGCCATCACGATACCAGCGACCCCAGGAAGACTGCCATCACGACACCAGCGACCCCAGGAAGACTGCCATCACGACACCAGCGACCCCAGGAAGACTGCCATCACGGCACCAGCGACCCCAGGAAGACTGCCATCACGACACCAGCGACCCCAGGAAGACTGCCATCACGACACCAGCGACCCCAGGAAGACTGCCATCGCGACACCAGCGACCCCAGGAAGACTGCCATTACGACACCAGGGACCCCAGGAAGACTGCCATCACGACACCAGCGACCCCAGGAAGACTGCCATCACGACACCAGCGACCCCAGGAAGACTGCCATCGCGACACCAGCGACCCCAGGAAGACTGCCATCGCGACACCAGCGACCCCAGGAAGACTGCCATCTCGACACCAGGGACCCCAGGAAGACTGCCATCACGACACCAGCGACCCCAGGAAGGCTGCCATCACGACACCTGCGACCCCAGGAAGACTGCCATCGCGACACCAGGGACCCCAGGAAGACTGCCATCGCGACACCAGCGACCCCAGGAAGACTGCCATCGCGACACCAGGGACCCCAGGAAGACTGCCATCACGACACCAGCGACCCCAGGAAGACTGCCATCGCGACACCAGCGATCCCAGGAACGCCTTCTTGGGGAAACAACAACATCACGCAGAGGACAGCATCGACAAGTTCCTGGTCCACTAAACTTACACCCACACCCTCAGGGACGACCAACATTGCTACCTCCAGCATTTGATGGTCATCATCATGGTCGTCAACATGTGTCCCGTTAATTGGCTGCACGACACTGGTCGTTAATCCGGCAATCAGACGTCAGTGACTAGGTAATGTTACGACTGGACTCCGGTGGTAGGTATGGGGCTGAGAGCTACGACCCCAATGTGCGTTGACCCCCAACACTGGATGCTTCCTCCATTCTGGCCTCATCTTCCAAAAATTATACTTCTGCATCTGTGGACACGGCATCTGTGAAAACTGCTGTGTCTGTAAGTACTGCTGTGACTGTGAGTACTGCTGTGACTGTGAGTACTGCTGTACCTGTGAGTAAGAGTTAGGTTATCCTCGGACTGACAACTCTTACGGCTGAGCATAGCTTCTTTAAAACGGTTACCAACAGCCTGATTGCTCAACAACTGTGCTGTAATGAGCAGACGGAGGTTACAGCTTCCACCACTTCTTGTGCTGATTGACTCCCATGGGTTTATAGTTAGAGGAAATATAATCAATGCACACACACACACACACACACACAAACACACACACACACACACACACACACACACACACACACACACACACACACACACACACACACACACACACACACACGCACGCAAGCACACACACACATCGCATCTCCTGAGGCGCACATCAACCAAATAACCGCTGCAGCATATGGGCGTCTATAAAACCTAAGAATAGCATTCCGACATCTCAATAAACAATCGTTCAGGACCATGTACACCGTGTATGTCAGGCCTATATTGGAGTATGCAGCACCAGTTTGGAACCCATATCTAGCCAAGCATTCAAGGAAATTAGAGAGAGTGCAAAGGTTTGCAACAAGACTAGTCCCGGAGCTAAGGAGCATGTCCTATGAGGAGAGGTCAAAGTATATCAACCTGACAACACTGGAGAACAGTAGAGATAGGGGGATATGATAAGGACATATAAAATACTGAGAGGAATTGACAAGGTGGACAGAGAAAGGATGTTCCAGAGATGGGGCACAGCAACAAGGGGCCACAGTTGGAAGTTGAAGACTCAGATGAATCACAGGGATGGTAGGAAGTATTTCTTCAGTCACAGAGTTGTCAGGAAGTGTAATAGTCTGGGAAGTGATGTAGTGGAGGCAGGATCCATACATAGCTATGAGAACAGTTATGATAAAGCTCATGGAGCAGGAAGAGTGACCTAGTAGCGACCAGTAAAGAGGCGTGGCCAGGAGCTGTGACTCGACCCCTGCAAACACAACTAGGTGAGTACAACTAGGAGAATACACACACACACACACACACACACACACACACACACACACACACACACACACACACACAAACACACACACACACACACACACACACACACACACAAACACACACACACACATACACACATACACACACAAAGGGATCTGGACTGGCTGCTTGAGTTTAACCCCACCAAGTACAAAGTCATGAAGATTGGGGAAGGTCCAAGAGGACCGCAGACAGAGTACAAGTTAAGGAGCCAAAGACTTCAAACTTCACTGAAGGAAAAGGATCTCGGAGTGAGTATAATACCGAGCATATCTCCTGAGGTGCACATCAACCAAATAACTGCTGCAGCATTCGGGCGCCTGGCAAACCTAAGAATAGTTTCGACACTTAAGGGGACTCGAACTGAGGATCTGACTGGTTCTGAGTAGAGTCCGCCAGCTTAGAAGTTAACACCTTCACAAAAACACCATCAACATCACAAACACACCACCAACACCAAGAACACTTCACCAACACCACCAACACACCACTACAAACTTAATACAACACCACACAAACACAAAATCAACATCAAAAAGACACCACCAACATCACAAGCACACCACCACCACAGACCGGCACTACCAGCACCTGGACACACCATCAGCACCTGACACAATGCCAGCACCACCAGACACCACCACCACACCGCACCATCAGCCACCACACCACACTGCCTACCACACACACCACCACCTGACACTCCACCACCGACACACCACCAGCACACCACCACCACCTGACACACCACCTACCGACACACCATACCACGCACCCACCAGCACCTGACCACACCACCAGCACACCATCAAACAGCACCACACCTAGCACCACAGCACACCACCACACTGCCGCCACCACCTGACACCACCACACACACCACAACACCATCACCACACACACACCACCACCACAAACACGCCATCACACCATAGCACACACCACCACCACACCACCACACCACCACGCACCACACCACACACACCATCAGCCACCACAGCCATCAGCCACCGACACACCACCTGAAACACACCACCAGCACCACCAGACACCGCATCACCGACACACCACACACCTGACACACCACACCTGACACACCATCACCACCAGAGCACTGCCATCACCGACAAACACACCATCCAGCACCACCAGTCACACCACAGGGACACACCACAACACACACACCATCCACACCAGACACACCATCACCGCACCAAATCAGCCACCACACCTGACACCACCAGAGCACACCACAGCACCACACCACCAACTCAGCACCTGGGCACACCTGCCATCACATAGACACACACCGCACCACCAGACACCACCACACACCACGACCTCCAGCAACACCACCAGACACCACCAGCACCAGAGCACACCGCCTAGCACACCACCACTCAGCAACACCAGCACACCACCACCACCACAGCACACCACCACACCACAGGACACACCATCACACACTGACACACCACCACCACCACACTCAGCACCTCACGCCACCAGCACTGACCACACCAGCAACACCTCCAGCACACCATACCACAACCACCACACCAGCCACCACAGCACACCATCACCTGAGCCACACACCGCCACCTGAGCACCATCAGCACCAGACACCCACCTGAGCCACACCACCAGCACCACCAGACCACACACCACACCTGCACCAGCACCACCGCACCACCAGCACACACCACACACCAGACACTGACACACCACCAGACACACACCACCACCTGCCAGCACACCAGACACCTGAGCACCCACACCACCAGCACCACAGACACCACCAAACACACCTGAGAGCACCACCACCACCACCGACACCAGGCCACCTACCACCACCGAGCACACCACCAGCACCTGAGCACACCACACCACCACACACCTGACACCAGAGCACACCGCACACCTGACACACACCTGCCACCTGAGCACACCATCCAGCACCCGACAGCCACCAGCACCTACACCACACCATCCACCACCAGACACACCACCCACCACCGACACACCTGACACAGAGCACACATACACCACCAGACACACCACCAGACACTACCTGGACACACCTGACACCGCACACAGCACCTGCCAGCACCACCACCAGCCTGACCACCACCGCCTGGAGCACACCAGACCACGACACCACCACAGCACAGCCACACACCTGAGCCACCTACGCCTGAAGCACCACCACCAACAACCACACACTCCTATCCACACACCGGACACCACCGACACCACCACCAACACCGAGCACCGCCAGCCACCACCACGCCACCATCAACACCACCACCACCACCACACCAACGACCACACCGCCGCACCTGACGCACCACCACCTGACACCACACCACCAGCCGCCACCACACCACCACCAGCCAACCACAAACACACCACCAACACACAAACACACCACCAACACCGACAAACACACCACAACACACTCAACACCACAAACACACCAACACCACAAACACACCACCACCACAAACACACCACCACCACAAACACACCATCAACACCACAAACACATCACCACCACAAACACACCACCACCACAAACACTCCACCAACACCACAAACACACCACCACCACAAACACACCACCAACACCACAAACACACCGACACCACCACAAACACTCCACCAACACCACTAACACACCACTAACACCAGAAACACACCACCAACACCACAAACACACCGACACTACCACAAACACACCACTAACACCACAAACACTCCACCAACACCACAAACACACCACTAACACCACAAACACACCACCAACACCACAAACACACCACCAACACCACAAACACACCACCAACACCACAAACACACCACCAACACCACAAACACACCACCAACACCAGAAACACACCACCAACACCACAAACACACCGACACCACCACAAACACTCCACCAACACCACTAACACACCACTAGTACCAGAAACACACCACCAACACCACAAACACACCGACACCACCACAAACACACCACCAACACCACAAACACACCACCAACACCACAAACACACCACCACCACAAACACACCACCAACACCACAAACACACCACCAACACCACAAACACACCACCAACACCACAAACACACCACCAACACCACAAACACACCACCAACACCACAAACACACCACCAACACCACAAACACACCACCAACACCACAAACACACCACCACCACAAACACACCATCAACACCACAAACACACCACCACCACAAACACACCACCAACACCACAAACACACCACCAACACCACAAACACACCGACACCACCACAAACACTCCACCACCACAAACACACCACCACCACAAACACACCACCACCACCACAAACACTCCACCCACACCACAAACACACCGACACCACCACAAACACACCACCACCACAAACACTCCACCACCACCACAAACACTCCACCAACACCACAAACACACCACCAACACCAGAAACACACCGACACCACCACAAATACTCTACCAACACCACAAACACACCGACACCACCACAAACACACCACCACCACAAACACACCACCACCACAAACACACCACCAACACAAACACACCACCAACACCACAAACACACCGACACCACCACAAACACACCACCACCACAAACACACCACCACCACAAACACACCACCACCACAAACACACCACCACCACAAACACACCACCAACACAAACACACCACCAACACCACAAACACACCGACACCACCACAAACACACCACCACCACAAACACACCACCACCACAAACACACCACCACCACAAACACACCACCACCACAAACACACCACCAACACAAACACACCACCAACACCACAAACACACCACCAACACCACAAACACACCACAAACACCACAAACACACCACCAACACCACAAATCACACATTTCCCGACTTTTTAAAACTTCTGTAACAAATATGGGAAATAAATTCTTGTAGTAATTCCGTGATAGTGAAAGAGAGTTACAAGACGAGTGAAGAATTACAATGACGTTGTAAATGTTTACATCAAACGTGGAAATAAATGAACGAAAATAAAACGTATGAAATCATCCATAAAACACGGTTATAAAGCAAGAAAATTATGAGCAAAAAAAGAATGAACTCTATGAAGAAAAAAACAAATGAAAGAATGAATTAAATAAATAATAGAAATGAAAGTTTAACTGAGAATTAAAAAAATATTTCCTTTTTCCCTGTGACCAAAATGAAAAATAATTTTTCTCGTTATTCGTTGTTTGACAATTAGCACCAAAGGTCGTTTTTCCAGCAGTGAAAGTCGTCAAATATCTGGCTGGAATAAAATCTCATTTTTCCTGCCCCCATCCACTTGGTGGGTCAAACTGCAACTTTACCTAATAAGGATGTCAATATAAACCCAGAAATGTTTATAATTGGGAAATAGGGTCAGTAAAACAAGGTAAAAATACTTATTAATGAACTTTTAAATTTGCCTTACTGGGTATATCAGACTGTGTAAATATTATAAATGAAGCGAGTTGTAAGGTTGTAATGTTAGTAGGTTGGTAGGCACTTGTGCAACACCGGTGGATTCTTCAGTCCTATAGAGTGAAGAATGGTTGGAGATCAGAAGGAGTTTAAGGTAATCAGTCCCTCAGCCTGGAGTCGACGCTAGGGGGAGGGACTGATTACCTCTAACTCCTTCTGATCTCGAACCTTTTGCTCTGTACTGGACTGAAGAAGCCAATCGTTAGCGAAATGTTTCCAAATACAGATACTCAAGTGTTGCACAAGAGTCTAATAAATCAAGGTTAGTAAGTTAAAAGTCAGCAATCCTCCTGTCACATAAGTGCGGAAAGGAAGCGTGTTAAACGTTTTGTACTCTGGTAGAATTGCAAAAGGTTTCGGTCCCAAAGATTCGTTGGACGGCAGCAAACACTCGCAAACTTCAATTTGTATTCGGTGTCCACTTATTTTTTCCCGTACTGTGGGATTCTTAATGGTTCTCATCTCTGTAATATTTCCTTTCCAGTATATGTATGTTTTCTGAGACTTGGCCACGAACCAGCTGACACACCTGGAGTACACCTGGAGAGGGTTTCGGGGGTCAACGCCCCCGCGGCCCGGTCTGAGACCAGGCCTCGTGGTGGATCAGGGCCCGATTAACCAGGATGTTACTGCTGGCCGCACGTACGAACCACAGCCCGGCTAATCAGGTACTGATTGTAGGTGCCTGTCCAGTGCCTTCATGAAAACAGCCAGGGGTCTATTGGTAATCCCCCTTATGTATACTGGGAGGCAGCTGAACAGTCTTGCCATTAAAAGATAGCAAGATAATTAGTGCCGTATGTACAGTGTACAGTGTACAATGTACAGTGTACCGGCATATAGTGTTGCTGATCTGGTCAACAATCCAATCAACACACAGATCACCTTCATATATCGAGTAACTCAGTAGTAACACATATTAATGGTTTACAATAACGAGAAATTGGTGAATAAGATTCGTGTGCAACCCGTTTCTCCTGCGTAGCAGGCTTCATCACTCAAAATAAGTGGTGACGTTATACAGGAGACAGTGGAAGAAGTGAAAATATACTTTTAAGTTGTTCAGTTCCTCAGCCTTGATTAAAGGTGCCAAGTCCCTTGACAGATTGCTGAACAAATAGATAGAGAGCTACGGTATATTAAATTACATTATCAGGAACACACGAGTGACAGTGATATACTCTTTAATTCCCAAATAGCACAAGCGACAGTCAGCAACATTTTAAACATGGGAAAGCGCTAAAGCCACAAGGACCATACAAATTTAAGATTTTCTTAAAGGGGAAAACTATCTTTACCATTTAAAGTAAAGAGATATTCTGGTTCATCGTGAGTGATTTACTTCCAATACGTCAAGACGACCCGCCTTAACGTGCCACAAAAGACAGAATGACAGTTGAACTAGAGAGGAAGGTGCTCTTAACACGAAGAACTGCCCAAGGATTGACGTCTGCCCCTGGAGTGTCGCCGAATGCTCTTGTTGTGTAGCCAAGTACCCATGGAAGGATTAATTCCCCTGACATCTACTAAGAGTCAGCTGGTGCCCATGGAAGGACACACACCCCTTACGTCTGCCCTTACAGTGTTGTCAGGTGCCCATGGAAGGACACATACCCCTGACGTCTGCCTCTACAGTGTTGTAAGGTGCCCATGGAAGGACACATATCCCTGACGTCTGCCCCTACAGTGTTGTCAGATGCCCATTGAAGGAGACACATCCCTGACGTCTGCCCCTACAGTGTTGTCAGGTGCCCATGGAAGGACACACACCACTGACGTCTGCCTCTACAATGTTGTCAGGAGCCGATGGAAGGACACACCCCTGACGTCTGCCTCTACAGTGTTGTCAGGTGCCCATTGAAGGACACACACCCCTGACGTCTGCCCCTACAGTGTTGTCAGGTGCCCATTGAAGGACACACCCCTGACATCTGCCTCTACAATGTTGTCAGGAGCCGATGGAAGGACACACCCCTGACGTCTGCCTCTACAGTGTTGTCAGGTGCCCATGGAAGGACATACACCACTGACGTCTGCCTCTACAGTGTTGTCAGGTGCCCATGGAAGGACATACACCACTGACGTCTGCTTCTACAGTGTTGTCAGGTGCCCATGGAAGGACACACACCCCTGACGTCTGCCTCTACAGTGTTGTCAGGTGCCCATGGAAGGACATACACCACTGACGTCTGCCTCTACAGTGTTGTCAGGTGCCCATGGAAGGACATACACCACTGACGTCTGCTTCTACAGTGTTGTCAGGTGCCCATGGAAGGACATACACCACTGACGTCTGCTTCTACAGTGTTGTCAGGTGCCCATGGAAGGACACACACCCCTGACGTCTGCCTCTACAGTGTTGTCAGGTGCCCATGGAAGGACACACACCCCTGACGTCTGCTTCTACAGTGTTGTCAGGTGCCCATGGAAGGACACACACCCCTGACGTCTGCCTCTACAGTGTTGTCAGGTGCCCATGGAAGGACATACACCCCTGACGTCTGCCTCTACAGTGTTGTCAGGTGCCCATGGAAGGACATACACCCCTGACGTCTGCCTCTACAGTGTTGTCAGGTGCCCATGGAAGGACATACACCACTGACGTCTGCTTCTACAGTGTTGTCAGGTGCCCATGGAAGGACATACACCCCTGACGTCTGCTTCTACAGTGTTGTCAGGTGCCCATGGAAGGACATACACCACTGACGTCTGCTTCTACAGTGTTGTCAGGTGCCCATGGAAGGACATACACCCCTGACGTCTGCTTCTACAGTGTTGTCAGGTGCCCATGGAAGGACATACACCACTGACGTCTGCTTCTACAGTGTTGTCAGGTGCCCATGGAAGGACATACACCCCTGACGTCTGCTTCTACAGTGTTGTCAGGTGCCCATGGAAGGACATACACCCCTGACGTCTGCTTCTACAGTGTTGTCAGGTGCCCATGGAAGGACACACACCCCTGACGTCTGCCCCTACAGTGTTGTCAGGTGCCCATGGAAGGACATACACCACTGACGTCTGCCTCTACAGTGTTGTCAGGTGCCCATGGAATGACACACACCCCTGACGTCTGCTTCTACAGTGTTGTCACGTGCCCATGGAAGGACATACACTCACACACACACACACACACACTGACGCCAACTACTTACTCTGCAACTAATCATCAACACATAACAATTACTGTAGCTCACAGCCCGGGAACCTAAAACCACAAAGCCGATATAATTCCACCAAACAATTGCCCAAAAAATGTCCTCCAAACCTCGAAATTATTACTGGAACAACGAAAAACATTTATATTTTGCTTGTGCGAGATTACAGAGCCATGATTTAGTGGTGACGCCTGAGGGAAGACTCAGTCTAATGACAGTTTTTGCAGCCTGACTGAAAACATAAATGTTAAAGGATGAGAATATCCTGGAGGCATGTTGACGTTCTTACTGACACCAGTGTGAGGACACTGAGTAGCAGTGTGGGGACACTGAGTAGCAGTGTGAGGACACTGAGTAGCAGTGTGAGGACACTGAGTAGCAGTGTGAGGACACTGAGTAGCAGTGTGAGGACACTGAGTAGCAGTGTGAGGACACTGAGTAGCAGTGTGAGGACACTGAGTAGCAGTGTGAGGACACTGAGTAGCAGTGTGAGGACACTGAGTAGCAGTGTGAGGATACTGAGTAGCAGTGTGAGGACACTGAGTAGCAGTGTGAGGACACTGAGTAGCAGTGTGAGGACACTGAGTAGCAGTGTGAGGACACTGAGCAGCAGTGTGAGGACACTAAGTAACAGTGTGAGGACACTGAGTAGCAGTGTGAGGACACTGAGTAGCAGTGTGAGGACACTGAGTAGCAGTGTGAGGACACTGAGTAGCAGTGTGAGGACACTGAGTAGCAGTGTGAGGACACTGAGTAGCAGTGTGAGGACACTGAGTAGCAGTGTGAGGACACTGAGCAGCAGTGTGAAGACATTGAGTAGCAGTGTGAGGACACTGAGTAGCAGTGTGAGGACACTGAGTAGCAGTGTGAGGACACTGAGTAGCAGTGTGAGGACACTGAGTAGCAGTGTGAGGACACTGAGTAGCAGTGTGAGGATACTGAGTAGCAGTGTGAGGACACTGAGTAGCAGTGTGAGGACACTGAGTAGCAGTGTGAGGACACTGAGTAGCAGTGTGAGGACACTGAGTAGCAGTGTGAGGACACTGAGTAGCAGTGTGAGGACTCTCAGTAGCAGTGTGAGGACACTGAGTAGCAGTGTGAGGACACTGAGTAGCAGTGTGAGGACACTGAGTAGCAGTGTGAGGACACTGAGTAGCAGTGTGAGGACACTGAATAGCAGTGTGAGGACACTGAGTAGCAGTGTGAGGATACTGAGTAGCAGTGTGAGGACACTGAGTAGCAGTGTGAGGACACTGAGTAGCAGTGTGAGGACACTGAGTAGCAGTGTGAGGACTCTCAGTAGCAGTGTGAGGACACTGAGTAGCAGTGTGAGGACACTGAGTAGCAGTGTGAGGACACTGAGTAGCAGTGTGAGGACACTGAGTAGCAGTGTGAGGACACTGAGTAGCAGTGTGAGGACACTGAGTAGCAGTGTGAGGACACTGAGTAGCAGTGTGAGAACACTGAGTAGCAGTGTGAGGACACTGAGTAGCAGTGTGAGGACACTGGGTAGCAGTGTGAGGACACTGAGTAGCAGTGTGAGGACTCTCAGTAGCAGTGTGAGGACACTGAGTAGCAGTGTGAGGACACTGAGTAGCAGTGTGAGGACACTGGGTAGCAGTGTGAGGACACTGAGTAGCAGTGTGAGGACACTGGGTAGCAGTGAGAGGACAATGAGTAGCAGTGTGAGGACACTGAGTAGCAGTGTGAGGACACTGAGTAACAGTGTGAGGACACTGAGTAGCAGTGTGAGGACACTGAATAGCAGTGTGAGGACACTGAGTAGCAGTGTGAGGACACTGAGTAGCAGTGTGAGGACACTGAATAGCAGTGTGAGGACACTGAGTAGCAGTGTGAGGACACTGAGCAGCAGTGTGAGGACACTGAGTAGCAGTGTGAGGACACTGAGTAGCAGTGTGAGGACACTGAGTAGCAGTGTGAGGACACTGAGTAGCAGTGTGAGGACACTGAGTAGCAGTGTGAGGACACTGAGTAACAGTGTGAGGACTCTCAGTAGCAGTGTGAGGACACTGAGTAACAGTGTGAGGACACTGAGTAGCAGTGTGAGGACACTGAGTAGCAGTGTGAGGACACTGAGCAGCAGTGTGAGGACACTAAGTAACAGTGTGAGGACACTGAGTAGCAGTGTGAGGACACTGAGTAGCACTGTGAGGACACTGAGCAGCAGTGTGAGGACACTGAGTAGCAGTGTGAGGACACTGAGCAGCAGTGTGAGGACACTAAGTAATAGTGTGAGGACACTGAGTAGCAGTGTGAGGACACTGAGTAGCAGTGTGAGGACACTAAGTAACAGTGTGAGGACTCTCAGTAGCAGTGTTAGGACAATGAGTAGCAGTGTGAGGACACTGAGTAACAGTGTGAGGACTCTCAGTAGCAGTGTGATGACACTGAGTAGCAGTGTGAGGACACTGAGTAGCAGTGTGAGGACACTGAGTAGCAGTGTGATGACACTGAGTAGCAGTGTGGGGACAGTAGTAGTGTGAGGACACTGAGTAGCAGTGTGAGGACACTGAGTAACAGTGTGAGGACTCTCAGTAGCAATGTGTGGACACTGGAGTAGCAGTGTGAGGACACTCAATAGCTGTGTGAGGACACTCAGCAGCAGTGTGAAGACACTCAGTAGGACTGTGAGGACACTCAGTAGCAGTGTGAGGACACTCAGTAGCACACTCAATAGCACTGTGAGGACACTCAGTAGGACTGTGAGGACACTCAGTAGCAGTGTGAGGACACTCAGTAGCACACTCAGTAGCACTGTGAGGACACTGAGTAGCAGTGTGAGGACACTCAACAGCAGTGTGAAGATTCTCAGTAACAGTATGAGGACACTGAGTGGCAGTGGATTACACTCAGTAGCAATGTACAGAATGTGCTGCATATTTCTACTGGACTCATCAGCTCCAGACTGAGGGATTGATTATCTCAAACTCCTCCTCATCTTCCCTCGTTTCTCTGCACTGGATTGAAGAAAAAGGTCACTGGCTCATGAAACGCTTCCAGAATAAAGAATCTAATGTATTGCACAAGTGTCTTATTTATCATTATAAATACTGTAATTAAGTAAGGGAGGGCACCGTTTTACAGCACTTCACTTTACGGCGTTTCTCTAATGCAGCAGTTTTCAATTATACCTATTCTTCATTTATTCAGTCTTCCTCCAGTAATGTATTCACCACTCACTATAAGCTAAGGCAGAAAATATTTTTAAGGTAAGTAATGTGTGTACTGTACATGTATTTTTTTTTAGGCCTAGCTCTATTTCTCACTTAATATTTGAGACTGTAAAGATATTATGAGGTTTTTAAGTGCAGTTGAAATTGGAAAAAGGCTATGATTCACTTTACAGCGATTTTCGCTTTACAGCTGTAGCCTGGAACTTAACCTGCTGTATAAGCGGGTTGGATTCCTCCTGTACTGTTTACAACAACTAGAACTTTTCATTTATTTACAGATATTCAGGAAATCTTTTACTGTTCCCATACTTGCACCAGTTCATCCTAGCAGATACCAGTTGACTGGATAATTGTGTTTAAAGCCTGTCAACCACACCTGGGTCATTACTGTTGCAAGTAACCTGCTACCACCAATCTAGAATACTTGAATCAATAAAAAAGGAGTTTAAATAATCTCTCATTGTACATACACTGAGAAACATATACCTCTCGGTGCATATTTCCTTGTAATGGCTATTTTGAATCTTCTAATATACTCTAGAATAATTTTCTGTAAATGTTATCCTCACCTTCCAAATGTTACCTAATACTGCAGTTAATACGAATCCACAAAAAAGATAACTCAATTCTTAAAAATCACGTTTATTTGACCACTGAATTACATTATAGGTATAAATTGTACCCATCATATTTTTTTTATAAACATTCCATTCCTTAATTGTCCAAAATATGAGAAATATTCTTCATTGTTATAGAAAATTATATTCATTATATGTCTCCACGGTTTTCTCCTGTACCGCTGAGATACACTACACAATAAAATAATATTATACAGTAAACTAGTTAGATAGCTCATTCATTAACCGTATTGAATTACTGGTCAATATCTCCTTCAATTAGCTCGTTTTGCAACTAGATTTTAATTATTAAAGAGACGAAGGGGTAAGCCAGTGGAAGGCCTCGGTCAGATGACCAAAAGCACCAGTGGCGGGCCATCACATGGCTAAAACCCCGCGTCAAGAAACACTGGTTCTGTTTCCTGATGAATCTTATCTAACCTAACCCCGGTTTGCATCCAATATAATCTTATAACACTTCACTTATTGCACCTTTGCATAGGAGACACAAGAAATTTTTCAAAATTCCCACTGCCAGAGTGATTTAAAACAAAAATCATATATATTAATTGAATCAAATAATCTCCCCAGACCACCACTGGGTCCTCCCTCTGTGTAAATCAGGCTGAACTCCCTGAACCACCCCAATAGAATTATTATTATTGTTGTTATTATTATTATTATTATTATTGTTATTATTATTATTATTATTATTATTATTATTATTATTATTATTATTATTATTATTATTATTATTATTATTATTATTATTATTATTATTATTTATTATTATTATTATTATTATTATTATTATTATTATTATTATTATTATTATTATTATTATTATTAAAATTATATATTAAACGAGACCTGCGGAAGAAGTGAGCTAAGTAGCACAGTGACTACAGTGAACACTACACGGTACAGTGACTACAGTGAACACTACACGGTACAGTGACTACAGTGAACGCTACACGGTACAGTGATTACCGTGAACACTACACGGTACAGTGACTACAATGAACACTACACGGTACAGGGACTACAGTGAACACTGCACGACACAGTGACTACAGTGAACACTACACGGTACAGTGGTTACAGTGAACACTACACGGTACAGTGGCTACAATGAACACTACACGGTACAGGGACTACAGTGAACACTACACGGTACAGTGGTTACAGTGAACACTACACGGTACAGTGACTACAATGAACACTACACGGTACAGTGGTTACAGTGAACACTACACGGTACAGTAACTACAATGAACGCTACACGGTACAGTGACTACAGTGAGAACAACACGACACGACACGGTACAGTGACAGCAGTGAACACTACATTGTACGTCACGGTACAGTGACCACATTGAACACTACACCACAAGTCACGGAACATCGACACCAGTGAACTCTACTCCACACGACATGGTACAGTGACAGCAGTGAACACGATACAGTGACAGCAGTGAACACGGTACAGTGACAGCAGTGAACACGGTACAGTGACATCAGTGAACACGGTATAGCGACATCAGTGAACAGTACAGTGACAGCAATGAACACGGTACAGTGACAGCGGTGAACACGGTACAATGACAGCAGTGAACACGGTACAGTGACATCAGTGAACACGGTACAGTGACAGCAGTGAACAGCACAGTGACAGCAGTGAACACGGTACAGTGATAGCGGTGAACACGGTACAGTGACAGCGGTGAACACGGTACAGTGATAGCGGTGAACACGGTACAGTGACAGCGGTGAACACGGTACAGTGACAGCGGTGAACACGGTACAGTGACAGCGGTGAACACGGTACAGTGACAGCGGTGAACACGGTACAGTGACAGCAGTAAACAGTACAGTGACAGCAGTGAACACGACGCGTCACGGCGGTACAGTGACAACGGTGAACACGGTACAGTGACAGCAGTAAACAGTACAGTGACAGCAGTGAACACGACGCGTCACGGCGGTACAGTGACAACGGTGAACACGGTACAGTGACGGTTCAAGAAGTAGCTGTACCAGCGGGTTAGCGGACCACAGAAATATTGAAGTCTGACTCATTAAGAATTTTTTTCTCATATTATTAATAATAATGATTAATAATAATAATAATAATAATAATAATAATAATAATAATAATAATAATAATAATAATAATAATAATAATAATAATAATAATAATAATAATAATAATAATTTTATAGGGAAGCGCTGAAAATGCAAAATATAATAATTATATTATTATTATTATTATTATTATTATTATTATTATTATTATTATTATTATTATTATTATTATTATTCAATTTTGGAATGAAGAGCTAAACCCGTGAAGGTCATACAACATCTTGTGAATAAAAGATAATCAGGTTTGATCCAAGGAAGAGGAGTGTAACTACGTTCAGTTTTTCCAGCAGCAAGCAGACAACCCTCACGGTCGGGGACCCGCCATGTTAACCTCTCTTGAAAAATATATTTGTTATCTCATTAAGCAAGAGATTACAATAGTAACGGAGTAATAAACACGGGGTTATCACTTTAGTGTCTAAATTGAAAATTGAAATTATTATTTTAATATCTGTGCGTCACCGTGCATGTGTGTACTAGCCTAATTGTGGTTGCAGGGTTCGATTCTTAGCTCCTGGCCCCGCTTCTTCACACGTCAATGGCGTCCACTCTGACACCTCGTCACATACCATGACTCGTTGTTGCCTTCCCGTCAGGAATTGTCTGATCCATTGCAGTGCCTTTCCTGTTATACTTGCCTGGTCCTTTAGCTTTTGTATTAATCTCTTGTTTGGAACTGTGTTGCAGGCATTCTTGAAGTCCAAGAAACTGCAGTCTACCCACCCCTCTCTCTCTTGTCTTACTTCCGTCACCTTGTCGTAAAACTCAGTAGCTTTGTGACACAGGGCTTTTCTTCCCTGAAGCCGTGCTGGTTGTCGTGTATAAGCTCATTCTTTTCCAAATGTTCCACCACTCTTCCCCTGATAATCTTCCCCATGACTTTGCGTACTATGCATCTCAGTGACACTGGTCTGTAGTTTAATGCTCCGTGTCTGTCTCCTGTCTTAAAAACTGGAACTACATTTTCTGTCTTCCATACCTCAGGTAGTTGCTCTTTTTCGGTAGATGTGTTGAAGACTGTTGTTAGTGGCACACACAGCGCCTCTGCTCCCTCTCTCAGGACCCAACAGAGAGATGTTGACCGCCTTTGAGGTATCTAGTTCACTCAGCAGCCTCTTCGCCTCCTCCTCGGTTGTGTGCATTGTGTCCAGCACTTGTTGGTGTACTCCACCTTTCCGACTTCCCGAAGTCCTTTTTTTTCTCTGAAAATACTTCCTTAAATCACATGTTGAACCCTTCACATACTTCTCATTCATTTCTTGTGAACTCACCTTCTTCCTCTAGCCTGATTACCTGGTCCTTGACTGCTGGTTTCCTCCTGATGAGGCTGTACAACAGCTTTAGGTCAGACTTGGCCTTCGATGCTATGCCATTTTCATATTACCGCTGGGCCTTTCCCCTTATCTGTGTATATTTGTTTTGCATCCGTCAAACATTGTTTAACGTCTCCAGTAACTACCAGAACATCTCAAGTGTAGTTTCCAACATTCATAAAATGTGACTCTTAAGTGAAAATCAAGTGTACTGGTACACTTATTAAATCACGTAAAATCACGTTAAATATATTGGAATCAACCTTTTCTGAATGACTTCAGAATTTAATGACTGATGCATTTTACAGGCAGGATAACACACGTGAAGCTCAGTTTGTCTGCCGGGAAATTTGTCAATTCATTTTTTTTATATAACTTGGAATCGCTGGAATCCGTCTGATCACTGAAGAATGTCTCTTCTTATCGGCTTCAAACTTTCACTCATGGTGTGTGTTTCAAAAAGCAAGTTGACGTTGTTATTGAACTCCATAAGTTCAGTTTTGCCAATTTCATTAAGTAAATATTGATATTGATTTCCACTGTCTAAGTGAAGAATATTTTGTTTTATCGGCCTCAAAATATTGGCGCTAGGGACACCTGACAAGTCTGAAATTTTTAGGAAATGGTTTAAAAAACCTGTACTTCTTGAATTCCGAGCAACTGCTGGCAAATATCTTATTTGCTAGGCGTCAGACTCTCAATATTGATGGGTTTTATTAACAGAAAGTTTGGATTTCACTTTGTAAATATTAGATTGCCATATTTATTAAATGAACTGGTTTTCACGTAATAATTAGAGAATGTTTCTTCAGGTTGGCTTCAAACTTTTAAGCGTTGGTGTATCTTAAGTGAGAGTTTTGAAGATTTCTTTTTATATCAAAATGGATTTTTTTAAAAAGTAGAAAATCAAATATTTTTTAAAGGAGTGTAAAAAATATAAAACAGAACTGTACGAAAAAGAGAGAAATAAGGAAAACTCACGTTTTTATACCATTTTCAGTTTTCACTTTTTTACCAAACCCTTAAATTGTGTACGACTGAATACCTTATCCTGACGGCACACTGTTAGGTGCTGGCTTCCTGGTCATGGCCTGGTCCTGGACCGGGCCGCGGGGGGCGTTGACCCCTGGATTGCCCTTCAGGTAAGCTCCAGGTAAGGCTTTCGTTTATAACTTTAAAACACCTTATCTGGTCACGTTCTAATTTTAAAATCTAGTTAACTATTACTATGTGAAAGTCCGAAATAATTGACACGTGCAGCTGTTCTCTACTCTGTTTTATATAGAATATTCCTGAAATTGGTGTCTATGATATAACTATAAATTATTATTATTATTATAATCATGGGGAAGCGCTAAACCCGTAGGATTATACAGCGCATGTGGGGGGGAGGGTGTGCTGGAAGAAACTGGAGCACATATCCAGTTCCCTAGATCAAGAGCCCTTCATTATCATCAAAAAACCTCCCTTGAGGAGGTTATATTACTAAAGAAGTGGGTAGGTACTATTTAGCCGCTTTTAATCTTGAGATAATATGATACTTTTACATTATTATTCGTTGTTGCTGGTGACTCTAAATCTAAGTAACTGAACTTATCGTCTCTTTCTTTGGATCGACTCTAAAAGCCTCTCATTCCCCTGGAGCTGTGTGATAACTATGATAACTGTGATAACTGTGATAACTATGATAACTGTGATAACTATGATAACTGTGATAACTGTGATAACTATGATAACTGTGATAACTGTGATAACTATGATAACTGTGATAACTATGATAACTGTGATAACTATGATAACTGTGATAACTATGATAACTGTGATAACTATGATAACTGTGATAACTATGATAACTGTGATAACTATGATAACTGTGATAACTATGATAACTGTGATAACTATGATAACTGTGATAACTATGATAACTGTGATAACTATGATAACTATGCTTCAGTTCTTCTCCTTGACTGAGATAACTCTTTAATGGATGATTCATCTAATGAAGTGGATGAAATTATTTTTTTTTTGGTTTGTGTTGTGTAGGTACACATTTTGTTTAATTTTGTGTGATTACTGGAGAATGCCTCTTCCGGTCGGCTTTAAACTTTTAGTGATGATGTGTTTTTCCTCAAAGGAAGCTTCGCCTTCATGTTAAATTATGTAAGTTTTAGTATGCCAGTATTATTAATCAAATTAGTTATGCGAATTAACTAAGAGAATGACTCTTCTAGGTAAAAGCTTCATAACTTACTTGTATGTGTACCTGAACCTAAAGCTTAAAGGAAGCTAACTTAATTACATTCAGACAAAAAAAAATGATTTTGGACTATGTTGGTCCATATTTCCCTTTTATCCAGGGAGAAACTGCGAAAATTTAAATAACAGTTTGCATTCCATAATTTCTGGTTGCCTTACGTGATTGGCTTCACCCTTCAACACTGACATCTTGATATAGCAAATTCTGAGCAACTTCAAGCATCATTTGTTGGTGCATTTTAGGAAATTGGTCTCTCTTGAGATAACTTGAGAATGCCTCTTCAGTGTTATTTCAAAGCTGATGCTTCTTTGTGTAAGGTTTGTATCAGTTCTGGTTTGTGTATGCCTTAATTTGCCACTTTTATTAGTGTCTATGTGATAAGTTCTGATTTGAGAGACATAGGTAATGCCTTGGGTCTAGCAGGGAAGATCAGCAGCGTTTTAGATTTGGAGAATATGATTAGAGCTTTGATGTCATAAGAATGGATGTGTTGAGAAAATTTAAAAACAGAGCAAGTATGCTCTATAACTGTTTTCAACTGGAAGAAACTGATGCAACTTCTAAGAGCCTCTTGGAAAAGTCTATAATTTCTCCATTTTTTGTTCTATGATCACAGATGAAGTCATTTTTGTTACTAGACTGTCTGTTAGCATTTTATTTAATTGTTAGTGTCTTCTGACGAGGAAAACAAAGAAATGGTTAGAGAATCGTCTTTCTCATTTTTTACAAGAAAAATGAATTGAAGGCTCAATTCCATTGATCTGATCCTTGAAGGTTTTGAGGTTAAGTCATCATGGAATAATGACCAGGTTATTGTTAACATATCTTAGCCATGTAGAGGGATGATCGTAAACTGGTCTCAGTCTAAATGTTCTAAATTGGACCACACTTAGGGTATCCACTGCATTTCGATTTATGCAGTCTGTTTTCATAAGAAAATAAATTATAGCTGAAACACAGTTGGATGTGATTTATGAAATTATGTGTGAGAAAAGGAAGAGCTTTAGAGAAAGAAAATGACTTGGTTGATGGGAATTTGGGTAGACAAAAAGTAATATCCAGCCTGGTGAGCTTCATGTTTTGGATGCTGACTTCACCAAAATGCCAACGAGAACACAATCACAGCTGGAGTGTACAGCATCCCGCGCAGAGGAAGTGAAGATTTTTCTGCACACGAGACAGCCAGGGACTGGAACACTAGACTACAGGAATACAGGTATGCAGTCACATGCATCTCCTGTTCAGTGCACTGCAACACTTGCATCATGAAATAGTATCATGCACAAGTCTATATCGAGGTGCCTCGAGGCTGCCACAACACACTGGATCAATATATATATATATATATATATATATATATATATATATATATATATATATATATATATATATATATATATATATATATATATATATATATATATATATATATATATATATATAATATATATATACATATATATATATATATATATATATATATATATATATATATATATATATATATTATATATATATATATATATATATATATATATATATATATATATATATATATATATATATATATATATATATATATATATATATATATATATATATATGTATATATATATATATATATATATATATATATATATATATATATATATATATATATATATATATATATATATATATATATATATATATATATATATATATATATTCTTCTGATTTTATGTTCCTTGTATTGCTGAAGTTCTTGGTGGGCGAAACGTCACACAAATATAAGGTTCTTTGCTATTTGTTTCATTCTATTGTGAGTCGATATTTGACAAAAAATGGCAAATTTTTCCAAATATATTTACTCATTGACTTTCAACTTGTCGAAGTCTGCAAATGTTAAAAAATCAAAGAGATATAATATTTTCCTGTACTGCTGTTGGGAAGAACTATGATTTTTTCGTTCAAAATTCTGCTGGGATTAAGAGCTATGTTATAAAGAAGTATGCAAGAGAAATTATATAATATCAATGTGATAAAACTAGTTTAAATAGTCAAAATGCAGCTTATACCATCAGTAAAATATTGCTTAAATACTCGTTAATGTTATGCAAACCAGTCTAACCCCAGCTGAGAGTCCTGTATGTAGAGTGTAGCAACTTACTTAAGAGAACCTATGTTACAAAATGCGATATCCATACCTAATAGACATTTCCAGAGAATACTAGAAGGTCAAATTATTGATCCCGCTCTGGCATCTAGCCTGTTTCTGGTTTTTGTAATAGTTTGCCAGAATATGATAGAGTCCAGTTATCCCTTGAATTTAAGAGAAATATTAATAGTGTTTTCGGATCACATCTGGATGATATAAAACCAACAAAATCAAATTTGAGATATTTAATAAAGTTGTCTAGGTGGACAATTTCAAATTAAATAAGTTTGATATAATTTAGGATATATAATAAAATATGAAGTGCTAAACCTATAAGGGTCATACAGCCAATTTAGGATGCAAACCCCTACACTTCTCTTGTAGTTCAGTGTTAAATTGTACATATAGCAGTAAAGTGCTGTGGGCACATTTCATAACGGTACGACTCACAAGTACCTTCTGGTATGTTGATATCAAGTATGTGAATAATACTGGTAAATACATGTGTATGCGTGTTCAAAGTGCTCTTTATGTCTCAGTAAGACTCGACTCGACTTCGACTTAAATAGTGACTGGCAAAAAGTCCACCAGTGACCTAACTTCTTGACCATCAACCTTTGCTTGAACAATATGACGAACCATTCGCCAAACAGCAATAATTTACAAAGCAGCAGTAAACAGCAGCACAGCGTCAGGAACAAAGAGACAAAATACCAATTCTAACTGGGGACCATCAGCAGATCCTCCATAAAGGCATAAAACTCCTTTAATATTGAATCTAAGTTCAGCAGTATCAAATTACTCCGAGTGCGTAGATGCCACAAGTAGGTCAGGAACTTCAGCTTGGGATCAGTGTTGAATCGAGTTTCTCCATGACACAACCTTTGCAAGACGTCAATAATCACTAACTCTGAACAATGCTCTGTGAACAGAGTTTCACAGAGTTGCAAGAAGTATGTTTCGGCTCTCCAACGAAATCATACCCTACAAAAAACAGTCTAAATCACGATCAAACAACCAGAGAGATGAGAGAGACGCAAGAAGCAGATCTAGAGAGTGGTGCTTCATGTAGGAGAAATAGCTAGAGAGAGAGCTGCTTCTCAAGCAAGTACCAGGTATAGAGAGAGTGAGGTAGAGAGGACTGCTTCAGCATCAGGTGCGATCACGTGACTACCCAGTGCTACTCCAGCGATGCCAGCAGGTTCTGGCTGAAACAAAAAAGCGAGCCGATAGTTAGGTAAGCAGTTTGTGAGAGTGGACAGCCAATCACAACTCTCCAGCAGCGAGCACAGACATAGCTAATATTATAAGGCAAATAATATTTTCATATTAGCTGTTAATGAAAATATTGGCAATATAAAATTATATGAAAGATAACATATGCATATAATACACATTGGGTCCCATTCAGAGGGCGCAACAACTTACATATAAACTGGTTATATATAACGTTATTTACGGTGTGGTGAGCAGCAACAACTGCGCCTTTCTTTCGGTTTTAAGTCAATATATAATTGACATTTTTTTATCGAGAAACTGATTGATGAGGTCGATACTTGAGTGGACATGGACCTGAGCTATATAAATACCTGTACCACTTGAGTAATGGCTGCCATATCACACGCTCCTTGCTGCCTGCTGAGGGCTCTGTAGATAATAAATGGTGCTACCAATTTCCTCGACAAGCTCTCAGTCAGAGCAGAGAGAACAAGAGACCGAAATGGGGCAAGTCAACACATAATTAATGGCTAAACATTCAATCCATCACTAATATTCTTACAGTACATTTATGAGCATTCATTCGCCTTGCGAGCCATTCAGGCATTGAGAGGTAATTTTGAAACCATAACCTTAAATTTTCCACATATAGAGTGGCAAGAGCCTGTGGACAGGTAATATATTTATGCGAAGCACCACAGCTATGTGTTATTTAGTGCCTGGAGTGGTGGAGGCTCGATCCTCCGTCTGCTGATCAAGAAACTCAGTCTGGGTTTCCGCAAGGTACGTGAGGGAGTATTACCTGCCGAGGTAATAAACAGATTAGATGCTACTAGGTACCCAGGACTCAAACAAGGTAGGCACCGCCAGGTATCTTACTCTCAGAAAAGGTAGACACTGCCAGGTATCTTACCCTCAGACAAGGTAGACACTGCGAGGTATCTTACTCTCAGACAAGGTAGACACTGCCAGGTATCTTACCCTCAGACAAGGTAGACACTGCCAGGTATCTTACTCTCAGACAAGGTAGACACTGCCAGGTATTTTACCCTCAGACAAGGTAGACACCGCGAGGTATCTTACTCTCAGACAAGGTAGACACTGCCAGGTATCTTACTCTCAGACAAGGTAGACACTGCCAGGTATCTTACTCTCAGACAAGGTAGACACTGCCAGATATCTTACTCTCAGACAAGGTAGACACTGCGAGGTATCTTACTCTCAGACAAGGTAGACACTGCGAGGTATCTTACTCTCAGACAAGGTAGACACTGCGAGGTATCTTACTCTCAGACAAGGTAGACACTGCGAGGTATCTTACTCTCAGACAAGGTAGACACTGCGAGGTATCTTACTCTCAGACACGGTGGACACTGCGAGGTATCTTACTTTCAGACAAGGTAGACACTGCCAGGTATCTTACTCTCAGACACGGTGGACACTGCGAGGTATCTTACTTTCAGACAAGGTAGACACTGCCAGGTATCTTACTCTCAGACAAGGTAGACACTGCCAGGTATCTTACTCTCAGACAAGGTAGACACTGCCAGGTATCTTACTCTCAGACAAGGTAGACACTGCGAGGTATCTTACTCTCAGACAAGGTAGACACTGCGAGGTATCTTACTTTCAGACAAGGTAGACACTGCCAGGTATCTTACTCTCAGACAAGGTAGACACTGCCAGGTATCTTACTCTCAGACAAGGTAGACACTGCCAGGTATCTTACTCTCAGACAAGGTAGACACTGCGAGGCATCTTACTCTCAGACAAGGTAGACACTGCCAGATATCTTACTCTCAGACAAGGTAGAAACCGCCAGGTATCTTACTCTCAGACAAGGTAGAAATCGCCAGGTATCTTACTCTCAGACAAGGTAGACACTGCCAGGTATCTTACTCTCAGACAAGGTAGACACCGCCAGGTATCTTACTCTCAGACAAGGTAGACACTGCGAGGTATCTTACTCTCAGACAAGGTAGACACTGCGAGGTATCTTACTCTCAGACACGGTGGACACTGCGAGGTATCTTACTTTCAGACAAGGTAGACACTGCCAGGTATCTTACTCTCAGACACGGTGGACACTGCGAGGTATCTTACTTTCAGACAAGGTAGACACTGCCAGGTATCTTACTCTCAGACAAGGTAGACACTGCCAGGTATCTTACTCTCAGACAAGGTAGACACTGCCAGGTATCTTACTCTCAGACAAGGTAGACACTGCGAGGTATCTTACTCTCAGACAAGGTAGACACTGCGAGGTATCTTACTTTCAGACAAGGTAGACACTGCCAGGTATCTTACTCTCAGACAAGGTAGACACTGCCAGGTATCTTACTCTCAGACAAGGTAGACACTGCCAGGTATCTTACTCTCAGACAAGGTAGACACTGCGAGGCATCTTACTCTCAGACAAGGTAGACACTGCCAGATATCTTACTCTCAGACAAGGTAGAAACCGCCAGGTATCTTACTCTCAGACAAGATAGAAATCGCCAGGTATCTTACTCTCAGACAAGGTAGACACTGCCAGGTATCTTACTCTCAGACAAGGTAGACACCGCCAGGTATCTTACTCTCAGACAAGGTAGACACTGCCAGGTATCTTACTCTCAGACAAGGTAGACACTGCCAGGTATCTTACTCTCAGACAAGGTAGACACTGCCAGGTATCTTACTCTCAGACAAGGTAGACACTGCCAGGTATCTTACTCTCAGACAAGGTAGACACTGCCAGGTATCTTACTCTCAGACAAGGTAGACACTGCCAGGTATCTTACTCTCAGACAAGGTAGACACTGCCAGGTATCTTACTCTCAGACAAGGTAGACACTGCCAGGTATCTTACTCTCAGACAAGGTAGACACTGCCAGGTATCTTACTCTCAGACAAGGTAGACACTGCCAGGTATCTTACTCTCAGACAAGGTAGACACTGCGAGGCATCTTACTCTCAGACAAGGTAGACACCGCCAGCTGTATATGTTTTAGACGAAGTAAAATCTTTCATCAACTCCAGTCTTTGACACCTCTCTTCGTCTCCAGCGAAGGTAATATAATTGACAAAATACACTCTTCTTCAAACAGTTTCGTTTTCTAATTAAAATACGTCTATGTAAACTTAGTCTGCTCTGCTCTGTCAAACAAAAATCAGGTATATGTAAACTTGTCATCGAAGTTTAAACTATGTTATTAAACTACACAAAAAGAATATACACGGAGAGGTATATATATATATATATATATATATATATATATATATATATATATATATATATATATATATATATATATATATATATATATTGTTTGATATACTTTTGATGAGTTTCGAGAGTTTTCAATACTCTTGCAGCCCGGCCCTGGGCCAGGCTTGTCCGGTGCTTGTCTGGTCAAATCATGCTGTTTCTGCTGGCAGCCCGCTGGCTCACATATCCGTTAGGTATCGCCTCTTCTCCGCTCTAGAGAGCACGTATATAAGACTCTGAGGCCTTCCCAGCAATTTTAATGCTTCATTGCTCTATGCGGGCCATAAATGATTTTGAATCTGTTGCAGTTCTAATATCTCAGCAGCCCTGAATGGAGCCGTTAACACTGAACAGTTCTCCAAGTGAGATTGCACAAGAGATCTGAAAAGTGTCTCCAGTGACATTTTTTTTTCTTGTCTTGAAACTTCTCTTTGTTTACCTCATCAGCTGATTTTATTACTCCCAGGTCCTTCACATGTTCCTTTCTAGTTAGTGCCTCTCTTGTACTTTCTATATAATACCTCCTTTTGAATTCTTATTTCCTTATTCAAGGAGCTGAAATTCGTCACCCTTGAAAGTCATGTTGTTTTCCACTACCCACTGAAAGACTGTTTATTGCTTCTTGAAGATTTTCAAGTCTTCATGCTTATACTGGTATCATTCTGCAAAAGATGAAACAAAGTCTGCTACAAGGATAAAAAACAATGTCTGTAAGAAACTGTCATGGCGTGAGGATGATGCCGTGGGGTACTGAGCTTTTAATTTTTTTTTTATGTTGGTTTTTGCTTTGTTATTACCACTCTTAGTATTCTATCTATCAAAAAGTTGTATGTCCATTTACATACTTTCTCAGATATACATATCTGCCTAATTTTGTGTGCAATCATCCCATGACTGCATTTATCAAATGCCTTTGTAATTCTGTCAAAGGGGCTTAGCCGCTGAGATGAGCACGATTTTCCAGCTTTAAATCCATATTGGTTTGGTATGTACAGCTTGTGCTGTTCCATAAAATTTGTAATTTCGTATCTCATTACCTTTTTGAAGACTTTTATGATGTGCGATGTTATAGATATACTGGTCTGTAATATTTGGCTAGTATTTTGCTGGTTCCTTTATCCTATGAAGCTGTGTCTGAACTCTTTAGGACCTCTGAGAGGTCACCTACATTTAAGTTCATTCTCTCAAGGATACTGAGTGCTCCTGCTAGTGTTGTTTTGCAATTCTTTATAAAGAATTTCATGAATCACGTCCAGGCGCTGCATAAGTGGACATGTTTTTCAATGTTTTTTCGATTTTTTTTGGTCAGGTTTAGTGCTTATGTTAATTAGGTGACCTGCGTAGCATTCAGATGTAATGAAAAAAAATCTGTATTCTCCACAACGCTTTCATTTTGAGATTACGAACGTCTTGTGATTAATGGCCCTTTGGGTTTTGCATATGTGTAGACACATATGGAGTTTCCTGAAATATCCTTTGTGCTTTTTCTCTCTGGCACAATCACCTGAGTTATATGCACTTACAGTGTACCTTAATCCCTAT
The DNA here is from genome assembly GCF_038502225.1 of Cherax quadricarinatus. Taxonomy (NCBI): domain Eukaryota; kingdom Metazoa; phylum Arthropoda; class Malacostraca; order Decapoda; family Parastacidae; genus Cherax; species Cherax quadricarinatus. The sequence continues at coordinate 5,668,574 of NC_091362.1, read as the reverse complement.
TTTAGGGATCATTCTTAACTGGTGGTGGGCAGGTGTAGTCGACATTGTTTAAACGTAATTAACCATCCAGTCTAGACAATACTTGCTAAGTGATCATGAAAGTTCAAGTTATTATGTGATGTAGTGCACAAAATATACTAATATACATTATACTTTATTTATGTTTCTTTCTTACATATTATTATTCCCCCCCCCCCAAAAAAAAAAAGTTATCGTAATATGTTTTGTTTACTTGAATCTCTAGTTAAGGTGCTGTAGTATTCTTGACTGATGGTGAATAGGTTAAGTTACCTTGTATCGTTCACGACCCTCGTGTAGTTGATAACCTTCACGACCCTCGTGTAGTTGATAACCTTCACGACCCTCGTGTAGTTGATAACCTTCACGACCCTCGTGTAGTTGGTAACCTTCACGACCCTCGTGTAGTTGATAACCTTCACGACCCTCGTGTAGTTGATAACCTTCACGACCCTCGTGTAGTTGATAACCTTCACGACCCTCGTGTAGTTGATAACCTTCACGACCCTCGTGTAGTTGATAACCTTCACGACCCTCGTGTAGTTGATAATCTTCACGACCCTCGTGTAGTTGATAACCTTCACGACCCTCGTGTAGTTGATAACCTTCACGACCCTCGTGTAGTTGATAACCTTCACGACCCTCGTGTAGTTGATAACCTTCACGACCCTCGTGTAGTTGATAATCTTCACGACCCTCGTGTAGTTGATAACCTTCACGACCCTCGTGTAGTTGATAACCTTCATGACCCTCGTGTAGTTGATAACCTTCATGACCCTCGTGTAGTTGATAACCTTCATGACCCTCGTGTAGTTGATAACCTTCATGACCCTCGTGTAGTTGGTAACCTTCACGACCCTCGTGTAGTTGATAACCTTCACGACCCTCGTGTAGTTGATAACCTTCATGACCCTCGTGTAGTTGATAACCTTCACGACCCTCGTGTAGTTGATAACCTTCACGACCCTCGTGTAGTTGGTAACCTTTACGACCCTCGTGTAGTTGATAACCTTCACGACCCTCGTGTAGTTGATAACCTTCACGACCCACGTGTAGTTGATAACCTTCACGACCCTCGTGTAGTTGATAACCTTCACGACCCTCGTGTAGTTGATAACCTTCACGACCCTCGTGTAGTTGATAACCTTCATGACCCTCGTGTAGTTGGTAACCTTCACGACCCTCGTGTAGTTGATAACCTTCACGACCCTCGTGTATTTGATAACCTTCACGACCCTCGTGTAGTTGATAACCTTTACGACCCTCGTGTAGTTAATAACCTTTACGACCCTCGTGTAGTTGATAACCTTCACGACCCTCGTGTAGTTGATAACCTTCACGACCCTCGTGTAGTTGATAACCTTCACGACCCTCGTGTAGTTGATAACCTTTACGACCCTCGTGTAGTTGGTAACCTTCACGACCCTCGTGTAGTTGATAACCTTCACGACCCTCGTGTAGTTGATAACCTTCACGACCCTCGTGTAGTTGATAACCTTCACGACCCTCGTGTAGTTGATAAACTTCACGACCCTCGTGTAGTTGATAACCTTTACGACCCTCGTGTAGTTGGAAACCTTCACGACCCTCGTGTAGTTGATAACCTTCACGACCCTCGTGTAGTTGATAACCTTCACTACCCTCGTGTAGTTGATAATCTTCACGACCCTCGTGTAGTTGATAACCTTCACTACCCTCGTGTAGTTGATAACCTTCACGATCCTCGTGTAGTTGATAACCTTCACGACCCTCGTGTAGTTGATAACCTTCACGACCCTCGTGTAGTTGATAACCTTCACGACCCTCGTGTAGTTGATAACCTTTACGACCCTCGTGTAGTTGGTAACCTTCACGACCCTCGTGTAGTTGATAACCTTCACGACCCTCGTGTAGTTGATAACCTTCACGACCCTCGTGTAGTTGATAACCTTCACGACCCTCGTGTAGTTGATAATCTTCACGACCCTCGTGTAGTTGATAACCTTCACTACCCTCGTGTAGTTGATAACCTTCACGACCCTCGTGTAGTTGATAACCTTCACGATCCTCGTGTAGTTGATAACCTTCACGACCCTCGTGTAGTTGATAACCTTCACGATCCTCGTGTAGTTGATAACCTTCACTACCCTCGTGTAGTTGATAACCTTCACGACCCTCGTGTAGTTGATAACCTTCACGACCCTCGTGCAGTTGATAACCTTCACTACCCTCGTGTAATTGGTAACCTTCACGACCCTCGTGTAGTTGATAACCTTCACGACCCTCGTGTAGTTGATAACCTTCACGACCCTCGTGTAGTTGATAACCTTCACGACCCTCGTGTAGTTGATAACCTTCACAACCCTCGTGTAGTTGATAACCTTCACGACCCTCGTGTAGTTGGTAACCTTCACGACCCTCGTGTAGTTGGTAACCTTCACGACCCTCGTGTAGTTGATAACCTTCACGACCCTCGTGTAGTTGATAACCTTCACGACCCTCGTGTAGTTGATAACCTTCACGACCCTCGAGTAATTGGTAACCTTCACGACCCACGTGTAGTTGATAACCTTCACGACCCTCGTGTAGTTGATAACTTAGACGACCCTCGTGAAGTTGATAACCTTCACGACCCTCGTGTAGTTGATAACCTTCACGACCCTCGTGTAATTGATAACCTTCACGACCCTCGTGTAATTGATAATCTTCACGACCCTCTTGTAGTTGATAACCTTCACGACCCTCGTGTAGTTGATAACCTTCACGACCCTCATGTAGTTGATAACCTTCACGACCCTCGTGTAGTTGATAACCTTCACGACCCTCGTGTAGTTGATAACCTTCACGACCCTCATGTAGTTGATAACCTTCACGACCCTCGTGTAGTTGATAACCTTCACGACCCTCTTGTAGTTGATAACCTTCACGACCCTCGTGTAGTTGATAACCTTCACGACCCTCGTGTAGTTGATAACCTTCACGACCCTCGTGTTGTTGATAAACTTCACTACCCTCGTGTAGTTGATAACCTTCACGACCCTCGTGTAATTGATAACCTTCACGACCCTCGTGTAATTGATAACCTTCACGACCCTCTTGTAGTTGATAACCTTCACGACCCTCGTGTAATTGATAACCTTCACGACCCTCATGTAGTTGATAACCTTCACGACCCTCGTGTAATTGATAACCTTCACGACCCTCGTATAATTGATAACCTTCACGACCCTCATGTAGTTGATAACCTTCACGACCCTCGTGTAATTGATAACCTTCACGACCCTCATGTAGTTGATAACCTTCACGACCCTCGTGTAATTGATAACCTTCACGACCCTCATGTAGTTGATAACCTTCACGACCCTCGTGTAATTGATAACCTTCACGACCCTCGTGTAATTGATAACCTTCACGACCCTCATGTAGTTGATAACCTTCACGACCCTCGTGTAATTGATAACCTTCACGACCCTCATGTAGTTGATAACCTTCACGACCCTCGTGTAATTGATAACCTTCACGACCCTCGTGTAATTGATAACCTTCACGACCCTCATGTAGTTGATAACCTTTGAATCAAATTCATCAACTATCCTTTACAATATGCCTGTGTCCTGGGTGATCCTCACAATAATCATCCATCCATGAATAGACTTAGAGAGAGTATCTAGTTACATCCTAATTAGAATATGTTGAGGTCTATTTAAACGGGTTAATTGAGTACTCATCTGTTCCGAGTACCTTGAGAATGGATGTTATCTTGAATCAGTCTTCCTGAAGTCTCAGTCCCCAAGTTACTGAAGCACTGAATTCGTTTAATGGGATTTACCAAATATCTATACACAGAAAATTAATGAAAAGACACAATACCGTGACTAGAATTCACCTGCAGCGTATAAGCTATTTCTTCCAGTATATGCTGTACTTTTCTCAAGACTGATGGACTAAACACATCGACTGCAGGCTGAGGGACTGATTACCTCATTCTCTTCTTGATCTTTCACCGTTTTTCTCTGTATTGGACTGAAGAAGCCACGTAGCGAAACGTTTACTCTGATAAATGTCCTGAACTGTACATATATGTCTTTATCACATGTTGTCTAACACAAAATCTAACGTCAGGTTCTGAAGATGGTCTGGGATTCAATGTTTCGGGTTTTGAAAGAAGAATCATTTTCCTCTTCAGAAATGTACGTAGTAATGAGTAATCGTTGTCATCAAAAAGCTCATATAAGATAAATAGGTTTAAGATATTACAGAGAGTAACGTGTAGTGAGCTTCCTGATTTATCATTGTCATCGCTGCAAATTAACCAACTCAGCAGTTCTTTGTTTCTCACTGTCAGGTCCGTGAATAGCTGAACATTGTACGTTGTTGTATCTCAATCAGCCCTACAAGTAATATTTAATGTAATCCCATTATAATGGTGTATAATTTTTATAATATATGGAGAAATATAGGATTATTGTTTTGAAATATTTACATCTATAATATATATGTTTACAAATAAACTAGGATTATATATAGACATACACATTACAGAGTGGAAATAATTTACACAGGCGCGAGGTATCTGCTGACAGGTATGTCAGCAGTACTGACGTAACTGTCAGCGCTGTTTCCTTCCAACCATAATGTGTGTTGATGATGGGTTTGTTGATATCTTCTGTTTTCCCAGTGTCATCATGTATCTGTGTGGTGGTAGTGTGGCAGTCTGTCTTGCTATCGTGACTGCTGCTCAGGCTGTCACTCTCACCGATCTCAACACTATCACCTCTGTTACGACTGCTACTGCTGCTACCAATACCGCCTCTACTACGACCACTACTGCTACTAGCACTACCACGGCTGTCAATGCTGTCATCAACAGAACCCTTACCACCATTATCGCTGCTACGACTAAAAACGCAGTCATCAATGCAATCCCTGCAACCACATCTGCCTCTGTCACCACCAAATCCCCTACCACTGCCTCCACCACCACCATCACTAGACACATCACGTCCCAAGCCACACCCACCACTACGATAACTGGTCAAGCCAAAGCCAGCGACTACAACTTCTACGAGCTACCCAGCACTACTTTGCTCACCCCATACTGGACCGTCAACCTACCCACCGAATGTAAGTTCATAATGAAGTTTATTCGTTACTAGCGTGTAAAATTATCCCTAGTTATTGGAATTCATATATACTTAATATTGATGTTTTTTAGTTTTATTCGTGAAATCAATTACAGTGATCATACACAAATAATGAAATATGGGGAAAACCTGGTATATAATGCCGACAGACTGCGGTTAAAGACATGGGGGGACCGTGGTCACCCCATAATGAAACGTTTAAAGTTCCAGTGGAAGGCCTCGGTTAGACGACTCAAAGTTCCAATGACGGGTCATCATATTACTAAGACTTGCGTCAGGAAACACTCGTCCTGTTTCCTGACGGAACTTACCTACCCTAACCTTACTGCTTACTGAAGCAGTCAGTGTCTCGGACGAGCTGCCTCGCAAGATTGAATAATCGTCACTTCCGGTATATTTACATTTAAAAAATGAGAAAGAAAGGATTCTTTGTATTTTTTCTTTCACTACTTGAACTCACAGAGAGATCATTCATTTTAATCATTTACACAACACCCGTGAGTGTATGAACACACCTGCTATAAACCCTGATAACTGATTCCTACCATTTGGTTTAGGTAATTGATACCTACCATTTGGTTTAGGTATTTGATACCTACCATTTGGTTTAGGTAACTGATACCTACCATTTAGTTTAGGTAATTGATACCTACCATTTGGTTTAAGTAATTGATACATACCATTTGGTTTAGGTAATTGATACCTACCATTTAGTTTAGGTAATTGATACCTACCATTTAGTTTAGGTAATTGATACCTACCATTTAGTTTAGGTAATTGATACCTACCATTTAGTTTAGGTAATTGATACCTACCATTTAGTTTAGGTAATTGATACCTACCATTTAGTTTAGGTAATTGATACCTACCATTTAGTTTAGGTAATTGATACCTACCATTTAGTTTAAGTAATTGATAAATACCATTTGGTTTAGGTAATTGATACCTACCATTTGGTTTAGGTAACTGATACCTACCATTTAGTTTAGGTAATTGATACCTACCATTTGGTTTAAGTAATTGATACCTACCATTTGGTTTAGGTAATTGATACCTACCATTTGGTTTAGGTAATTGATACCTACCATTTAGTTTACGTAATTGATACCTACCATTTAGTTTAGGTAATTGATACCTACCATTTAGTTTAGGTAATTGATACCTACCATTTAGTTTAGGTAATTGATACCTACCATTTAGTTTAGGTAATTTATACCTACCATTTAGTTTAGGTAATTGATACCTACCATTTAGTTTAAGTAATTGATAAATATCATTTGGTTTAGGTAATTGATACCTACCATTTGGTTTAGGTAATTGATACCTGCCATTTAGTTTAGGTAATTGATACCTACCATTTGGTTTAGGTAATTGATACCTACCATTTAGTTTAGGTAATTGATACCTACCATTTAGTTTAGGTAATTGATACCTACCATTTAGTTTAGGCAATTGATACCTACCATTTAGTTTATGTAATTGATACCTACCATTTGGTTTAGGTAATTGATACCTACTATTTGGTTCAGGTAACTGATACCTACCATTTAGTTTAGAAAGACACGTGAGTAAAGACTTGGACACATTTATTAGAAAACTCTGTCTAATAAATATGCCCCAGTGTTTGCTCAAAGTGCCTTTTGAAACGAATATACACATGTACATTCGTTTAAATACACACGATAAAACTACGAATGCACACATGTTCATTCGTACTCTTATCCAAAATGAAGCATCGGTATTTTTCTCGTTGTTCCCGAGAGAATTGTCCCTGCAAATATTAATGAAGAAATTAACACAGTTTATAAGATCATAATTGAATTAGACTATCTCTCTCATAAAGTTTATTGATTACCTTCTGTCTACAACACAACAACAAGTACATATTCCAGTTTGTGTTGGATCTACAGTACATTATAAACCTTCCAAATACAATATTTCCTTCGTTATATGGACTACAAAGACTCTTGAACATTATTATTATTATTATTATTATTATTATTATTATTATTATTATTATTATTATTATTATTATTATTATTATTATTATTATTAATATTATTATTATTATTATTATTATTATTATTATTATTATTATTATTATTAATATTATTAATATTATTATTATTATTATTATTATTATTATTAATTATTATTATTATTATTATTATTATTATTATTATTATTATTATTATTATTATTATTATTATTATTATTATTAATTATTATTATTATTATTATTATTATTATTATTATTATTATTATTATTATTATTAATTATTATTATTATTATTATTATTAATTATTATTATTATTATTATTATTATTATTATTATTATTATTATTATTATTAATTATTATTATTATTATTATTATTATTAATTATTATTATTATTATTATTATTATTATTATTATTATTATTATTAATTATTATTATTATTATTATTATTATTATTATTATTATTATTATTAATTATTATTATTATTATTATTATTATTATTATTATTATTATTATTAATTATTATTATTATTATTATTATTATTATTATTATTATTATTATTATTATTATTATTATTATTATTATTATTATTATTATGAATTATTACTATTATTATTATTATTATTATTATTATTATTATTAATTATTACTATTATTATTATTATTATTATTATTATTATTATTATTAATTATTATTATTATTATTATTATTATTATTATTATTATTATTATTATTATTATTATTATTATTATTATTATTATTATTATTATTATTATTATTATTATTAATTATTATTTTGTTATTATTATTATTATAAGCTGAATGTATTTCGGTTGCTGTGTGATCGGAGAGAGTAATTTATGTTGCATATCCCTGGGCCTCTGCGCCTCAGTCTGCGCTGCGGAAATGGTGCGGGTGAACATTAGGGAAGAAGATTGAGTTTTGAGACACCTATGCAACATATAGGAATATTTATTAAGGAACATTTCGCCACACAGTGGCTTCTTCAGTCGAATACAAAGGAGAAACGGGCAAGGAGAGGAGGAGTTTGAGATAATCAGTCCCTCAGCCTGCAATCGATGTGTGATCCCGCCTCCTGCTTCGACTCGCCTAACTACAGTATATAAGCAACCTCTCCGGCCATATGCTATACATTCTACAAGAGTGACGGACTGAACACATCAATTCTAGGCTGAGGGACTGATTACCTCAAACTCCTCCTCTCCTTACCCTTCTCTGCTATGTATTGGACTGATGAAGCCACTGTCTGGCTAAACCTTTAATATAGATTCCCATATGTTGCATAAGTGTCTCAATCTTCAACGTGTTGCTTTTCAAAACCATTTATCACATTAACGATGAAGATTCGTAGTGAATCAGAAGAGACATTCACAAGTCATCATATGGATACTAATATGGATACTAATATGGATACTAATATGGATACTAATATTGATACTAATATGGATACTAATATGGATACTAATATGGATACTAATATGGATACTAATATGGATACTAATATGGATACTAATATTGATACTAATATGGATACTAATATGGATACTAATATGGATACTAATATGGATACTAATATGGATACTAATATGGATACTAATATTGATACTAATATGGATACTAATATGGATACTAATATTGATACTAATATGGATACTAATATTGATACTAATATGGATACTAATATGGATACTAATATGAATACTAATATGGATACTAATATGGATGCTAATATTGATACTAATATGGATACTAATATGGATACTAATATGGATGCTAATATTGATACTAATATGGATGCTAATATTGATACTAATATGGATACTAATATTGATACTAATATGGATACTAATATCCAAATTTCTTCAAGAAAAATAATAAATTAAGACATACATATCAGACATTAAGACATAGATAATTCGAACCTTCCAAAGAGAACAAAAAGACCAATATCCTAAAATATCTTTCAACTGTTTAAAACCTTTATAAATTAATACAGTGTCTAACATGACTCACGAAATCGTAATGACACGATTGCAAACAAACCATACCACGGGCGGGATTTGAACCCGCGACGGTCTGGAGTTTTGAGTGTCTAACTTGCAGTTTGTATTTTGTTAACGATTTATATAAGGTTATCCTTGTTATTAAATTAGCTGTGTGATGTTACTTGGTCTTAATTATTCCATTGGTTTTCTGAAAGTAATCTGAATTAAAAATGCAGTTGGAATTAATATAATTTTCTGTAATTATGATGTACCTACTTATGAACACATTTTTCGGGAGGAGGGGGTGGGTTATTATTTTGTTAATTAACTAATTAATATTTAATGGTGCTGAAGTTGTACTATACTTATTATTGTCTAATTCATTCACATTTATTATAATTATCTACCCCACTCACATATATTTTAATTATCTACGTCATTCACATATATTTTTATTATTTACCTCATTCACATATATTTTTTAATTATCTATCTCATTCACGTATATTAATTATGCTAAATACGCTGGTTGGTTCTCCTAACGATAAAAGTTAAACATATAAACACAGATAAACATCTCAGAACCTGCCTAGACTACACATAACTTAGTACTGGCACTGTTTCCCATGAGCAATCATCATAGTTAAGAAATAAGGAATTCCACATGACTATGATATATACAGATGTATTTCACGTAATCGTGAAAGAGAATTCGTGAAAGCGTCAGCTGACGGACTGAGTGGTTAAAGCACTGGCCTCAGAGTTTTATGACTCACTTGCCAAGAGTTCAATCCCCAACCGTTCCCTGATTTATAAAGTTGTGTCTTAAGAAGGTGGATATAAAGAACCTTTGATAGTCTCGACCAGAAGGTGAGTCATGGCTCGGAGAGTACAGGCCGACAATGGGTCGTCCAGTTTATGTGCTTCTTCAGTAATGAACGGGAGAAAGATTTTTTCCACAATTTTATTGCTTTAGGTGATTTGCCTAAATGTTCAGTGCGTGTAATGCCTTGTTGAAGTCAGTCATTGATTGACGAAACCTGCTGCACTGGCGAAACGTGCGGTATGTCTTTACTGCAGTCAAACCATACCCCCGGCCGGGATTGAACCCGCGGTCATAGAGTCTCAAAACTCCAGCCCGTCGCGTTAGCCACTGGAGTTTTGAGACTCTATGACCGCGGGTTCAATATCCCGGCCGGGGGTATGGTTTGTTTGCAATCGTGTCATTACGATTTCTTAAGTCATCTTTACTGCAGTGTTAAAAAACGCTGAATGTAAGATTTATCTTAAATATTACATGCTCGTGTATGATCAACCGAAAAATAACATTTACAGTCACTCATTCCCTGGCAATATTTCAGAAGTTGAGAGACAACACAACAATACAACGTCCCACGGAATCATAACATTCCCACCCATCTTACATTCCAGCCTCCAGAACTCACATCTGGCTAACTGGGCTTTCCTGACTATATCGATTTAAATGTTACAAGATCTTCAGGACGACAACACACATGATTAAGAAAACTCAATGTAAAGAAGACCGTGTCTGTAACAATACCCAAATAACCCACATATAGGAGAATTGAACTTATAGCGACGTTCCGGTCAGACTTGGACCATTAGTTAGTCGCAGTAAACGTCTTCATCAGTTCCATTCTCCTATGTACGGGATATTTGTGTAAAGATCAATGTGTTAAGGAGTAACTGTGTAATATTTTCAGTATTCCCGTGTATAGCTGTATTGTGTGCTGTAGGTGGGTGTATAGTTGTATTGTGTGTTGCAGGTGGGTGTATAGTTGTCTTGTGTGTTGCAGGTGGGTGTAAGCTAAGGTGTATGATGAACCTCAGCTGCCAGGCTGTGACGGCGGTGCCTGGAGAGGACAACATCACTTGTCTCTTCTCCTCCTGTATCTCCAACATAACTCTCACCAACAACACAGGAACCACCACCTACGTCAGAAATACCAGTAAGTTTTGTCGTTACCTGCCTTCAGTGTGTCTCTGCACGAAGGAATATTTTAGAGGTTCTGCACGTGAAAGGATGAGTAAGTAGGTATGTTTGAACCAGAATGATTCAGCTACAACAGTTATCCCCTAAATGTAAGGGATCTGGAGCGAATTTCTGAAATTGTACAAGAGTCAAATGCACTGAAGCCAGTCTGCCCTGCGCACCGCCATCACCCCTCACTCTTGCCCTCCTTGCAAAGGATTTTCTGAATTCAGCGTTATTACTCGTCCTTGATAAACACTACAACAGTATTCACTACAAATGGTCTATTTATTATTATCCAGGTATAGACGACAGTTCAGTATTGTCCTACACTGTAAGTAAAGTGGTGCAGGGTTTTCCTGTAATTTTTCTAAGGTAAAGAGAGCCATTTTTCTCATTTCAATGTAACTCGTATTACACGAACACTGTTGAGAAATGGTATTACCAACTAAGTTTAAATATAGGGAAACTTAACTTAGAAAGACAGTTCATCGCCTGCACAGCCGCCCCTGCAGACGAGGTCTTGAGAAGCTGTCGAAGTCATCTCTCAACGGGCTGTAAATGAGTTATAATTTGTAAGATTATAAATTACCCCTAGGGGGTGTTATGTCAGCATATTTCATTCACTGATTGCTGACAAACTTACTTGTGTGGACTCAAAAGTCCGCCCCTTACTGCCGACTATAGGTTGATTACAAACTCCTTGCGACTCAAGAACTGCGCAGTCCCCCGTACTACAAGAAATTCGTAACCTACCTTGCTCTTGTAGCGTGAGCTATGGTGTTCTTCACACCTTCGACAGATATCGGTGACTTGATAGAAGCTGAAGTGTCCTTGGATGTCCACGTCTTCCATAGTCTAGGAATACGCACACTGGTACACTATGTTCCACAAGATTTGTCTTTATTGTTCACAATCTTGTCACTAAAGAAGCTGATCACACTTCTCTGTAAGTGTTTATTGTGTTTTGTGAGACACTTTGTTCACACTAACGCACAGATCGCTCTTTGTTGGTTATCCTGGCGTCAGTGTCACTCTCAGTAGAGTCAAAAGTAATCTGAAGACGCCACAGCGCCCCACTCCGTTACTGCCCCCAGCACAAAGGAAAAGCTGACATAGTACCTTTGCTTCCTTGCCACTTCCTCCATGAGGCAAAGCAGAATGTTTAAATCTTGCTGTCTTAAGCATAGACAACAATGTCCACTATCTTTACTATGGTAATAAAGTGGGAGCAGGATTTTCCTTAATTGTCCTGCTAAGGTAAGAGATGTACTGTCTCTTATTAAAATACACTCTGCAATACTGGACTGCAAGGAGCGGCGGTCGCTTGACCACAGGTCGTATACTGGTACTGCATCTGGGGTCAATTACTCGCTGTAGCAGTAAACAAGATATTTGCCCCTTCTGAGAGGGCTGGGCCCCTCAAGGCTGAAAGGGGCTGAAGGGGCTGAAGGGGGCTGAAGGGGGCTGAAGGGGGCTGAAGGGGGCTGATACCCCCCTCTTGGAGAAAATTTCTCCACAAACACTATGGTCCAAGAAAATGCAAGGAGAAGTGGCGTGATTATGATCTCGTACATGCTGGTACTGCCTATGCTTTCAATCAAACTGTTGATCAGAAAGCAAGAGAGTCTATTAGCCCCTCTTCTGGGAGGGTTGAGTCCCTCAAATACCTATGGGGCTGAAGGGGGCTGAGAGGACTGAAATCCCCTTTCTGGAGAATTTTCTCCACACTAAAAATCAGTTGTTGACAGTTCTTTATTACGACTTAATCTTGGTTCATAGATTATATGGCTTAGAATAAGGTAAGAATAAACGTACAGCAGGTCCTCGAATAACGTCTTTATTCATTAACTGAGTATTTCCGTATATACACCAAGATAATTTTTAATTGGGATCAGTTTTGATTAGTGTTTCAAAGTTTTCATAAATAGCTAGCTATGTGTATAGTTATGTGTATAGTTATGTATACAGTTATATGTATATTTAAACGCTTTGTAGTTACATGCTGTGGAAAATATTATTGAAGGGTTAGGTAAGGTTATGAAACACAAGGACAAGTGTTTCCTGACAATGGTCTTAGTCATGTGATGACCCACAGTGGGTCATCACATGGAAAGTATTCCTAGGAACTCAGACTTGTGTTTTACCAGCTGAGAAAACATCGGTCTTCAGAGTCATCACTACCAACCCGATAACCAGTATCGTCTCAACAACCGCTCCAGCAAGTGCTGTCATCCAGACAAACATCTCGAGTACCGTCATCTTGAGTACTGCTGCACCGCACAACACTACACCAGCTACACTCATGGTTACGGTCACACCTGCAGAAATCATCCACAAGAGACCCAAAAACACTCATGCAGACATGAAAGGTAAGATAATCACATTAAATATCATTAAATATATGAAGAATTAATGTAGTTCAATTTAAGTTAAAACAGCAAACTTAATCAGTATCCTCATATATATATATATATATATATATATATATATATATATATATATATATATATATATATATATATATATATATATATATATATATATATATATATATATATATATATATATATATATATATATATATATATATATATATATATATATATATATATATATACGTATATATATATATGCAGTGGTACCTCGGGATACGAATTTTTTTCGTTAAAGAAGGCTGTTCGAGTGCTGGTACCGAACGAATTTGTTCCCATAAGAAATAATGTAAATTAGATTACTCTGTTTCAGACCCCAAAAATAAACTTACAAAAGCACTTACGTAAATGCACTTACATAACTGTTCGAGTTTTGAGGTGTTCATAACCTGAGGTACCACTGTATACATATTTTAATATATAAGGAGGTACCACCTCTAGAACTTTACTGGGGACAATAAACGTACCTCAGGGAAAACTCAGGTTCTCCCTGGAGCTGTTTGAATATTTTCTTCTCCTACCACCCCCTATAATTTATATTATATATGTACTTTATTAATAGACAGAATACATTGATACAAAACACAAACATAAATACAGTGGTACAATATATCAAAAGTTATGAATCTCCTCCAGCTCCTCCGAGGCTGGATGCGAGCCAAGTATGCAGCAAGCATTTCCCCTCTGGATGACCACGCTGAGGCCCTGGAACATGAAAGTGGCTGCCCTTGGGTCCCTGGTGGTGTCGATGAGTCTGGAACCCAGTTCGTGTGGCATGTTTTCCCCATAATCCCAAGGTCTCTGATCCCAATGGGACAAATTGATACTTTTGGCTTATGTCCCTGTACTTGCTGATCTTGTGCTCCTCCCTGTGGTCAGCAGCTCCTCCCTGTCGCCCCACACTGTGATGGATATAGGTGTCAGCCAGTGTGGACACACAGGTATAGTCCCATGCTAAGAGCTTGCCATTCTTCCAAGGATAGATGGTGATCCTATCGGGGCGGTTTGCTGAGTTGTGGGTATTGTTGGCTGCTAGTGATCGGGGCTCCCTCTCGGCTGGATATCCAGCTGTAGCAAGGGTTCTCTTGATGATGTCGTTGACCTCATTGTGTCTTGCGTGCCAGCCCTTGGTTTTGGAACAGTTAAGACCATGTAGACCATACTGGACGGCTTCCGCATCGCCACAAATACACGTATATTCCGTGTGAATTGGGGCAGCAAGGCGCAAAACCACTGCCATAAGGAGGGTCTTAGGGTCGAGGCGCGTTCCCATTGCCGATATGATAACTGTTTGGAGGAAGTCCCTGGAGTGATGTGCACTCACAGCCTGGAGACAGGCAGTCTCCCTGTCTGATGTTGCAACCTTGAGCGTGTTGGCAAACACCCATATATATACATGCAAAATAACCAGTGAAAAAATAGTGAAATTCTAAGCGATTTCATGATTTCTCACATTAACTAGGAATAGTAAAAATAATAGAACAGAAAGCTTATAAGGCTCTGATTTCACCTCATGACCTCACATGCGACCTGTCCCACCGAGCGTGAGAGTGTAATGAAGATTTGGTCAGTCACATCAAGTATTACCAAGATCGATGGACTGATAAACTGATTACCTCAAACTCCTTCTAATATTCAACCATTCTTCTCTGTATTGGACTGAGGAAGTCACTGGTTGGCGAACGTTTCCACAGTGAAGATATCCAAGTGTTGTACAAGTGTCTAATTCATCATCCACGCTAGAGTGTGGACACTTGATTAAGTCCAAGAATCCACTCTTTAGAGACTTGCATGTACTTATCTTAAAGACTCAGAGCAATTGATAAAGCACAAGATGAATAGATAGGCTGATTATTTTTCTTCATCGGGTTCTCCAGCTGAGGAGCCTTGATATCCTGTCATGTTTAGTCTTCTCAGGATCCTCAGGCTAAACTACCCTCAGGACATTCAAACATCGCTTGCCCAGCCTACACTGGGCATGGATTCTAGACACTATTGCCAAACTGCTGGCAGTGATGAATATTAATTGATAATTCTCAGTATCTCGGAACATCGGTCATAATGGCTTTCATAATACGTAACAACACTCTTAAGAGCTCAGTAAACAAACTGGCAAGTACGACCTGGCAGGCAGGTGTGACTTGACACATGGCACTCTCAAATGGTGGGAAGAAGAGTTGTTAATAAACTCTGTCTACCCACCTTGACAGAGGAGTATAGTGGTCAGACAGGCTTCTTAGTCACTTACATATCTCAAGACAGAGTAAAAGGGCTATTGCACTTGAATATTCTAACACACGCGGATTAAAAAAATCCCCTCACATATATGTATATGTAATAAGATCACAGTAAGCAGGTAATAGCACAATATGCAAAATAACCACAGTGAAAAATAGTGAAATTCCAAGCGCTATTCCTTGATAATGTGAGAAATCAGAAAATCACTTGGAATTCCACTTTGGTTATTTTGCATACACATATATGTTGATATATATGTACATATATAGTAACGAGAGTTGTGTTTATGTAACAGAGACAGAGATATACTTCATGAGCTCGCATCTCACCCTGAATACTAGAGTTGACAACGCCAGTGAAGTGTGTAGGCGGGATAATGGGATTCCCGCTATTATCGTCTCATCAGATCAACTCCTCAACATCAGTAAACAAGTTGGTAAGTACAGGAGGAAACTCATAAGTTCACTGACTCTCAAACAGTCTTACCAGAACTGTAGCAACCCGTGGCAGTAGGGAAGCTGGGAGGCACAGGTTAGAACTGGAGCAACCCGTGGCAGGAGGGAAGCTGGGAGGCACAGGTTAGAACTGTAGCAACCAGTGGCAGGAGGGAAGCTGGGAGGCACAGGTTAGAACTGTAGCAACCAGTGGCAGGAGGGAAGCTGGGAGGCACAGGTTAGAACTGTAGCAACCCGTGGCAGTAGGGAAGCTGGGAGGCACAGGTTAGAACTGTAGCAACCAGTGGCAGTAGGGAAGCTGGGAGGCACAGGTTAGAACTGTAGCAACCAGTGGCAGGAGGGAAGCTGGGAGGCACAGGTTAGAACTGTAGCAACCCGTGGCAGTAGGGAAGCTGGGAGGCACAGGTTAGAACTGTAGCAACCAGTGGCAGTAGGGAAGCTGGGAGGCACAGGTTAGAACTGAAGCAACCAGTGGCAGTAGGGAAGCTGGGAGGCACAGGTTAGAACTGTAGCAACCAGTGGCAGTAGGGAAGCTGGGAGGCACAGGTTAGAACTGTAGCAACCCGTGGCAGTAGGGAAGCTGGGAGGCACAGGTTAGAACTGTAGCAACCAGTGGCAGTAGGGAAGCTGGGAGGCACAGGTTAGAACTGTAACAACTAGTGGCAGTAGGGAAGCTGGGAGGCACAGGTTAGAACTGTAGCAACCAGTGGCAGTAGGGAAGCTGGGAGGCACAGGTTAGAACTGTAGCAACTAGTGGCAGTAGGGAAGCTGGGAGGCACAGGTTAGAACTGTAGCAACTAGTGGCAGTAGGGAAGCTGGGAGGCACAGGTTAGAGCTGTAGCAACCAGTGGCAGTTGGGAAGCTGGGAGGCACAGGTTAGAACTGTAGTAACTAGTGGCAGTAGGGAAGCTGGGAGGCACAGGTTAGAACTGTAGCAACTAGTGGCAGTAGGGAAGCTGGGAGGCACAGGTTAGATCTGTAGCAACCAGTGGCAGTAGAGAACCTGGGAGGCACAGGTTAGAACTGTAACAACCCGTGGCAGTAGGGAAGCTGGGAGGCACAGGTTAGAACTGTAGCATCCCGTGGCAGTAGGGAACCTGGGAGGCACAGGTTAGATCTGTAGCAACTAGTGGCAGTAGGGAAGCTGGGAGGCACAGGTTAGAACTGTAGCAACTAGTGGCAGTAGGGAAGCTGGGAGGCACAGGTTAGAACTGTAGCAACTAGTGGTAGTAGGGAAGCTGGGAGGCACAGGTTAGAACTGTAGCAACTAGTGGCAGTAGGGAAGCTGGGAGGCACAGGTTAGAACTGTAACAACCAGTGGCAGTAGGGAAGCTGGGAGGCACAGGTTAGAACTGTAGCGACTAGTGGCAGTAGGGAAGCTGGAAGGCACAGGTTAGAACTGTAGCAACTAGTGGCAGTAGGGAAGCTGGGAGGCACAGGTTAGAACTGTAGCAACTAGTGGCAGTAGGGAAGCTGGGAGGCACAGGTTAGAACTGTAGCAACTAGTGGCAGTAGGGAAGCTGGGAGGCACAGGTTAGAACTGTAGCAACTAGTGGCAGTAGGGAAGCTGGGAGGCACAGGTTAGAACTGTAGCAACCCGTGGCAGTAGGGAAGCTGGGAAGCACAGGTTAGAACTGTAGCAACTAGTGCCAGTAGGGAAGCTGGGAGGCACAGGTTAGAACTGTAGCAACTAGTGGCAGTAGGGAAGCTGGGAGGCACAGGTTAGAACTGTAACAACCCGTGGCAGTAGGGAAGCTGGGAGGCACAGGTTAGAACTGTAGCAACTAGTGGCAGTAGGGAAGCTGGGAGGCACAGGTTAGAACTGTAACAACCTGTGGCAGTAGGGAAGCTGGGAGGCACAGGTTAGAACTGTAGCAACTAGTGGCAGTAGGGAAGCTGGGAGGCACAGGTTAGAACTGTAACAACCCGTGGCAGTAGGGAAGCTGGGAGGCAATGGTTAGAACTGTAACAACTAGTGGCAGTAGGGAAGCTGGAAGGCGCAGGTTAGAACTGTAGCTACTAGTGGCAGTGGGGAAGCTGCGAGGCACAGGTTAGAACTGTAACAACCAGTGGCAGTAGGGAAGCTGGGAGGCACAGGTTAGAACTGTAGCAACTAGTGGCAGTAGGGAAGCTGGGAGGCACAGGTTAGAACTGTAGCAACCAGTGGCAGGAGGGAAGCTGGGAGGCACAGGTTAGAACTGTAGCAACCCGTGGCAGTAGGGAAGCTGGGAGGCACAGGTTAGAACTGGAGCAACCCGTGGCAGGAGGGAAGCTGGGAGGCACAGGTTAGAACTGTAGCAACCAGTGGCAGGAGGGAAGCTGGGAGGCACAGGTTAGAACTGTAGCAACCAGTGGCAGGAGGGAAGCTGGGAGGCACAGGTTAGAACTGTAGCAACCCGTGGCAGTAGGGAAGCTGGGAGGCACAGGTTAGAACTGTAGCAACCAGTGGCAGTAGGGAAGCTGGGAGGCACAGGTTAGAACTGTAGCAACCACTGGCAGGAGGGAAGCTGGGAGGCACAGGTTAGAACTGTAGCAACCCGTGGCAGTAGGGAAGCTGGGAGGCACAGGTTAGAACTGTAGCAACCAGTGGCAGTAGGGAAGCTGGGAGGTACAGGTTAGAACTGAAGCAACCAGTGGCAGTAGGGAAGCTGGGAGGCACAGGTTAGAACTGTAGCAACCAGTGGCAGTAGGGAAGCTGGGAGGCACAGGTTAGAACTGTAGCAACCCGTGGCAGTAGGGAAGCTGGGAGGCACAGGTTAGAACTGTAGCAACCAGTGGCAGTAGGGAAGCTGGGAGGCACAGGTTAGAACTGTAACAACTAGTGGCAGTAGGGAAGCTGGGAGGCACAGGTTAGAACTGTAGCAACCAGTGGCAGTAGGGAAGCTGGGAGGCACAGGTTAGAACTGTAGCAACTAGTGGCAGTAGGGAAGCTGGGAGGCACAGGTTAGAACTGTAGCAACTAGTGGCAGTAGGGAAGCTGGGAGGCACAGGTTAGAGCTGTAGCAACCAGTGGCAGTTGGGAAGCTGGGAGGCACAGGTTAGAACTGTAGTAACTAGTGGCAGTAGGGAAGCTGGGAGGCACAGGTTAGAACTGTAGCAACTAGTGGCAGTAGGGAAGCTGGGAGGCACAGGTTAGATCTGTAGCAACCAGTGGCAGTAGAGAACCTGGGAGGCACAGGTTAGAACTGTAACAACCCGTGGCAGTAGGGAAGCTGGGAGGCACAGGTTAGAACTGTAGCATCCCGTGTCAGTAGTTAACCTGGGAGGCACAGGTTAGATCTGTAGCAACTAGTGGCAGTAGGGAAGCTGGGAGGCACAGGTTAGAACTGTAGCAACTAGTGGCAGTAGGGAAGCTGGGAGGCACAGGTTAGAACTGTAGCAACTAGTGGCAGTAGGGAAGCTGGGAGGCACAGGTTAGAACTGTAGCAACTAGTGGCAGTAGGGAAGCTGGGAGGCACAGGTTAGAACTGTAACAACCAGTGGCAGTAGGGAAGCTGGGAGGCACAGGTTAGAACTGTAGCGACTAGTGGCAGTAGGGAAGCTGGAAGGCACAGGTTAGAACTGTAGCAACTAGTGGCAGTAGGGAAGCTGGGAGGCACAGGTTAGAACTGTAGCAACTAGTGGCAGTAGGGAAGCTGGGAGGCACAGGTTAGAACTGTAGCAACTAGTGGCAGTAGGGAAGCTGGGAGGCACAGGTTAGAACTGTAGCAACTAGTGGCAGTAGGGAAGCTGGGAGGCACAGGTTAGAACTGTAGCAACCCGTGGCAGTAGGGAAGCTGGGAAGCACAGGTTAGAACTGTAGCAACTAGTGCCAGTAGGGAAGCTGGGAGGCACAGGTTAGAACTGTAGCAACTAGTGGCAGTAGGGAAGCTGGGAGGCACAGGTTAGAACTGTAACAACCCGTGGCAGTAGGGAAGCTGGGAGGCACAGGTTAGAACTGTAGCAACTAGTGGCAGTAGGGAAGCTGGGAGGCACAGGTTAGAACTGTAACAACCTGTGGCAGTAGGGAAGCTGGGAGGCACAGGTTAGAACTGTAGCAACTAGTGGCAGTAGGGAAGCTGGGAGGCACAGGTTAGAACTGTAACAACCCGTGGCAGTAGGGAAGCTGGGAGGCAATGGTTAGAACTGTAACAACTAGTGGCAGTAGGGAAGCTGGAAGGCGCAGGTTAGAACTGTAGCTACTAGTGGCAGTGGGGAAGCTGCGAGGCACAGGTTAGAACTGTAACAACCAGTGGCAGTAGGGGAGCTGGGAGGCACAGGTTAGAACTGTAGCAACTAGTGGCAGTAGGGAACCTGGGAGGCACAGGTTAGAACTGTAGCAACTATTGGCAGTAGGGAAGCTGGGAGGCACAGGTTAGAACTGTTGCAACCCGTGGCAGTAGGGAAGCTGGGAAGCACAGGTTAGAACTGTAGCAACTAGTGCAGTAGGGAAGCTGGGAGGCACAGGTTAGAACTGTAGCAACTAGTGGCAGTAGGGAAGCTGGGAGGCACAGGTTAGAACTGTAACAACCAGTGGCAGTAGGGAAGCTGGGAGGCACAGGTTAGAACTGTAGCAACTAGTGGCAGTAGGGAAGCTGGGAGGCACAGCTTAGAACTGTAGCAAGCAGTGGCAGTAGGGAACCTGGGAGGCACAGGTTAGAATTGTAACAACCCGTGGCAGTAGGGAAGCTGGGAGGCACAGGTTAGAACTGTAGCATCCCGTGGCAGTAGGAAACCTGGGAGGCACAGGTTAGAACTGCAGCAACTAGTGGCAGTAGGGAAGCTGGGAGGCACAGGTTAGAACTGTAGCAACTAGTGGCAGTAGGGAAGCTGGGAGGCACAGGTTAGAACTGTAGCAACTAGTTGCAGTAGGGAAGCTGGGAGGCACAGGTTAGAACTGTAGCAACCCGTGGCAGTAGGGAAGCTGGGAAGCACAGGTTAGAACTGTAACAACCAGTGGCAGTAGGGAAGCTGGGAGGCACAGGTTAGAACTGTAGCAACTAGTGGCAGTAGGGAAGCTGGGAGGCACAGGTTAGAACTGTAGCAACTAGTGGCAGTAGGGAAGCTGGGAGGCACAGGTTAGAACTGTAACAACCAGTGGCAGTAGGGAAGCTGGGAGGCACAGGTTAGAACTGTAGCAACTAGTGGCAGCAGGGAACCTGGGAGGCACAGGTTAGAACTGTAGCAACTAGTGGCAGTAGGGAAGCTGGGAGGCACAGGTTAGAACTGTAGCAACCCGTGGCAGTAGGGAAGCTGGGAAGCACATGTTAGAATTGTAGCAACTAGTGGCAGTAGGGAAGCTGGGAGGCACAGGTTAGAACTGTAGCAACCCGTGGCAGTAGGGAAGCTGGGAGGCACAGGTTAGAACTGTAGCAACCCGTGGCAGTAGGGAAGCTGGGAGGCACAGGTTAGAACTGTAGCAACTAGTGGCAGTAGGGTGAGCTGGGAGGCACAGGTTAGAACTGCAGCAACTAGTGGCAGTAGGGAAGCTGGGAGGCACAGGTTAGAACTGTAGCAACCCGTGGCAGTAGGGAAGCTGGGAGGCACAGGTTAGAATTGTAGCAACTAGTGGCAGTTGGGAAGCTGGGAGGCACAGGTTAGAACTGTAGCAACTAGTGGCAGTAGGGAAGCTGGGAGGCACATTTTAGAACTGTAACAACCAGTGGCAGTAGGGAAGCAGGGAGGCACAGGTTAGAACTGTAGCAACTAGTGGCAGTGGGGAACCTGGGAGGCACAGGTTAGAACTGTAGCAACTATTGGCAGTAGGGAAGCTGGGAGGCACAGGTTAGAACTGTTGCAACCCGTGGCAGTAGGGAAGCTGGGAAGCACAGGTTAGAACTGTAGCAACTAGTGGCAGTAGGGAAGCTGGGAGGCACAGGTTAGAACTGTAGCAACCCGTGGCAGTAGGGAAGCTGGGAGGCACAGGTTAGAACTGTAGCAACCCGTGGCAGTAGGGAAGCTGGGAGGCACAGGTTAGAACTGTAGCAACTAGTGGCAATAGGGAAGCTGGGAGGCACAGGTTAGAACTGTAGCAACCCGTGGCAGTAGGGAAGCTGGGAAGCACAGGTTAGAACTGTAACAACCCGTGGCAGTAGGGAAGCTGGGAGGCAATGGTTAGAACTGTAGCAACTAGTGGCAGTAGGGAAGCTGGGAGGCACAGGTTAGAACTGTAGCAACTAGTGGCAGTAGGGAACCTGGGAGGCACAGGTTAGAACTGTAGCAACTATTGGCAGTAGGGAAGCTGGGAGGCACAGGTTAGAACTGTTGCAACCCGTGGCAGTAATGAAGCTGGGAAGCACAGGTTAGAACTGTAGCAACTAGTGGCAGTAGGGAAGCTGGGAGGCACAGGTTAGAACTGTAGCAACCCGTGGCAGTAGGGAAGCTGGGAGGCACAGGTTAGAACTGTAGCAACCCGTGGCAGTAGGGAAGCTGGGAGGCACAGGTTAGAACTGTAGCAACTAGTGGCAGTAGGGAAGCTGGGAGGCACAGGTTAGAACTGTAGCAACCCGTGGCAGTAGGGAAGCTGGGAAGCACAGGTTAGAACTGTAACAACCCGTGGCAGTAGGGAAGCTGGGAGGCAATGGTTAGAACTGTAGCAACTAGTGGCAGTAGGGAAGCTGGGAGGCACAGGTTAGAACTGTAGCAACTAGTGGCAGTAGGGAAGCTGGGAGGCACAGGTTAGAACTGTAACAACCAGTGGCAGTAGGGAAGCTGGGAGGCACAGGTTAGAACTGTAGCAACTAGTGGCAGTAGGGAAGCTGGGAGGCACAGGTTAGAACTGTAGCAACTAGTGGCAGTAGGGAAGCTGGGAGGCACAGGTTAGAACTGTAGCAACCAGTGGCAGTAGGGAAGCTGGGAGGCACAGGTTAGAACTGTAGCAACTAGTGGCAGTAGGGAAGCTGGGAGGCACAGGTTAGAACTGTAACAACCAGTGGCAGTAGGGAAGCTGGGAGGCACAGGTTAGAACTGTAGCAACTAGTGGCAGTTGGGAAGCTGGGAGGCACAGGTTAGAACTGTAGCAAGCAGTGGCAGTAGGGAACCTGGGAGGCACAGGTTAGAATTGTAACAACCCGTGGCAGTAGGGAAGCTGGGAGGCACAGGTTAGAACTGTAGCATCCCGTGGCAGTAGGAAACCTGGGAGGCACAGGTTAGAACTGTAGCAACTAGTGGCAGTAGGGAAGCTGGGAGGCACAGGTTAGAACTGTAGCAACTAGTGGCAGTAGGGAAGCTGGGAGGCACAGGTTAGAACTGTAGCAACTAGTGGCAGTAGGGAAGCTGGGAGGCACAGGTTAGAACTGTAGCAACCCGTGGCAGTAGGGAAGCTGGGAAGCACAGGTTAGAACTGTAACAACCCGTGGCAGTAGGGAAGCTGGGAGGCAATGGTTAGAACTGTAGCAACTAGTGGCAGTAGGGAAGCTGGGAGGCACAGGTTAGAACTGTAGCAACTAGTGGCAGTAGGGAAGCTGGGAGGCACAGGTTAGAACTGTAAAAACCAGTGGCAGTAGGGAAGCTGGGAGGCACAGGTTAGAATTGTAGCAACTAGTGGCAGTAGGGAACCTGGGAGGCACAGGTTAGAACTGTAGCAACTAGTGGCAGTAGGGAAGCTGGGAGGCACAGGTTAGAACTGTAGCAACCCGTGGCAGTAGGGAAGCTGGGAAGCACATGTTAGAACTGTAGCAACTAGTGGCAGTAGGGAAGCTGGGAGGCACAGGTTAGAACTGTAGCAACCCGTGGCAGTAGGGAAGCTGGGAGGCACAGGTTAGAACTGTAGCAACCCGTGGCAGTAGGGAAGCTGGGAGGCACAGGTTAGAACTGTAGCAACTAGTAGCAGTAGGGTGAGCTGGGAGGCACAGGTTAGAACTGCAGCAACTAGTGGCAGTAGGGAAGCTGGGAGGCACAGGTTAGAACTGTAGCAACCCGTGGCAGTAGGGAAGCTGGGAGGCACAGATTAGAATTGTAGCAACTAGTGGCAGTTGGGAAGCTGGGAGGCACAGGTTAGAACTGTAGCAACTAGTGGCAGTAGGGAAGCTGGGAGGCACAGGTTAGAACTGTAACAACCTGTGGCAGTAGGGATGCAGGGAGGCACAGGTTAGAACTGTAGCAAATAGTGGCAGTAGGGAACCTGGGAGGCACAGGTTAGAACTGTAGCAACTATTGGCAGTAGGGAAGCTGGGAGGCACAGGTTAGAACTGTTGCAACCCGTGGCAGTAGGGAAGCTGGGAAGCACAGGTTAGAACTGTAGCAACTAGTGGCAGTAGGGAAGCTGGGAGGCACAGGTTAGAACTGTAGCAACCCGTGGCAGTAGGGAAGCTGGGAGGCACAGGTTAGAACTGTAGCAACCCGTGGCAGTAGGGAAGCTGGGAGGTACAGGTTAGAACTGTAACAACTAGTGGCAGTAGGGAAGCTGGGAGGCACAGGTTAGAACTGTAACAACCAGTGGCAGTAGGGAAGCTGGGAGGCACAGGTTAGAACTGTAGCAACTAGTGGCAGTAGGGAAGCTGGGAGGCACAGGTTAGAACTGTAGCAACTAGTGGCAGTAGGGACGCTGGGAGGCACAGGTTAGAACTGTAACAAACAGTGTCAGTAGGGAAGCTGGGAGGCACAGGTTAGAACTGTAGCAACTAGTGGCAGTAGGGAAGCTGGGAGGCACAGGTTAGAACTGTAGCAAGCAGTGGCAGTAGGGAACCTGGGAGGCACAGGTTAGAATTGTAACAACCCGTGGCAGTAGGGAAGCTGGGAGGCACAGGTTAGAACTGTAGCATCCCGTGGCAGTAGGAAACCTGGGAGGCACAGGTTAGAACTGTAGCAACTAGTGGCAGTAGGGAAGCTGGGAGGCACAGGTTAGAACTGTAGCAACCCGTGGCAGTAGGGAAGCTGGGAAGCACAGGTTAGAACTGTAACAACCCGTGGCAGTAGGGAAGCTGGGAGGCAATGGTTAGAACTGTAGCAACTAGTGGCAGTAGGGAAGCTGGGAGGCACAGGTTAGAACTGTAGCAACTAGTGGCAGTAGGGAAGCTGGGAGGCACAGGTTAGAACTGTAACAACCAGTGGCAGTAGGGAAGCTGGGAGGCACAGGTTAGAACTGTAGCAACTAGTGGCAGTAGGGAAGCTGGGAGGCACAGGTTAGAACTGTAGCAACTAGTGGCAGTAGGGAAGCTGGGAGGCACAGGTTAGAACTGTAGCAACCAGTGGCAGTAGGGAAGCTGGGAGGCACAGGTTAGAACTGTAGCAACTAGTGGCAGTAGGGAAGCTGGGAGGCACAGGTTAGAACTGTAACAACCAGTGGCAGTAGGGAAGCTGGGAGGCACAGGTTAGAACTGTAGCAACTAGTGGCAGTAGGGAAGCTGGGAGGCACAGGTTAGAACTGTAGCAAGCAGTGGCAGTAGGGAACCTGGGAGGCACAGGTTAGAATTGTAACAACCCGTGGCAGTAGGGAAGCTGGGAGGCACAGGTTAGAACTGTAGCATCCCGTGGCAGTAGGAAACCTGGGAGGCACAGGTTAGAACTGTAGCAACTAGTGGCAGTAGGGAAGCTGGGAGGCACAGGTTAGAACTGTAGCAACTAGTGGCAGTAGGGAAGCTGGGAGGCACAGGTTAGAACTGTAGCAACTAGTGGCAGTAGGGAAGCTGGGAGGCACAGGTTAGAACTGTAGCAACCCGTATCAGTAGGGAAGCTGGGAAGCACAGGTTAGAACTGTAACAACCCGTGGCAGTAGGGAAGCTGGGAGGCAATGGTTAGAACTGTAGCAACTAGTGGCAGTAGGGAAGCTGGGAGGCACAGGTTAGAACTGTAGCAACTAGTGGCAGTAGGGAAGCTGGGAGGCACAGGTTAGAACTGTAACAACCAGTGGCAGTAGGGAAGCTGGGAGGCACAGGTTAGAACTGTAGCAACTAGTGGCAGTAGGGAACCTGGGAGGCACAGGTTAGAACTGTAGCAACTAGTGGCAGTAGGGAAGCTGGGAGGCACAGGTTAGAACTGTAGCAACCCGTGGCAGTAGGGAAGCTGGGAAGCACATGTTAGAACTGTAGCAACTAGTGGCAGTAGGGAAGCTGGGAGGCACAGGTTAGAACTGTAGCAACCCGTGGCAGTAGGGAAGCTGGGAGGCACAGGTTAGAACTGTAGCAACCCGTGGCAGTAGGGAAGCTGGGAGGCACAGGTTAGAACTGTAGCAACTAGTGGCAGTAGGGTGAGCTGGGAGGCACAGGTTAGAATTGCAGCAACTAGTGGCAGTAGGGAAGCTGGGAGGCACAGGTTAGAACTGTAGCAACTAGTGGCAGTAGGGAAGCTGGGAGGCACAGGTTAGAACTGTAGCAACTAGTGGCAGTAGGGAAGCTGGGAGGCACAGGTTAGAACTGTAGCAACCCGTGGCAGTAGGGAAGCTGGGAAGCACAGGTTAGAACTGTAACAACCCGTGGCAGTAGGGAAGCTGGGAGGCAATGGTTAGAACTGTAGCAACTAGTGGCAGTAGGGAAGCTGGGAGGCACAGGTTAGAACTGTAGCAACTAGTGGCAGTAGGGAAGCTGGGAGGCACAGGTTAGAACTGTAAAAACCAGTGGCAGTAGGGAAGCTGGGAGGCACAGGTTAGAATTGTAGCAACTAGTGGCAGTAGGGAACCTGGGAGGCACAGGTTAGAACTGTAGCAACTAGTGGCAGTAGGGAAGCTGGGAGGCACAGGTTAGAACTGTAGCAACCCGTGGCAGTAGGGAAGCTGGGAAGCACATGTTAGAACTGTAGCAACTAGTGGCAGTAGGGAAGCTGGGAGGCACAGGTTAGAACTGTAGCAACCCGTGGCAGTAGGGAAGCTGGGAGGCACAGGTTAGAACTGTAGCAACCCGTGGCAGTAGGGAAGCTGGGAGGCACAGGTTAGAACTGTAGCAACTAGTAGCAGTAGGGTGAGCTGGGAGGCACAGGTTAGAACTGCAGCAACTAGTGGCAGTAGGGAAGCTGGGAGGCACAGGTTAGAACTGTAGCAACCCGTGGCAGTAGGGAAGCTGGGAGGCACAGGTTAGAATTGTAGCAACTAGTGGCAGTTGGGAAGCTGGGAGGCACAGGTTAGAACTGTAGCAACTAGTGGCAGTAGGGAAGCTGGGAGGCACAGGTTAGAACTGTAACAACCAGTGGCAGTAGGGATGCAGGGAGGCACAGGTTAGAACTGTAGCAACTAGTGGCAGTAGGGAACCTGGGAGGCACAGGTTAGAACTGTAGCAACTATTGGCAGTAGGGAAGCTGGGAGGCACAGGTTAGAACTGTTGCAACCCGTGGCAGTAGGGAAGCTGGGAAGCACAGGTTAGAACTGTAGCAACTAGTGGCAGTAGGGAAGCTGGGAGGCACAGGTTAGAACTGTAGCAACCCGTGGCAGTAGGGAAGCTGGGAGGCACAGGTTAGAACTGTAGCAACCCGTGGCAGTAGGGAAGCTGGGAGGTACAGGTTAGAACTGTAACAACTAGTGGCAGTAGGGAAGCTGGGAGGCACAGGTTAGAACTGTAACAACCAGTGGCAGTAGGGAAGCTGGGAGGCACAGGTTAGAACTGTAGCAACTAGTGGCAGTAGGGAAGCTGGGAGGCACAGGTTAGAACTGTAGCAACTAGTGGCAGTAGGGACGCTGGGAGGCACAGGTTAGAACTGTAACAACCAGTGGCAGTAGGGAAGCTGGGAGGCACAGGTTAGAACTGTAGCAACTAGTGGCAGTAGGGAAGCTGGGAGGCACAGGTTAGAACTGTAGCAAGCAGTGGCAGTAGGGAACCTGGGAGGCACAGGTTAGAATTGTAACAACCCGTGGCAGTAGGGAAGCTGGGAGGCACAGGTTAGAACTGTAGCATCCCGTGGCAGTAGGAAACCTGGGAGGCACAGGTTAGAACTGTAGCAACTAGTGGCAGTAGGGAAGCTGGGAGGCACAGGTTAGAACTGTAGCAACCCGTGGCAGTAGGGAAGCTGGGAAGCACAGGTTAGAACTGTAACAACCCGTGGCAGTAGGGAAGCTGGGAGGCAATGGTTAGAACTGTAGCAACTAGTGGCAGTAGGGAAGCTGGGAGGCACAGGTTAGAACTGTAGCAACTAGTGGCAGTAGGGAAGCTGGGAGGCACAGGTTAGAACTGTAACAACCAGTGGCAGTAGGGAAGCTGGGAGGCACAGGTTAGAACTGTAGCAACTAGTGGCAGTAGGGAAGCTGGGAGGCACAGGTTAGAACTGTAGCAACTAGTGGCAGTAGGGAAGCTGGGAGGCACAGGTTAGAACTGTAGCAACCAGTGGCAGTAGGGAAGCTGGGAGGCACAGGTTAGAACTGTAGCAACTAGTGGCAGTAGGGAAGCTGGGAGGCACAGGTTAGAACTGTAACAACCAGTGGCAGTAGGGAAGCTGGGAGGCACAGGTTAGAACTGTAGCAACTAGTGGCAGTAGGGAAGCTGGGAGGCACAGGTTAGAACTGTAGCAAGCAGTGGCAGTAGGGAACCTGGGAGGCACAGGTTAGAATTGTAACAACCCGTGGCAGTAGGGAAGCTGGGAGGCACAGGTTAGAACTGTAGCATCCCGTGGCAGTAGGAAACCTGGGAGGCACAGGTTAGAACTGTAGCAACTAGTGGCAGTAGGGAAGCTGGGAGGCACAGGTTAGAACTGTAGCAACTAGTGGCAGTAGGGAAGCTGGGAGGCACAGGTTAGAACTGTAGCAACTAGTGGCAGTAGGGAAGCTGGGAGGCACAGGTTAGAACTGTAACAACCCGTGGCAGTAGGGAAGCTGGGAGGCAATGGTTAGAACTGTAGCAACTAGTGGCAGTAGGGAAGCTGGGAGGCACAGGTTAGAACTGTAGCAACTAGTGGCAGTAGGGAAGCTGGGAGGCACAGGTTAGAACTGTAACAACCAGTGGCAGTAGGGAAGCTGGGAGGCACAGGTTAGAACTGTAGCAACTAGTGGCAGTAGGGAACCTGGGAGGCACAGGTTAGAACTGTAGCAACTAGTGGCAGTAGGGAAGCTGGGAGGCACAGGTTAGAACTGTAGCAACCCGTGGCAGTAGGGAAGCTGGGAAGCACATGTTAGAACTGTAGCAACTAGTGGCAGTAGGGAAGCTGGGAGGCACAGGTTAGAACTGTAGCAACCCGTGGCAGTAGGGAAGCTGGGAGGCACAGGTTAGAACTGTAGCAACCCGTGGCAGTAGGGAAGCTGGGAGGCACAGGTTAGAACTGTAGCAACTAGTGGCAGTAGGGAAGCTGGGAGGCACAGGTTAGAACTGTAGCAAGCAGTGGCAGTAGGGAACCTGGGAGGCACAGGTTAGAATTGTAACAACCCGTGGCAGTAGGGAAGCTGGGAGGCACAGGTTAGAACTGTAGCATCCCGTGGCAGTAGGAAACCTGGGAGGCACAGGTTAGAACTGTAGCAACTAGTGGCAGTAGGGAAGCTGGGAGGCACAGGTTAGAACTGTAGCAACTAGTGGCAGTAGGGAAGCTGGGAGGCACAGGTTAGAACTGTAGCAACTAGTGGCAGTAGGGAAGCTGGGAGGCACAGGTTAGAACTGTAACAACCCGTGGCAGTAGGGAAGCTGGGAGGCAATGGTTAGAACTGTAGCAACTAGTGGCAGTAGGGAAGCTGGGAGGCACAGGTTAGAACTGTAGCAACTAGTGGCAGTAGGGAAGCTGGGAGGCACAGGTTAGAACTGTAACAACCAGTGGCAGTAGGGAAGCTGGGAGGCACAGGTTAGAACTGTAGCAACTAGTGGCAGTAGGGAACCTGGGAGGCACAGGTTAGAACTGTAGCAACTAGTGGCAGTAGGGAAGCTGGGAGGCACAGGTTAGAACTGTAGCAACCCGTGGCAGTAGGGAAGCTGGGAAGCACATGTTAGAACTGTAGCAACTAGTGGCAGTAGGGAAGCTGGGAGGCACAGGTTAGAACTGTAGCAACCCGTGGCAGTAGGGAAGCTGGGAGGCACAGGTTAGAACTGTAGCAACCCGTGGCAATAGGGAAGCTGGGAGGCACAGGTTAGAACTGTAGCAACTAGTGGCAGTAGGGTGAGCTGGGAGGCACAGGTTAGAATTGCAGCAACTAGTGGCAGTAGGGAAGCTGGGAGGCACAGGTTAGAACTGTAGCAACCCGTGGCAGTAGGGAAGCTGGGAGGCACAGGTTAGAATTGTAGCAACTAGTGGCAGTTGGGAAGCTGGGAGGCACAGGTTAGAACTGTAGCAACTAGTGGCAGTAGGGAAGCTGGGAGGCACAGGTTAGAACTGTAACAACCAGTGGCAGTAGGGAAGCAGGGAGGCACAGGTTAGAACTGTAGCAACTAGTGGCAGTAGGGAACCTGGGAGGCACAGGTTAGAACTGTAGCAACTATTGGCAGTAGGGAAGCTGGGAGGCACAGATTAGAACTGTTGCAACCCGTGGCAGTAGGGAAGCTGGGAAGCACAGGTTAGAACTGTAGCAACTAGTGGCAGTAGGGAAGCTGGGAGGCACAGGTTAGAACTGTAGCAACCCGTGGCAGTAGGGAAGCTGGGAGGCACAGGTTAGAACTGTAGCAACCCGTGGCAGTAGGGAAGCTGGGAGGCACAGGTTAGAACTGTAACAACTAGTGGCAGTAGGGAAGCTGGGAGGCACAGGTTAGAACTGTAACAACCAGTGGCAGTAGGGAAGCTGGGAGGCACAGGTTAGAACTGTAGCAACTAGTGGCAGTAGGGAAGCTGGGAGGCACAGGTTAGAACTGTAGCAACTAGTGGCAGTAGGGAAGCTGGGAGGCACAGGTTAGAACTGTAGCAACCAGTGGCAGTAGGGAAGCTGGGAGGCACAGGTTAGAACTGTAGCAACTAGTGGCAGTAGGGACGCTGGGAGGCACAGGTTAGAACTGTAACAACCAGTGGCAGTAGGGAAGCTGGGAGGCACAGGTTAGAACTGTAGCAACTAGTGGCAGTAGGGAAGCTGGGAGGCACAGGTTAGAACTGTAGCAAGCAGTGGCAGTAGGGAACCTGGGAGGCACAGGTTAGAATTGTAACAACCCGTGGCAGTAGGGAAGCTGGGAGGCACAGGTTAGAACTGTAGCATCCCGTGGCAGTAGGAAACCTGGGAGGCACAGGTTAGAACTGTAGCAACTAGTGGCAGTAGGGAAGCTGGGAGGCACAGGTTAGAACTGTAGCAACTAGTGGCAGTAGGGAAGCTGGGAGGCACAGGTTAGAACTGTAGCAACTAGTGGCAGTAGGGAAGCTGGGAGGCACAGGTTAGAACTGTAGCAACCCGTGGCAGTAGGGAAGCTGGGAAGCACAGGTTAGAACTGTAACAACCCGTGGCAGTAGGGAAGCTGGGAGGCAATGGTTAGAACTGTAGCAACTAGTGGCAGTAGGGAAGCTGGGAGGCACAGGTTAGAACTGTAGCAACTAGTGGCAGTAGGGAAGCTGGGAGGCACAGGTTAGAACTGTAACAACCAGTGGCAGTAGGGAAGCTGGGAGGCACAGGTTAGAACTGTAGCAACTAGTGGCAGTAGGGAACCTGGGAGGCACAGGTTAGAACTGTAGCAACTAGTGGGAGTAGGGAAGCTGGGAGGCACAGGTTAGAACTGTAGCAACCCGTGGCAGTAGGGAAGCTGGGAAGCACATGTTAGAACTGTAGCAACTAGTGGCAGTAGGGAAGCTGGGAGGCACAGGTTAGAACTGTAGCAACCCGTGGCAGTAGGGAAGCTGGGAGGCACAGGTTAGAACTGTAGCAACCCGTGGCAGTAGGGAAGCTGGGAGGCACAGGTTAGAAGTGTAGCAACTAGTGGCAGTAGGGAACCTGGGAGGCACAGGTTAGAACTGTAGCAACTAGTGGCAGTAGGGAAGCTGGGAGGCACAGGTTAGAACTGTAGCAACTAGTGGCAGTAGGGAAGCTGGGAGGCACAGGTTAGAAGTGTAGCAACTAGTGGCAGTAGGGAAGCTGGGAGGCACAGGTTAGAACTGTAACAACCAGTGGCAGTAGGGTGAGCTGGGAGGCACAGGTTAGAACTGTAACAACCAGTGGCAGTAGGGAAGCTGGGAGGCACAGGTTAGAACTGTAGCAACCCGTGGCAGTAGGGAAGCTGGGAGGCACAGGTTAGAACTGTAGCAACCAGTGGCAGTAGGGAAGCTGGGAGGCACAGGTTAGAACTGTAGCAACTAGTGGCAGTAGGGAAGCTGGGAGGCACAGGTTAGAACTGTAGCAACTAGTGGCAGTAGGGAAGCTGGGAGGCACAGGTTAGAACTGTAGCAACCCGTGGCAGTAGGGAAGCTGGGAGGCACAGGTTAGAACTGTAGCAACCCGTGGCAGTAGGGAAGCTGGGAGGCACAGGTTAGAAGTGTAGCAACTAGTGGCAGTAGGGAAGCTGGGAGGCACAGGTTAGAACTGTAACAACCAGTGGCAGTAGGGTGAGCTGGGAGGCACAGGTTAGAACTGTAGCAACCAGTGGCAGTAGGGAAGCTGGGAGGCACAGGTTAGAACTGTAACAACTAGTGGCAGTAGGGAACCTGGGAGGCACAGGTTAGAACTGTAACAACCAGTGGCAGTAGGGAAGCTGGGAGACACAGGTTAGAACTGTAGCAACCCGTGGCAGTAGGGAAGCACCATAAGGTGAGCAGATTTTCTTGTTTATTTATGAATATTTTGAGTGAAATATTTATGAATATTTTGAGTGAAATGGTTTATATTTATATTTGTAGACATAAGACACAAAATATCAACATATCTATACCACTTAGCTCTATTATGAAGGACTGTGTTAAACAATATTATCTCAAAAAATTTCATACATAAATTACTAAGAACATGTGAGAGAGGATTTCCCATTTTCATACCAAACTTCTGAGTGTAAAACTCAACATTAAACACAAATTTTGTGGGAAGTACAATGCCTGCACTTTACAGGAGGAGTTTGGGATATTGGCAATTTGGAGGGACTTCTAAACTGTTGCATCTGAGGGCCTCTGGAAAGACAATGATTATGTATGAGTGAGGTGAGGGGTTGAATGATGATGAAAGTATATTATTTTTGGGTCGCCCTGCCTCTGTGGGAGACGACCGACGTGTTAAAAGAAAAAATTGAGTGTTTTCAATTTCTTGACTAGCGGCCTCTTCTCCTAATGAGATCTTATGATCCTCTCAGATAAATTTACGTTAAATATAAATTCTGCAACCACTTTTTTTATAAGTTTATTAGAATTAATAATACGATAAACCACGTTGATAAATAAAAAAAAATACTTGCAACTTACAACTTGACGCTTATTAAATGTAAGTTGTTAGTGTGTTGGATAAATGTTTATGACTGTGTAATAAAGATTATTTTTTCTTAAACCTCCATAGAGTCTGACGAACCCGGGCCGGGAGAATACCGGCGAATAAAAAAAAAAATCAAACATAAAAACAGAGCATTCTGTTAAAAAGTTTTGCCCTCTGTGTTGATGTGTCAGGTATTGGTCATAGCGAGTGAAACGTTGTTATATAGAAGACTTTCTCTACATGTCTGATTCACCCTCAATTTGATTCACCCTCAACTTAATTCACCCTCAACTTGATTCACCCTCAACTTGATTCACCCTCAACTTGACTCACCCTCAACTTGATTCACCCTCAACTTGACTCACCCTCAACTTGATTCACCCTCAACTTAATTCACCCTCAACTTAATTCACCCTCAACTTGATTCACCCTCAACTTGACTCACCCTCAACTTGATTCACCCTCAACTTGACTCACCCTCAACTTGATTCACGCTCAACTTGATTCACCCTCAACTTGATTCACCCTCAACTTGATTCACTTTCAACTTGATTCACCCTCAACTTAATTCACCCTCAACTTGACTCACCCTCAACTTGATTCACGCTCAACTTGATTCACCCTCAACTTGATTCCCCATCAACTTGATTCACCCTCAACTTGATTCACCCTCAACTTAATTCACCCTCAACTTGACTCACCCTCAACTTGATTCACGCTCAACTTGATTCACCCTCAACTTGATTCCCCATCAACTTGCCTTAGAATTTACGTAAACCCTGAATTAAGAAATAGTGGACTAGCTGGGACACCGTCCAGGCTGGAGAACACTAATCTAGTAACTTGTCTCACACAGACGGCACTTTCTATATGCCTAAATTAGTTTCTTTACGATAATATCAATATTTCCTCTTAGATTTAATTAGCCCTTGAAATCATAAGTAACTTTTACTGTATTAACTACAGTTATTCTTCGCTCACTGGATTTCTCTCTAATTTTGTCCTACCACGAAAATAAAGTAAATGGCGACTTTACAATTTTTTATATTAATCCACCAAAATCACTTAATACTGTAGATCACATTAATCAATATCAATATAGACCATGAGACTGTATAGTCTCATAAATTAAAGTTTACCTCAGTAATAGATACCAGAATGTGACCATAAAACATCTTTCTTCATCAGTTCTTCTCGTAAACATAGTTACCTGAAGGTAGTTCCTGGGGCCTACGTTGTTTATTCTTTATATCAACGGACATCCAATTGAATTTTAATGTTTTACATACACCGGATGACACCAAGTCAGGGATTCCAGTGGTGTAGGTTGGTCACTCTCAGGTCAGTACTTCAGTGTTGTAGGTTGGTCACTCTCAGGTCAGTACTTCAGTGTTGTAAAGGTTGGTCACTCTCAGGTCAGTACTTCAGTGGTGTAGGTTGGTCACTCTCAGGTCAGTACTTCAGTGTTGTAAAGGTTGGTCACTCTCAGGTCAGTACTTCAGTGTTGTAGGTTGGTCACTCTCAGGTCAGTACTTCAGTATTGTAGGGTGGTCACTCTCAGGTCAGTACTTCAGTGTTGTAGGTTGGTCACTCTCAGGTCAGTACTTCAGTGTTGTAGGTTGGTCACTCTCAGGTCAGTACTTGAGTGTTGTAAAGGTTGGTCACTCTCAGGTCAGTACTTAAGTGTTGTAGGTTGGTCACTCTCAGGTCAGTACTTCAGTGTTGTAGGTTGGTCACTCTCAGGTCAGTACTTCAGTGTTGTAGGTTGGTCACTCTCAGGACAGTACTTGAGTGTTGTAAAGGTTGGTCACTCTCAGGTCAGTACTTCAGTGTTGTAGGTTGGTCACTCTCAGGTCAGTACTTCAGTGTTGTAGGTTGGTCACTCTCAGGTCAGTACTTCAGTGTTGTAGGTTGGTCACTCTCAGGTCAGTACTTCAGTGTTGTAGGTTGGTCACTCTCAGGTCAGTACTTCAGTGTTGTAAAGGTTGGTCACTCTCAGGTCAGTACTTAAGTGTTGTAAAGGTTGGTCACTCTCAGGTCAGTACTTAAGTGTTGTAAAGGTTGGTCACTCTCAGGTCAGTACTTAAGTGTTGTAAAGGTTGGTTACTCTCAGGTCAGTACTTAAGTGTTGTAAAGGTTGGTCACTCTCAGGTCAGTACTTCAGTGTTGTAAAGGTTGGTCACTCTCAGGTCAGTACTTCAGTGTTGTAAAGGTTGGTCACTCTCAGGTCAGTACTTCAGTGTTGTAGGTTGGTCACTCTCAGGTCAGTACTTTAGTGTTGTAAAGGTTGGTCACTCTCAGGTCAGTACTTTAGTGTTGTAAAGGTTGGTCACTCTCAGGTCAGTACTTAAGTGTTGTAAAGGTTGGTCACTCTCAGGTTAGTACTTCAGTGTTGTAGGTTGGTCACTCTCAGGTCAGTACTTTAGTGTTGTAAAGGTTGGTCACTCTCAGGTCAGTACTTCAGTGTTGTAAAGGTTGGTCACTCTCAGGTCAGTACTTCAATGTTGTAAAGGTTGGTCACTCTCAGGTCAGTACTTAAGTGTTGTAAAGGTTGGTCACTCTCAGGTCAGTACTTAAGTGTTGTAAAGGTTGGTCACTCTCAGGTCAGTACTTTAGTGTTGTAAAGGTTGGTCACTCTCAGGTCAGTACTTCAGTGTTGTAAAGGTTGGTCACTCTCAGGTCAGTACTTAAGTGTTGTAAAGGTTGGTCACTCTCAGGTCAGTTCTTCAGTGTTGTAAAGGTTGGTCACTCTCAGGTCAGTACTTCAGTGTTGTAAAGGTTGGTCACTCTCAGGTTAGTACTTCAATGTTGTAAAGGTTGGTCACTCTCAGGTCAGTACTTCAGTGTTGTAAAGGTTGGTCACTCTCAGGTTAGTACTTCAATGTTGTAAAGGTTGGTCACTCTCAGGTCAGTACTTCAGTGTTGTAGGTTGGTCACTCTCAGGTTAGTACTTCAGTGTTGTAGGTTGGTCACTCTCAGGTCAGTACTTCAGTGTTGTAAAGGTTGGTCACTCTCAGGTCAGTACTTCAGTGTTGTAGGTTGGTCACTCTCAGGTCAGTACTTCAGTGTTGTAGGTTGGTCACTCTCAGGTCAGTACTTCAGTGTTGTAGGTTGGTCACTCTCAGGTCAGTACTTCAGTGTTGTAAAGGTTGGTCACTCTCAGGTCAGTACTTCAGTGTTGTAGGTTGGTCACTCTCAGGTCAGTACTTCAGTGTTGTAAAGGTTGGTCACTCTCAGGTCAGTACTTCAGTGTTGTAAAGGTTGGTCACTCTCAGGTCAGTACTTAAGTGTTGTAAAGGTTGGTCACTCTCAGGTCAGTACTTCAGTGTTGTAAAGGTTGGTCACTCTCAGGTCAGTACTTAAGTGTTGTAAAGGTTGGTCACTCTCAGGTCATTACTTTAGTGTTTTAAAGGTTGGTCACTCTCAGGTCAGTACTTCAGTGTTGTAAAGGCTGGTCACTCTCAGGTCAGTACTTCAGTGTTGTAAAGGTTGGTCACTCTCAGGTCAGTACTTCAGTGTTGTAAAGGTTGGTCACTCTCAGGTCAGTACTTCAGTGTTGTAAAGGTTGGTCACTCTCAGGTCAGTACTTCAGTGTTGTAGGTTGGTCACTCTCAGGTCAGTACTTAAGTGTTGTAAAGGTTGGTCACTCTCAGGTCAGTACTTAAGTGTTGTAAAGGTTGGTCACTCTCAGGTCAGTACTTCAGTGTTGTAAAGGTTGGTCACTCTCAGGTCAGTACTTCAGTGTTGTAAAGGTTGGTCACTCTCAGGTCAGTACTTCAGTGTTGTAGGTTGGTCACTCTCAGGTCAGTACTTAAGTGTTGTAAAGGTTGGTCACTCTCAGGTCAGTACTTCAGTGTTGTAGGTTGGTTACTCTCAGGTCAGTACTTAAGTGTTGTAAAGGTTGGTCACTCTCAGGTCAGTACTTAAGTGTTGTAAAGGTTGGTCACTCTCAGGTCAGTACTTAAGTGTTGTAAAGGTTGGTCACTCTCAGGTCAGTACTTAAGTGTTGTAAAGGTTGGTCACTGTCAGGTTAGTACTTAAGTGTTGTAAAGGTTGGTCACTCTCAGGTTAGTACTTAAGTGTTGTAAAGGTTGGTCACTCTCAGGTCAGTACTTCAGTGTTGTAGGTTGGTCACTCTCAGGTCAGTACTTAAGTGTTGTAAAGGTTGGTCACTCTCAGGTCAGTACTTAAGTGTTGTAAAGGTTGGTCACTCTCAGGTCAGTACTTCAGTGTTGTAAAGGTTGGTCACTCTCAGGTCAGTACTTAAGTGTTGTAAAGGTTGGTCACTCTCAGGTCAGTACTTCAGTGTTGTAAAGGTTGGTCACTCTCAGGTCAGTACTTAAGTGTTGTAAAGGTTGGTCACTCTCAGGTTAGTACTTCAGTGTTGTAAAGGTTGGTCACTCTCAGGTCAGTACTTAAGTGTTGTAAAGGTTGGTCACTCTCAGGTCAGTACTTAAGTGTTGTAAAGGTTGGTCACTCTCAGGTCAGTACTTCAGTGTTGTAAAGGTTGGTCACTCTCAGGTCAGTACTTAAGTGTTGTAAAGGTTGGTCACTCTCAGGTCAGTACTTCAGTGTTGTAAAGGTTGGTCACTCTCAGGTCAGTACTTAAGTGTTGTAAAGGTTGGTCACTCTCAGGTCAGTACTTCAGTGTTGTAAAGGTTGGTCACTCTCAGGTCAGTACTTCAGTGTTGTAAAGGTTGGTCACTCTCAGGTCAGTACTTAAGTGTTGTAAAGGTTGGTCACTCTCAGGTCAGTACTTAAGTGTTGTAAAGGTTGGTCACTCTCAGGTCAGTACTTAAGTGTTGTAAAGGTTGGTCACTCTCAGGTCAGTACTTAAGTGTTGTAAAGGTTGGTCACTCTCAGGTCAGTACTTAAGTGTTGTAAAGGTTGGTCACTCTCAGGTCAGTACTTAAGTGTTGTAAAGGTTGGTCACTCTCAGGTCAGTACTTCAGTGTTGTAAAGGTTGGTCACTCTCAGGTCAGTACTTAAGTGTTGTAAAGGTTGGTCACTCTCAGGTCAGTACTTCAGTGTTGTAAAGGTTGGTCACTCTCAGGTCAGTACTTCAGTGTTGTAAAGGTTGGTCACTCTCAGGTCAGTACTTAAGTGTTGTAAAGGTTGGTCACTCTCAGGTCAGTACTTAAGTGTTGTAAAGGTTGGTCACTCTCAGGTCAGTACTTAAGTGTTGTAAAGGTTGGTCACTCTCAGGTCAGTACTTCAGTGTTGTAAAGGTTGGTCACTCTCAGGTCAGTACTTAAGTGTTGTAAAGGTTGGTCACTCTCAGGTCAGTACTTCAGTGTTGTAAAGGTTGGTCACTCAGTAGTATCAACGAACAATAATAATGAGACTAAGAAACTTATTTTTAACTCAAGTGAAAAATTTGTTTTCAAACCTGATAATATGGTTGGCAAGAGACGGTGTTGCTCAATAAGTATTTTTAAGAAAACTGACAGAAACATAATTATAATTATTTAATATACAAGAATTATTTCATGAAGAGAGTTCAGTTAAGATCATCACACGACTTCAGTTTTAAATAAATTTGTTCTTAGTAATAGTTTATTATTGATGGTGACTTGGCATGTACGAGTAACTCATGGGAAAACAAATATACATTAAAGTGAGGAGGATTCATGCAGAAAGACCGAACATCAGATAAGGTTGTTTGGTTACATGAAGGTGCTGCATGTAACCTCTTTAACATTATTCAGGAATACGTTAATCCCAAATATAGTGCATGACGTGTGCACGCAGTGTGTTCTGAGTGCACACACATCAAGAGAGATTTACTCATCAGAATATTTTCAAAGTCGAAATCAGGTGTCACTGAAGCCCTTGTACCGTACTTAATCAGATTCTTTGTTTTATCAAACTTGACAGTGAGTCTAACATAATGATACTTATAAACCATTACAAACAATACTGGATTAAGCAACTTTAGATAATTTACTTGAAGTTCTTAACAAAATTCGCAACACTTTTAATAATTAAGATGGTGCAATCTTCGACTGAATGATAACATCCAGCTATATACTGTTACTATATATTTTGACTTGTATCATTGTATGTGGCTCCTGGCGAGGTGTGACGTCAGGACCAGTGATCTACAAAATGTATATAGCTTTCTCCGAACTTACCTACATACTCAGTACTTCGTGGTTTGCTTA
Organism: Cherax quadricarinatus; assembly: GCF_038502225.1. Classification (NCBI taxonomy): domain Eukaryota; kingdom Metazoa; phylum Arthropoda; class Malacostraca; order Decapoda; family Parastacidae; genus Cherax; species Cherax quadricarinatus. Next base: position 5,628,963 of record NC_091362.1, on the reverse strand, counting down.
GCTGTGTCCTTCACGGCATTATATGACTGTGGCAGTGATAGTAACAGCTTGCATGACAGTGGCAGTAGCAGCTTGCGTGACAGTGACACTAACAAGCTAACGAAAAGAGGATATTTGACGTGACCAGTCCTTCAGTAAAGATAGGAGGTCTTCGGTCCCTCAGCCAAGGTAGGAGGTCTTAGGTTCCTCAGCCAAGATAGGAGGTCTTCGGTCCCTCAGCCAAGATAGGAGGTCTTCGGTTCCTCAGCCTTGATTAGTCTAAAGGGATCCTCGAAAGTGGAAACTTGTATACCGGAGACAGGTGAGATGCAGCAGTTGAGACAGTGTTACAGGTGGGCGGAGCTCACCAGTGGGAATATATCAACCTAACATGTTAGGCAAGCGATATAAGTGTACCAAAATTCGAAGATTTTACTGTGTCAGATTGATAAAGTAGAAGCATGTGCAACACTTGGGTATCTTTAATGAGGAAACATTTCGCCACACAGTGGCTTCATCAGTCCATACAGAGGAGAATGGTGAAGAACAGGAGGAGTTTGAGGTAATCAGTCCCTCAGCCTTGAGTCGATGTGGTTGGTCAGTCCATCAATCCATTCTTTTCAAGATTGATGGACTGACCATATCGACTCAAGGCTGAGGGACTGATTACCTCAAACTCCTCATGTTCTTCACCATTCTCCTTTGTATGGTCTGATGAAGCCACTGTGTGGCGAAACGTTTCCTCATTAAAGATACCCAAGTGTTGCACATGTGTCTAATTTATCAACTTGTCGGTTCTCTGAACCATTCATCTACATTACTGTGTCAGATACTTGTCAGGTCTACATAACATTAATATAACACCTGTGTGTCATAGCAACTTCTTCGAAACTTGGTTTTTTGTTTTTTTTTCTTATTCGCCGGTATTCTCCCGGCCCGGGTCTTTTCCAAGTAGTGGTGACCCGGCCTTGGCTCCCTATCTGGGGAGTATCTCGAGACCTAAGTCTCCCATGGGAGGAGGTACAAGTACCCCCTCATCTTTGGGACCAAGTGTCCCCAGGCCTAGCCACAGTCCCCGCCCTCACGGGGCTCGTAGGGAGAAGCTAGGCCTCTGGTCTGCCATCTGCCCCGCCCCAAAGGGGCTCGTGGGGATGGCAGTCTTGTGAGCTGCAGGTGGTAGCAAGCTGGTATAGACAATTCTTCTATCTCTAACGCTTGCCTAATGTAATGGTATAACCCGCTTCCACGGTGACATCGTTTCCAAATGCTTTACTGCACTTGTCTTCGGTATAATCCTATCTAGACTTCAGTCTGACTACCTCAAAATACCTCTGCTCTTCTTCCACCGTTTATTCTGTGCAGTGGATTAACAAAGCCATTGGTTGACGATATGTTTACACAGTAAAGTGTTGCACATGTGTCTTACTCATCTACTTGACGGTTTTGTATATCATAAATGTAATAATTGTGCCAAACTTATCGAAGAAATCTAGTCCATTTCTCCAGCCATTTTTACATCTGATGTTTACCCACTCCGATAATTTGGTGAACTTGGAGCTCTGTTTCGGAGAGATGTAAAGAACATAAACGCTGTTGTGTTAATTAAACTCAGATACACAGCCTTAACATGAATGTTAGCTCAGTACTTTGCCAAAATCTTTAATTTTTAAAACACATGTGACCCTGGAAATCTTATCTCCCATTTCTTAATTTTTTTCAGTGCATAGGCTATTGAACAGATACACATTTTCAGCTAATTAGCATTTCTAAGATATGTCTTCTGAGTCAACCATTATATCTTCAATGACACGTAACTTTACTCGTCAATATACAACTCACATACTCGCTTTCTCCTGTCAGAAATTGTCAGTGGAGGAGTGCTTGTGGGGGCAGAGGTGTACGACTTCCCAGACAACATAGTGTGGTATGACGGCACCAAAGTGGCAGCCACAGAGCTCGGCTCACACCTCGACTTCTTTGATGGGGCCTCAGATGTGCCTGGCCAGTGCCTCAGGCTAGACGCTGATATCAAGTTCAGGGTGGCAAACTGCACATCTATTGGAGGGATGCCATTTCTGTGTGGTCGTGGCGTAGTGCGTTGAGATCCCAGTGACTTACTGCAGACGACAGTGAAGGCAAGACACTGGCTGCAGAATAAGCTCTTATTGACACAACGTTTCTCTCTGGGTAGAGCTTTACCATGGCTTGATAAAGCTTTGTACACGGCGAAGCGTTATCCCAGTTAAAGCTTGTTCTGTCACGCGTGTCTCTCTTCACCTTGTTGTGTGTATATAACCGTATTACTATTTATTTATTTATTTTTGCTGATATTAACCTGTTACTTGTCTTTCAACTTTCCTCTCTGACTACTTGGGTTCTGTCACATCTAGATCTGAAACCAGGTATAGAACTTGCCTCCAGTATCTTATCATGTTCCAGTATCTTATCATGTTTCTGAGCATCTTGTACGTCATTATCATATCTCCTTGGGTTCTCTTCTTGAGATTCACCTTCTTTAGTCTTTCCTCGTAGCTCATGTCAGAGACCAGTCTAGTGAAAAATTTCTGTGTCTTTTCAAGTTTCTATTACATGTAGGACTAGTTGAGGCATTCATTTTGGTGTTGTGTATTTGTCACTGTCTTATCTAATGTATGTGCAACGTCCTAAACGAAAATTTTAATTGTATTCTACGTCTCACGAAATCGTAATGACACGATTGCAGACAAACCATACCACGGGTGGGGATAGAATCCGCGGGTTCTATCCCCACCCGTGGTATGGTTTGGATTCTATGTGCCTAAGAGATAAGATGATTATGAGGTGTACCCCCCAGGTTTTTTGGTTTTGTTTTGGTGTGTAAACAATGAGGCGCAAATAATAAATCTGTCACCTGAAAGAGCATCCCATCCTCTTAATACTAGATAGTATATCACTATTGCTATAACAGTCAGCTGAGTGACTGTTTAACGAGCATTAAACAGTGATTATCTGACACCGAGTCTTCAACTACTTTACGTGATTCACCTTTTTCTGTTCGTTCGTCAAGATTTTAAACACATTTATTTTACAGCTCCTTTGTTGTGGTTGTGGTAAGTTATAATTGGTTAATTCCTATTGACAGCGGACACTCACCTAACTAAACCTAACCTCGCGTTACTATCATTAATCGAGAAATTTGCTGCAAACCGTCTTGAGGAATCCATATAGAATTTGTGAGACTGGATTGTTGTCACCAAGATTTTGCTGGAGTGACGTTTCGCTCACAGGAGTTACTTAAACATTCACCTACGTGTTAAAGGGTTATGCAATTAAAGTCTTTCTCTATGTGTTTACCGCACCTGTCTTGCATATAAGATAATCATTTTAAGACACACATACATCAGTTGGGTATCTTTGTTGGTGAAACGTTTCTCCTACACAGTAGGCTTCTTTAGCCAAATACAGAGGCAACAAGTGTAGTAGCGAAATGAAGATATCATCAGTCCATCGACGTTGGAGAAATAGTATTTGAGGTGGTGCGTCCCTCAGCCTGGAGAAGAGTTCAGCTCCATGGTCTGGAACGATATGAAGCTGAGACATGAGAATGGAGTCGAAGGTGAGGTGGAAGATCTGGAAGATGTTGCAGGGAACGGGATTCACTAGTAGAAGCAAGAAGGCAAGAACAGAGGAGCACTGCAGCAAGTCTAGTGGTCCATGCAAAATTCCCCTTGAATACAACCCTTTTCTCTCACGACTAGTAGTTAAGAGATGAAGTGTGGAAGATGTCCTCTGTACCAAGATACCGTTGTGTTTCAGTGTCTGACAGGTTGAAAATGGTATAAAATACCAACAAGTTGATAGACAACCTTAAACTGCTGTGATGTACAATGTTCACATGAACTCTCAGTAAAGAGGGCTTAACGAGCCCTTCTAGGAAAACAGGTTTTCAGCGACTCGCTTAACGAGGAGTGAGAAACAAGGCTCATAGACTGTACACAAGAGAATGCTCATTTTATCCACTCTGTCCACTTTGTCTTTTTTCCTGGCAAACCTTACCTAGCCTAACCACTCTGTCCAGCGGCTTTAAAACTTATTGTCTGATAAGAATTCGGCAGTACTAGAGGCCCTTAGCCGTCGTACTTCTGCATGAAACAGTCATGAGAGGAAAAGAGTGTGGAATCAAACCTTTAAAAAAAAAGCAATGAAAAACCAACACTAGGGGTTACCAGCGTGGTTAAACCAGCAGTCACTGCTGCAGTGGCACTGCTACCATGGCACTGCTGCGGTGGCACCTTATCGTGCCAGCAACTATCCCACGTATACATGTGTTAGTAGACACACACTTGCCGCACCTCCGCCATGTTGCCGGCGCTACCAGGAGAGTGACGGCTCAGACCAGTGTCAGGTGATTTTCCCATGAAAAATATAAGCTAACATCACTGGTGAGGAGAGCTGGGTGGAGAGCTGGGAGGAGAGCTAGGTGGGTAGAGAGCTGGGAAGAGAACTGGGTAGAGAACTGGGTAGAGAACTGGGTAGAGAACTGGGTAGAGAACTGTGTAGAGATTATTATTATAATCAAAAAGAAGCGCTAAGCCACAAGGACTATACAGCACTGTGTAGAGAACTGGGTAGAGAACTGTGTAGAGAACTGGGTAGAGAACTGGGTAGAGAACTGTGTAGAGAACTGGGTAGATAACTGTGTAGAGAACTGGGTAGAGAACTGGGTAGAGAACTGTGTAGAGAGCTTGGGTAGAGAGCTGGGTGGAGAGCTTTGTGGAGAAATGGGAGGAGAGCTGGGTAGAGAGCTGGGCGGAGAGTTGAATGGAGAGCTGGGTGGAGATCTGGGCAGAGAACTTGGTGGAGAACTGAGTAGAGAGCTTGGGTAGCCATGTTGAGCCTCAGTTCTACTGGAGAGCTGATGCTTAAAGAGAGTAGTACATCTTTATATTTTGTTATCGTTACATTCACACTGTGTGACCCAGTAAGGGGCAATACAGATTTAATACTAGGCAAAGAGTTGTTGCAAATCCTCGAATCAAGAGACTTCCCCAGACTCACGAAACATTCGCAGACTATATAAAATCATGCTTCGTGTTACTTTCGTATATACAAAGTAGCAGGGAATATGGTTTACCATTAGCAACACAAATGTCAGTGTGTGAGCTGCATAAGAGCGAAACACCAGTCTGTTATTTTTCAGTCTTGTCGATGCTAAGGAACCAGAACTTCAGTGGTGTCAGCACCGGACCTTGTCTTGTGCCGTTGTAAACAAAGGACCTTGAATAACAAAGAGGGGGGATTTTTACTGTTTATTCACGGTAGTGCATTAACAGTGTAGGTGAGTGGAAGACGAGAAGTGTAGTGAACAAGCTGTGAAGAGAGAAGTATCTCCCCTGTAGTCTTAAATTTTTTCAAGGGGTGGACGGGTAAGCCAGTGGAAGGTCTCGGACTGATGACCAGAAGCTCCAGTGGCGGGTCATCACAAGACCCGCATTAGGAAACACTTGTCCTGTTCCCTGGCCAATCTTACCTAACCTTTAGTAGTCTTGTATCCCTAATAAATGTTTCCATGGGGAAGCGCTAACCCCGTGGGGGCCATACACTCCCCGTATCCAGTGAGTAGTCCTAGTGATAAGTAAGACACATGTGCAACAGTTAGGTACACTGGTGTACGCTGAGGTCAGTGGTCATGTGTGGTCATCCTGTTCTAAGCTGTCTGGGATTAGCGTGGGGTGTTACCTAGCACCATGGCTGGTTGTGGTGTTTTAGAATCTCACGTTAAAGGGTTGAAGAAGGAGACTCTACTTCTTCAGGAGAAAAATATGAGGCTGAAGCTTCGTCTAGATAGGTTTGGGAGTGAGTGTGAGATGGTTATAGCTTGTGAGGAGGAAAAAGTTATCGGCACTGACTTGGAGAGCGGCAGCCGCCTTTAGTGCCAAATGGTTTACAATTCAGGAAGAAGGATGATACGGAAGGTTAATAGAGAAGATGTGAAGGTAGGAAATCGATTCTCTCTTCTCCAGGACGAGTGTACTTTAGTGGTTAGTGAAATTAATGGTATCAGTGACTCCCCTGCTTATCAAGGTAAGAATATTCTAATTGTAGGAGATTCTCAGGTAAGATATATGCACCGTGCTTTTTGTAACAGAGACAGAAAGGTCAGACAGAGAGTGTGCCTCCCAGGAGCTGGTGTTGGTGACATAGTCAGCAGGTTGGATAATATTATTTCAGGTAATGGAAACAAGCCCATTATCTGTCTTAGTGCTGGTGGAAATGACATTGGGAATGGCAGGAGGCAGGAGCTGCTGGATAAGTACAGGTCAGCCATAGATGTAGTCAGGTCTAAGGGAGGGATCCTAATCATATGTAGCATCTTGCCAAGAAGGGGAGTGGGCAATGAATGGATGTCTAGGGCAATTGGTATAAATTGCCGACTAGACAGGTGCTGCAAGGAACTTGCAATCCCATTCGTTGATAACTGGGACATATTCTATGGCAAACGTGATATGTATGCAAGGAATGGGGTTCATCTCTCTGGAGCTGGAGTGGTTGCATTAGCCAGTTTGATTGAAGGGGTTATTGGTGACATGTCTAGGACTTTAAACTGATAGATTATAGTGATATGGGAGTCTGTGGGAAACAGTCAGGCTGCAGTACTAGGGTTGAAAACAGCAGATATAACCAGGATACCTCAGGAATATGTTTTAAAGATAATATTCAAAATAACGTTGCTAGTAAAGGCATAGCAACTGATCAAAAAACAAAGAGAGACAGTAGAGGGCAACGAGTGACTAGCTCCCTTAAGGTTTACTATACAAATAGTAGGAGTCTAAGAGATAAGATAGATGAGCTAAGATTACTTGCAAGTGCAGGTAATATAGATATTATTGCTATAACAGAGATCTTGTTCAACTTGAAAGATAGAGAAATGCCTTCTGAATGCAACATACAGGGTTGTAAACTATTCCACACTGATAGGATGAACAGGAAGGGTGGTGGAGTGGCGATGTACATCAGATACAATTTAAATTGTTGTGTTAGACAAGATATAAGATTAGAAACATCGGACACAGAATTTATTTGGCTACAGTTTCTAGAGGGTCATGAAAAGTTAATTTTGGGTGTGATTTATAGGCACCCGAACCTTGACAGAGAGTGCAGTAAGCTGCTATGGAACGAAATTCATAAGGCATCTAGATATGAAAATGTTGTGTTAATGGGAGATTTTAACTTTAGACAAATTCATTGGAACAATATGACAGGAAATCTTGAGTCTACTGACTTTCTTGATACGGTTCAGGATTGCTTTTTAAAACAGTTTGTAACAGAACCAACTGGAGGAAACAATCTGCTTGACTTGGTCCTTGCTAACAAAGATTCACTAATTAATAATCTTGTGGTTAATGATGAGCTTGGAGAACGTGACCACAAATCACTTAGTTTCAATAAATCATGAAATTACCCAGATAACTGCAATCAAGTCTCTTGCCAAGGCTTTCGCTTGGCCGATTTCATGGCACTGAGAAATTACCTGAGTGGGTTAAACTGGGATGACCTGACCATGGGTCAGGTTGGTGGTGTTGGTTGCCGTTATGACGTTTCTCGGAGCATAGTTCTAGCTGCTCAGTCAACTTTTGTTCCGAGTAGGGAAATTAGATCTAATAAAGATGATCCCAAATGGATGAACAATTGATTAAAACATCTCACTGGTCAAAAGAGAGGCATATATAGGCGTATCAAAAGAGGGGATGGGCAGTTAAGAAATCAATATATTCAGTTAAAGAGAAATAAAGAAAGGAATATGAAAAGCAAAAAGGGATTATGAGGCTAAGGTAGCAAGGGATTCAAAGACTAACCCAAAAAGGTTCTTTCAGGTATACAGAAGTAAGATTGGAAACAAGATTGGCCCATTCAAGAGTAACTCTGGTCAGATCACTGACAGTGATAGGGATATGTGTGAAATTTTCAATATTTACTTCCTCTCAGTTTTCACCCAGGAAAATACTAGCGATACTCCTTAAATAATAAATTATGTAGAACAGGATAATAATAAACTATGCATGATTGAAGTAACTAGTGACATGGTCCTCAGAAAAATAGAGAAACTAAAACCTAACAAATCCCAAGGCTCTGATGAATTGTTTGCAAGTGTTTTAAAGGAATGCAAAGAGGAACTTAGCAAACCTTTGGCTAATCTTTTTAACATATCACTACAAACTGGCATAGTGCCAGATAAGTGGAAAATGGCAAATGTAATACCTATTTACAAGGCAGGTGACAGGTCCTTGGCTTCGAACTATAGACCAATAAGCCTTACCTCCACAGTGGGAAAATTTATGGAATCAATAATTGCCGAGGTAATTCGTAGCAACCTTGAAAGGCATAAATTGATTGATGAATCTCAACACGGTTTTACAAAGTGGCGTTCCTGTCTTACGAAATTACTAACTTTTTACACTAAGGTGTTTGAGGAGGTAGATCATGGTAATGAATATGATATTGTGTATATGGACTTCAGTAAGGCTTTCGATAGAGTTTCACATCAGAGGCTATTAAGGAAACTTAAGTCACACGGAATAGGAGGAGAATTTTTTTCCTGGGTTAGAGCCATGGTTGACAAATAGGCAGCAGAGAGTTTGCATAATTGGGGAGAAATCAGAATGGGGGCACGCCACAAGCGGTGTTCCACAGGAGTCAGTGTTGGGCCCCTTGTTGTTCACAATTTACATAAACGACATAGGCAAATTTGCTGAAGACACCAAAATAGGCCATCCAATTCATTCTAATGAGGACATTAGAGCACTCCAGGATGATTTGAATAGACTGATGCAATGGTCAGAGAAGTGGCAGATGCAGTTTAATATAGACAAATGCAAAGTTCTAAATGTTGGAAAGGATAATAACCATGCCACATATAAACTAAATAATGTAGATCTTAATTCTGGTTAGCAGTAATCTGAAACCAAGACAACAGTGCATAAGCATTCGCAATAAAGCTAACAGAATCCTTGGCTTCATATCAAGAAGCATAAATAATAGAAGTCCTCAGGTTGTTCTTCAACTCTGTATATCCTTGGTTAGGCCTCATTTAGGTTATCCTGCACAGTTCTGAACACCGTATTACAGAATGGATATAAATACACTTGAAAACGTACAGAGGAGAATGACAAAGTTGATCCCATGTATTAGAAATCTTCCCTATGAGGACAGACTGAGGGCCCTGAATCTGCACTCTCTAGAAAGACGTAGAATTAGGGGGGATATGATTGTCGTGTATAAATGGAAAACAGGAACAAATAAAGGGGATGTAAATAGAGTGCTAAAAATATCTTGCCTAGACAGGACTCGCAGCAATGGTTTCAAGTTGGAAAAATTCAGATTCAGGAAGGATATAGGAAAGCACTGGTTTGGTAATAGAGTTGTGGATGAGTGGAACAAACTCCCGAGTACCGTCATAGAAGCTAAGACGTGTAGTTTTAAAAATAGGTTAGATAAATACATTAGTGGGTGCTACTGGGTCAGAAGCCGTGCTCCTTCCTTAAGTGGAGGTGACCTGACTGGGTGGGCCATTGGTCTAATCCGGGGGTTGACATGGACCTGCCCCGCATGGGCCAGTAGGCCTGCTGCAGTGTTCCTTCTTTCTTATGTTCTTATGTATCTAATCCGAAACGTTTCGCCTAGACTGTATGCTTCTCGAGTACAGAGGAGGCAGCAGAAGCTGTAGAGATGTAAAGACGATGTAATTAGTCCAAGACGAGTAGCCCTGGTATAGACTCTCCTTTTGGTGACACCAGTCAACACTTTGCTACTGACCCAGGAGCTGGAGACCAGTTGTAATGGCTGGTATCCTCAGACTAACTTTTAAAATCTAGAAAAATATAGTGAGATAATGTCAGCTAATAATAAGAGCCATGACAGAAGTAATCACTCATTGTGATGCCAGGAACCTGAGTTTCTCCTCCCCCCATCCCCAGGGTGCTCTATGGCCCCTAATGCTTTAGCGCTTTCCCATTATAAAAATAAATAATCATGAATTATGTTGCATATTATTTCTCCAATAGTAATCAAAACTTTTATTTCGTAGTTCAATAAGAGGAAGATGAAATTACTGACCTAGAAAATGTACAGAGAACCTTCACGGTGCACATAACTGCCATAAAACACCTCAGTTACTGGGAACACTTGAAGTTCCTCAACCTGGTTGGTAGGTAAGACACATGGGCAACAGTTAGGCAACTTTATTTCGAAACGTTTCGTCTACACAGTGGGCTTCTTCAGTTGAGTGCAGAAAGTAGGCAGAAGCAGTAGAGATGTGAAGATCTGTACTCCCTAAAATGCAGGGGAGAGAGATACATGATTATATACACTTGGAAAATCCTAGAGGGATTAGTACCAAACTTGCACACGAAAATCACTCCCTATGAAAACAAAAGACTCGGTAGACGATGCAACATTCCTCCAGTGAAAAGCAAGGGTGCCACTAGCACGATAAGAGACAACACAATAAGTGTCAGGGGCCCAAGACTGTTCAACTGCCTCCCAGCATATCTAAGGAGAATTACCAATAGACCCCTGGCTGTCTTCAAGAAGGCACTGGACAGCCGGGTTGTGGTTCGTGCATCGGGTTGCGCGCGGTCAACAGCAACAGTCTGGTTGATCAGACCTTGATCCACCATGAGGCCTGGTCACAAACCGGGCCGCGGGGGCGTTGACTTCCGAAACCTTCTCCAGGTATACATAAACAAGGTATTTTAAGATTTTTTTTTATTCAGTTCCATACTTGTTTCAGCACTTGTGCTCCACCACCAGTATGCTTCTCTTCCACTAATTCTCAGTCCCCTAAATTGACAAATAAAATATCGCGCCATTGTAAATATACCATTAAAGAGGAGGGAGGAATCATGCGGGATTGTGGAAGGGTTGGCAATCACTTCCAAATGGTTCTGTTAAATGTGAAGCATAAAATGTAAGTTTGCTTTGCGACTCTCCCCCTTTACTTTGTTATATCTCCTTGAAAACACTCACTAATATAACTCACTAACTGAATAACCCGCCTCTGCCTGGACTTGCTTTCAATTGAAATGTGTTATATATGTGAAAAAAAAGAATACTGCTTTTTTTTAAATTTGGTAGTTGTTCTAATGGTTTGTTAAGGTCTTCTTCCTTGCACCTGCTTTGTCAGGAGCAGGTGTGGGGGCTCATGCCTTCGTGCACCCGTCTTGTCAGGAGGCAGGTGTGGGGGACTCATGCTCCCCTGCACCCTGTGGGATGAGGGACTGTTAAGAGGGTCTATAAATATAAAATCTGAAGGAGATGACATTGGCCTCTTAACTAATAACCATTTTAATAGACTAAGAAAATGGAAAATACTTAAAAAATATTTTTATTTTAATTTTAAAGATATAGTTTAGCAGGTTTATTAAATGGCTGTAATAAGGTATGCAAATACATCCTAAGCTAAATTGTTAAAAATTCCTAGGTCTCGTTATGAACCGGGCCCCCAGGGGCGTTGACCCCTGCAACACTCTCCAAGTATAAAAATGCAATACCGAAATAACACAAGAGCTTAGCTTTTGCTTGCAGACTTTTCAGATATTGCAGTGTTAGTACAGTGTGAATCGTTGATAGAAATCCAGGTGTATTCACTCACATGCTTCTGAACACTGACCTGTCATACTCCAGCATCACTTGTCACCTCTGAACACTGACCTGGCATACTCCAGCATCACTTGTCACCTCTGAACACTGACCTGGTATACTCCAGCATCACTTGTCACCTCTGAACACTGACCTGGCATACTCCAGCATCACTTGTCACCTCTGAACACTGACCTGGCATACTCCAGCATCACTTGTCACCTCTGTTATGTTGTATGGTATTAAACGTCATGGGAAGCAAGAGACTTAGATCCATTTTAACTATGAGATAGGAACGCATTTGGTATTCTTAATCATTTTATGTTGATATATACTTTAAAATAAATGAAATATGTCATAAAACATATGAGTTTCGATTATGATTAAAACCTCAAGAAATATTACACTTCAACCGGCCACACACACACACACACACACACACACACACACACACACACACACACACACACACACACACACACACACACACACACACACACACACACACACACACACACACACATACACACACACACACACACACACACACACACACACACACACAAACACACACACACACATACACACACACGCACACACGCGGCACCAGTTTGGAACCCACACCTAGCCAAGCACGTGAAGAAACTAGAGAAAATGCAAAGGTTTGCAACAAGACTAGTCCCAGAGCTAAGAGGTATGTCCTACGAGGAGAGGTTAAGGGAAATCAACCTGATGACACTGGAGGACAGGAGAGATAGGGGGGACATGATAACGACATACAAAATACTGAGAGGAATTGACAAGGTGGACAAAGACAGGATGTTCCAGAGATTGGACACAGTAACAAGGGGACACAGTTGGAAGCTGAAGACACAGATGAATCACAGGGATGTTAGGAAGTATATTTCTTCAGCCACAGAGTAGTCAGTAAGTGGAATAGTTTGGGAAGCGATGTAGTGGAGGCAGGATCCATACATAGCTTTAAGCAGAGGTATGATAAAGCTCACGGCTCAGGGAGAGTGACCTAGTAGCGATCAGTGAAGAGGCGGGGCCAGGAGCTCGGACTCGACCCCCGCAACCTCAACTAGGTGAGTACAACTAGGTGAGTACACACACACACACACATACATATAAGTACACAACACGAGATTTAAAGAAGTACTTACAGTGGAAACCGGTAGGACTCTAGGAAATCAAAACAGGGAGGTACACCAACAAGTGCTGGATGAGGTACACATAACCGAGGAGGAGGTGAAGAAGCTACTATGTGAACTTGACACCTCAAAGGCGGTGGGACCAGACAACATCTCTCCATGGGTCCTTAGAGAAGGAGCAGAGATGCTGTGTGTGCCATTGACAAAGATCTTCAACACATCCATTGAAACTGGGCAACTCCCTGAGGTATGGAACATGGCAAATGTAGTCCCAATTTTTAAAAAAGGAGACAGACATGAGGCATTAAACTGCAGACCTGTGTCACTAACGTGTATAGTATGCAAAGTCATGGAGAAGATCATCAGGAGGAGAGTTGTGGAGCACCTGGAAAGAAACAAGTGTATAATCGACAACCAGCAAGGTTTCAGGGAAGGAAAATCCTGTGTCACAAACCTACTGGAGTTTTATGACAAGGTGACAGAAGTAAGACAAGAGAGAGAGGGGTGGATAGACTGAATTTTCTTGGACTGCAAGAAGGCCTTCGACACAGTTCCTCACAAGAGGTTACTGCAAAAGCTAGAGGATCAGGCACACATAACAGGAAAGGCACTGCAAAGGATCAGAGAATACCTGACAGGGAGGCAACAACGAGTCATGGTACGTGACGAGGTGTCAGAGTGGGCGCCTGTGGCAAGTGGGGTTCCACAGGGGTCAGTTCTAGGACCTGTGCTGTTTTTGGTATATGTGAATAACATAATGGAAGGGATAGACTCAGAAGTGTCCTTGTTTGCAGATGATGTGAAGTTAATGAGGAGAATCAAATCGGTCGAGGATCAGGCAGGACTACAAAGAGACCTGGACAGACTACAAGCCCGGTCCAGCAACTGGCTCCATGAGTTTAACTCTGCCAAATGCAAAGTCATGAAGATTGAGGAAGGGCAAAGAAGACTGCAGACAGAGTATAGTCTAGGTGGCCAAAGACTGCAAACCTCACTCAAGGAAAAAGATCTGGGGGTGAGTATAACACCGAGCACATCTCCTGAGGCGCACATCAGTCAGATAACTCCTGCAGCGTATGGGCGTCTGGCAAATCTAAGGATTGCGTTCCGATACCTCAGTAAGGAATCGTTCAAGATTCTGTACACCATTTACGTCAGGCCCATACTGGAGTATGCAGCACCAGTTTTGAATCCACACCTGGTCAAGCACGTCAAGAAATTAGAGAATGTGCAAAGGTTTGCAACAAGACTAATCCAAGAGATAAGGGGATTGTCCTACGAAGAAAGGTTAAGGGAAATCGGCCTGACGACACTGGAGGACAGGAGGGTCAGGGGAGACATGATAACGACATATAAAATAGTGCGCGGAATAGACAAGGTGGACAAAGACGGGATGTTCCAGAGATGGGACACAGAAACAAGAGGTCACAATTGGAAGTTGAAGACTCAGATGAATCAAAGGGATGTTAGGAAGTATTTCTTCAGTCATAGAGTTGCTAGGCAGTGGAATAGCCTACAAAGTGACGTAGTGGAGGCAGGAACCATACATAGTTTTAAGACGAGATTTGATAAAGCTCATGGAGCGGGGAGAGACAGAACCTAGTAGCAATCAGTAAAGAGGCGGGGCCAGGAGCTATAACTCTACCCCTGCAACCACAAATAAGTGAGTACAAATAGGTGAATGCACACACACACACACACACACACACACTATACACAAACAAAACAGGC